>NC_090889.1:22454539-22484539 GCF_036669925.1 Montipora capricornis
GTAGTAGCAGCAGCAGCAGCAGCAGCAGCAGCAGCAGCAGCAGTAGTAGTAGTAGTAGTAGTAGTAGTAGTAGTAGTAGTAGTAGTAGTAGTAGTCGCAGCAGCAGCAGCAGTAGTAGTATTGGTAGTAGTAGTAGTTTTAGTGCAGCAAATTACCTCCCAGAAGCTTTAAAATGGTCACAATTTAGAATTTCTCACACAGACAGAATTTCCTCACACAACATAATTGACAGCACCACAGGGAAGTACTGCTCAGTAACGTAGTCACTTGACGACTAATTTCACTCTTCCACATGCCCAATAATTATGATGATGATGATGATGATGATGATGATGATGATACTAATAATAATAACAACAATAACAAAATTGATAATAAAAGTCCAAAATGCTACAAGCACATTGTATAGCATAATCAAACAATCATTTTTGAAACTTTCACGTTAAGAAAGCCGCTAACCTCCGTTAAATGGGTTGGGTGGAAAATGTGCGACTTCCTTTTCGTTTTTCTACTCTTAAATCGACGCATTATCTCAAACTTTGTGGGTTTTCGTAGCTGCCTCTCCGCGTCGTCCGATTCTTGTAGCAATGGCGGCAACGTGGCCGTTTCTTCGTCAAGGTCGAGGTGCATTTCATCAGTGTGAAACTCTGCAAATGAAAAGTGCAAAACAATTACTGAGTGAACTGCGATGCTGTGGTCAAAGAGCTGGATTTTGCGTGCAAACTTCCATTCAACCAGCGGTGAAATTATAGCGCTTTGCCAAATCAAGAGAGCAGCTTTAAATTAAGTGTGCGTTTGGTGATTGGCTGAAAAAATCTCGTGCGTCATTCTCAGCCAATCGGTGAAAAGTTAGGTTTTCTCGCGCTTGACGCCGGCTGCACGTATTTGCTTTGAGCTGTGATTGGTTGGTCGGATTGTTTTCGTCTGTTGTGAAATTACTGATATGTTTTTTTTTTCGCGCCCACTCACTTGAGAGAACAGCAACATTGCAAATCAACTCGATGTGTCCAGGTCCCAGTTGTTAAAACGATGGATGGCGCTATCCGCCGGATAAATCACTATCCAGTGGATAAGTAATAGTGAAACCAATTGCGCTATCGAACGGATAGCGTTATCCACCTTTTGAACAACTGGAACCAGATATGCAGGAATATGAGATGCGCGTGCTGTAAAGCAAAACCAAATGTTCCCTAGTGCTTTTCCTTCGATACTCGAAGAGAAATTTCTTATCTCCGCGAGGACACCTAATATCCTCTATTTATAGAAGCAGAGAATGCTTGAAGTGAACAATTCACAAAAAGAGAGGCTGCAAAGCTAACCTTTTAATAACACATCATAGCACTTATCACAGACCCTGGCCTGGGTATAGTTCAGGTAAGCTAATGGAGCAGTGTTTTCAGAACACGAACCACATACAACCTGAAACACAACAGAAAAAAAACCGTTTAAAATAACTTGTACTTCGCATAGAGTGACCATTCCTCCCATCGAAAGACCAAACTTTGCCATCCGCAAGAATTATTTGTTTCTTCTATTTTGGTTCCCTGCTTTCAGAGTCTCCTTCATAGTTGATATTTTAACAAAGGGACGCTTATTTTGCTTTCAAGTATTGGACTTCGCCTTTTCGATTTCATCACGATTTTCTTTGGACCTCTCTTTGGAAATTTTCGGGATCCTCCCTTGCTTTTTCCACTTCAAATCATGGTACGCAACTATCAGTTTGCGCCGTGGTCTTCCAGCTAGATTAGACAGCGGTATTTATTCGTACTCACATTGCCGCATGCTCGACAGTGGTGTCTTCTGTTGATGGCTGTGAACGTTTTCGTACAACTCATGCACATTGTTACCCTGGCATCTGGAATCCAGACTGGGGCTTTCTCGCCGAGCTTGGTCGTCCCATCTGTTTCTTGCTCGGTCTGTGTATAGCGAAAGGTGGAAATCAGTTTTTTTTTGTGAAATATGAGTTTTTTTACGACAACTAAACCCGGGAGCCGAGTGGCGTATTTTTCGTATGTAACACGAGAGGTCATATTGGGCAACGAAATATTTGGTCGTCGGTCATGGTGCACGGACCTCTCTGCGCTAGGTCCGTACGCCATGACCTAGGGTCAAATATTTTTCCGTTTGGCCCTCCCACTCAGTCAATAAGTACGTAATATTTGAAGTGCGGGATAAAGATGAAACAGAGGTGAGGTCTCTTAGAGCCACCTGAAATATTCAGGTGGATTCAAACCTATGACCTCTGCGACGCCGCGGTGGCGACGCAGCTGAATTTATCAGGTATCTGTAAAGCTACGGTAATACGAGCAACAAAAACGCCCAACTACAGTAGTCTCGCACCATTGCTGCGAAACTAGTCGAAAAACGATGTTGCGTTTTACATCCCACACACAACCTGTCTCGCAAGAAAAAAAGTGTGTGGCAAGTTGCGTGAATTCAGGCCTCTGATTGGTCAGTTACGAGGTCACGTAAGCTTAATTGATCAATGAAAACAAAGATGGCGGTCGGCATTTGGCAGAGAAAACGTACTGCAGCCACGTATGACGTAATCACCACTCTTGTCAAATCAAGAGCGCTAGAAAAGTGATTTTGTTGCGAAACAAGTCGCCTTGGAGTGGTAAAACGGGCAGCATTTTGGATATTTTGTTGCAGCGATGTTGCGAGACAAGTTGGACGTTTTTGTTGCTCGAATTACCGTAGCTTAAGCGACAACTGCGGCTTAAATTGTCCAGATACGTGCGAGGACCAGTTCTCTCTTTCAAAGCTGGAGTAGTAAACATGGACAAAACTTCCTTACCACTCCTGCCGAATCATGTCTTGCTTTGGTCGCAAACGTGATCTTTCTTTTTGTCACTACGTCTATCGCTTTATTGAGAGCCTAAAAACAGAAAAGATGGCTCACTTGTGGCACGGTTTTAGCACCTGACAAGTGCATAACTAGCTTAAGTCAAGTCAAAAAAAGAAATAACATTTGATTTCATCAAACAAATTAATTACCGAAAGTTAATATCTATGAAAGCCATACATATATTTGAACTGCGGAGAGATGAATCGATTTGAGACGCTGATCTTAGCAGTTATTAACGTTGCTGCGCTAGAAATTGCGACAAATACAGTCGCATTTGCAACTGAATTTTCAAACATAAGGGTTAGCAGTTGCCACTTTGCTGCTACTCTTGGTAAAATAAATAAAGCTTTGAATTTTCTTTCAATCTGAAGATAGCCTAATAGTAGCGTAATTTAGCTGCGATGCTACGTGCACAACTCCATTCCTTCGATATCATTCGCCATTTTCAGCGGTTTCTTTACACACAAGTATTGTGGGCTCATATTTTGTTTTGCTAAACCGCTGACAGCACAATGCAGCGAGACGATTTTGCGACTAAATTTGCATACCCTGTCGCAAAATTACGACTGGATATTTCAAGCCCTACGTTACTTCAGCAGTAACAAAAGGGAAGCCTGAAAAATTCAGCCTTGAACGGGATTTGAACCCTGACCTCTGAGATATGCCAGTTGAGCTATCAAGCTGTCTGCTCGAGTAACGTTAATAACTGGGATGATCAGCATCTTAACTTATTTCATCTGTCCACAGTTTAAATATACATGGCTTTCATATGCATTAATTTTCGTCAAATTAAACAGGAAATGTTTTAGCTAATGAGAAAGTTGATTCGGCCTTCTCGCAATGATTGAATAAGATGTCGAACGTTTATCGCGCATAAAAAGGTGTATTTTACCGATCGTGACTCCGAAAAAATTCGAGTGCTTCTAGCAGCAAAAGCACCGATGAAGAAGGTCCAACGAGTCTTCAACGAACTACTAATAGGAAGAGGTTCGACTCCAGTCGGGAGCACTCGCACTTTTTCCGAGTATCCCCGAGTCACATTTTGATAAAAGAAACCTCTTCATTTTATTTTCTGTTTGAAGGTCAAATTTTCATAAGTACGCATGCTCAGAACGGAAACATTGTATTGTTGCGATCGTATTTTAACCGAGTATTTATGAGTCAATGAATCAATGAGTCGATGAGTCATGAGTCAATGAGTCAGTGCAGTTACCCTAACCCATAAAATGAAAGCTAAAATTTCAGAGAGTGCTTAGGCCTAATCACTGAAACGAGGGCTTAGGCTTAATCAATAAATTATTGCTATATTGACTGTGAGTCTCATTGACTCATGACTCATGATTCATGACTCATGACTCATTGACTCATTGACCATTTAACCGAAAGGTCGGTCTTAAATAGGTGTTTGAGAATGCAAATATCAGTGATGGATTGCCCAACATGATTTTGGCAGATAGGGAACCAAGCGCTAGGTACGAACAAGTATCCATGCGTCTGTGACGTAATAGAAAACACTGGATATTGATTGGCTGAGGCGTCAGAACTTGGTGAGTGGCGCCGTTCTAAAACTACAAATACCCATGCTCCACGTGCAGCACGAATTTCCGTGCATTTTGTTGCCGTACTCCACAAAACTACAACGTGAAATCACCAAATTTTAGGTTTGACGACAACGTGAGCATATAACAATGAACTATTCATTTTCTATCTTTACTTTTAAACCGTTCGTACCCATCCAGTTGCAGGATAGTCGTCCGTATTGTTTATGCGTGAACAAGACGGAATAATCATGAACTATTTGCGATAGCAATAAGTGATATTTTGGAGTGACATTTTCGTTGAAATGTGCCAGTTGCAAGCGTCAAGTCATGAGCTCCCCACAGGTCTATTTTAGTCAACTGTAGCAATGTCAGCAACTAGGGAATTTAAGAAACGACGACGGCTACGACTACGACATCGCCACAAAGCAATAATATCATTGGTTAAAAGAGCATAAATAATCGTGCTGTACGTGCAGCACGGATTTTACCAAGTATGTTAGCGGTCCTCTGCATAACGACGACGTGAAATCACCAAATTTGAAGTTTTGACGACAACGTAAGCATGCAACAGAGAATCCTTCATTCTCTATTTTAACTTTGAAAGCGCTCGTACCGATTTATTTTTAGGATACTTTGCCCACATTGCACGACGCGAACTAGACTGAATAATCGCGAAAGACTTACGATAGAGCCAAGTTAAATTTTGAGGTGACGTTTTCGTCGACCGTCGCCGTCGTAGATCTTAAATTAGGGACCTTCAGATTCTAGGACGAGGACGAGAACGAGTACGAGTTTTGACTGTTTGTTTTTAGCGAAAATACTAAGAAGATTTATAGCCCGTAAGATTAATCTTACTCCTTGTTAGCAGTATAGGTTTCTCAGTTATTCTTATTGCTGTTACCTGGGCCTTTTTGCTGATCGAAAAATGCCAAAACTGCTACCGTGTTGTTGACTTGTTTTGACACGACGACATTTTTGCAAAACCTCGTACTAAAAATGACGACGGTAACACGTTTTTCCCGCCAAAATGACGCTGGTTTGCGCGCGCTCAATGTTTTTCTACAAAAAAAATTGGGTACTCGTAGTCGTTTTCGTCCTAGAATCTGAAGGTCCCTATTCCCTACTGTCAGAGTTATGACACATACCTCGACCCATTCATCTCTTTCTTCTGGTGTGCTAAAACCAACAGAAACAAACAAGGTTATTCACCTTAAACTGTACGAAACAGAAAGCTTGGCCGGTCAGTTAGACTAGCACTGGAATATCAATTTATGAACTGTACCGCCATGGAAAAGGGAGAGCACAACCAAGATGATTTGTTTTAAATTCGCTGTCAATCTTGTGACACCTTTTTGAATCTCGGCTGTATTTTAAACTCTTCATAGTCCAAATTTAACACAAAGCGCGGAATTTTTGATTAAAATAAGAGACGTCTGAAGAAGAGCGAGCATTAAGTTAAGAAGAAAACGTCGAAAAAGAACGCAGCCAGAGCCAAAATTTCCCACTCGTACTCCAATCTGAATGCTTTAATTTGGAAACTCTCGCGCGCGCGTCCTCCCACGCACACGAAGTTCTTACCCGCTCACGAGTCACTCGAAGACTAGTCCACATCCCGCAGTACCTGCCCGTCTAAAGCTGCTTTTAAACCTCGACTCATTTCTCGAAAATGGCGCCGTAATTAACAAATTGAGGTTTTTACGTCAACTTTTAATGGCTGCTTTAACCTTTGATACGAAACACAAAACATCTGCATATTTTTTTCTCAAATAACACGAGCCCGCCGACAGTCCCGGCGTGACGCCGCGCGCCAATGCGTCACACACTAAGCGACTCCTGGAATGTCACGATGAACCTACCCGGCAGTGAGGGTGAATGATCTCGTAGTGCTGATGATGCTAAATTCATTGACAAAGTCTGGTGAATCTGGAACAGTCACCTAACAAACAAGGTGTGGAAAAGAGATTTACCTTCTTCTCTAAATGTGTACTATAATTATTTACATTCTTCTGATAGTATTTTCGCGCGCTACGTTAAGCAAATTTAGCCGGCAGTATTCCACAGTACGGCGCGTTAAATTTGGAATTTTGATGCAACATTTTCTAGCACGTTTTTCAAGTTGCTCATGTGAAATAAACTTGTGGAACTGTTTGAATCTTGCGAGCAACGGTTGCAAAATAGCTAATTATGAAGATTTACTCGTTTTTCAGATTTTTGCGCATGGTAATCATTTGCGGCAGTTGAATGTTCCGCTTGATTTCAACTAGTTTCCTATCCCGCGTGCTTCATTACCTCAGAGATATATAACAATTATTCTACGAGGGCGCGCGGGATACGAAGTGATAGATAACGCGCCTCCTTGGTTATAATCATTTTATATCCAGCAAAGCTCGAGTGGAATAATTGTTTGACTAAAACCTCCAGGATCAACAACTCTTGAACTGTCGACTAAAGCATCGATTTCTGCCTCGCTCAATTCCGGTCCACATCGGCTTTTGTCGTCCATTTTTTCTCAGAGCTGCAAAAATGTTTTCAGCTCGCTTTATTGCTGACGCGTTCCTTGACCATATTAGGTAAAGCAAGTACATGAAATGATAGCCTGTGTCCGGCAAGCCAATGAAAATGCTGGAAATCTGATAACCGTACGCCAGTTTTTAATAAAATGTCTCACTAACCTCGTTTTCTCGATTCGTACAGTAAGTTACGGATCATCTTTTTTTCCCCGTTGATTTATGGCCGAAGGGTGAATAAATCAACGGGAAAAAACACTCGGTCCGTTACTTAAAGTAGGGACCTCGAACCTCGGTTAGTAAGTGGTATACATCCGAAATCACGATCATCACATCTTTATTTACCCTCGGATTTTTAGAGTAGCTTGGTGAGGCTAATATCTCCGAGCAGTTATCCTCCCAACCACGATACACCACAGAAGACAGCCCACAACACCGGGAACTCCATGCCTTACCCTTTGCGAATAGTGCGCGGGTTCTTTCACGTCTCACAGAGTTATGAACATCGAGGGGTTGTGAGACGGGGCCTACGGTTTATAGTCCTTATCCGAGAAGAATAGAGAGTCTAACCATTTGCAGATGTCATTACAAAGGCAGCACTTTCTCCTCACTCAATCCCTGAGTGTCTGGCCGGAGTCGAACTCGCCACCTCCCGCATGGCACCCCGGTGGCGACATAGACCCTATGCAAAAATGGCTGCCTTTTAATTATTCTTTTGTTCATATTCAAAATAGCCCAACTAACCTCGTTCAGGATAACAAATTCTTTAGAGTTTTTGTCTCAAAAACGACCTTAGTTGGGCTATTTTGAATATGAACAAAAGAATAATTTAAAGGCAGCCATTTTTGCATAGGGTCTATAAAGGCAGGGTTCTGACTTCTTCTTTTCAACAGCGCGGTTTTAAAGCAATTACCGCGCATGAGTGACATACCTGCATCCCCAATAAAGGAAGCATTTTGTTGAGCTTGTACTGATTTCCACCAATGGGTGTGGTGTATAACAAAACATCAGTCAGCTAAAATTATATTTAAAAAAACAGGTCGTCTTAAAATTTTATTAAATTAGTTTCCATCTCCCTGTTGCTCAAGGGAAGACTATACAAACTAGTTAGTGTCTGGAAAGACACTAGGTTTTGCTAATCCCTTTTATAAATTTACGAGAATGCTACGTTTCGACAATTTCACTAAGAGCAACTTAAAACAACAATCGTCGTTTGGTCCAATTAAATGCGTCACGTGATCAAATATTCCCCAACTAAAATGATATAATTTACCAAAAGATATGAGATCATCCCATGTGCTCGAATGTGCCTGTTTGCGCCCACTTAGTTATCGTTATAAGCTTGCCTTAATAAAACCTAACTGTTTGTAAAGCATTTGACCATAGACTACCGCAGGAGCTTTCGGACACAATTGCAATCAAGCACGATTCGGGACATAGTCTGTGAAAAAAACTTGAGATTTATTCCAACCAAAAAAATTCCCGTTATTCTTATTCCATTACATCTCTTTACCCACCTAATTAGTAAATCTCAAGGTTAAAGACCCTGAGTGTTGTTGCGGCCGGAGTCGAACTCACGACCTCCCGCATGACAGTCCGGTGCTCAACCAACTGAGTCATCGCCGCGCGGTGACAGCATGATGGCAAATGATGACAGAAGACAATTTAATTGCCAGAAATATTTCACGCAAGTTAAGTGAGGAATCTTCTCTTACTAAGAATTAATCAAAAGCTTGTTTGCAAAATCAAATTTACAAACCAAAAAGAACATTCTCTCTTGCATGTCTTTGCGGCATAACTTCATCAACATTCCCTCTTTCAGATAATCCTGTTCAAAAAAGAAAGAGATTTACTTGAAATGAAAAGAGCAGTGTTAGTGTATTAGTTAAAATTCCCTCTACTTGAACTCTGGATGCATGCTTCGTATCGTCCACACGTGGTTCTGAATTGTAACTTTTTAAGCTACGTTAGTAACTCTCCAAACTGGATTATCATCAAACTGCTGAAAAGCCTCTCTTGTTTTGTGAACACGATTCCTTTCACGAGATAGCGTACGCGCCACGTCTAAAGGGGACCTCGACTCTATCACAGAATCAACTTAAGCCTGGGACTGAGGGAATAACGTTAACACGTCACAAATATTCAAGATGGCGGCGCCCACAAATTTTAAAACAAAAATAGGCGATTCTAAAACTCTTTTATTGTGGATAAAAACGCTTTCTTTTTTGCCGTTGGAGTGAAGGTCTCTTGAAGACAATCACTTTGTCTCGCACAATTGGATTGTAGCAATAATTAAAGATTATTAAAAATAAAACATCAAGTGAACATTACTAACCCTTCCTGCTTTCACGATCTCTGGATTTCCGACAAGCATGTTTTGCAATTTCAGCAACTGTTCAAAACTGTCCTGTTCAACGAAAAAAAAATTACTGTAAATCGTTCAGTTTCACAATCTCACTTTGCAGCAAAAAGTTCATTGGAGGACGGTGCCTATTAATTCATAGGTATTTTGCGTGATTCACGAATATGCGGGAAAAGCAAATCTTAACAAGTGTTATTGAAATCCAAAAAGAAAATTGAGGGTAACCACGCATTTTTCAGATAATTAGTCAACAATATTTGTAAAAAGCTGTAAAATGAAAACCAATGTATGTATGCTCCGAAAAATGCACGGTTGCCCCCAATTTTTTTTTTGCATACCAAGGGCACTTTCTAAGTTCTACTTTCTCTGCATAATTTTAAACCGCGCAAAAATATCCCTGTATAAGTAAGCACCTCCCATAGGAAACCCGAGTATCTCGAGATGCGCAGAACGTATGCGCAATAACAGTGGTAGCTATTGTCCTAAAGGGATATGTGAAAGATATGTCATTTTCTATACCATGCTGCATTAGGTTTGGTGGACGGAGCAGAATGGCGTGGGGTGATTTTCACCACCTAAAGTTAAGGCGATCCAGTGTTGGATCGAGAACAGGCAATTGAAGGTTATGTTGTACCAACACGTGGAAGATAAATAGAATTTCTGTGCAACGACAACCGGGATACGGCAGCACCACAAAACAATAACTGAGTTAGTTCAAGGACCAAGCTTCCGCGAGTCTTCTATAGCACAATAACACAGCAGCCGAAAAAGTAATTAGAAATTCGTATTTTGGTTCCTGCAAGGAGCAATGACTCGGATTTTCCGAGAATCATCGAGTTATCATCGACAAGACAAGGTACATAGGTATTTTTGCTTCATAAGGGCAAAATAACCGTTCTACACCTGCGACACGCATTTTACTTCATTCCTTTGCCGTTCTCTGAAAAACCACAGCGTGAAATAATCAAATATCACGTTTTGACGACAGCGTGAGCATACAGCTGTGAATCCATTGTGCCAAACCGTTCGTATTAACCCAGTTACAGAGTTTTCCTTGACAACCCCACTTGTCAAGGAAAACTTGCCGACTGTACACACTTGCAAGTTTTCCTTGACAAGTTTTCCTTGGTAGTGTAAATGGAAAATATGACAAGTTTTCCTTGACAAGTGCACTTGACAGGTAATTTACACTAGCAAGTATCGTCCTTGACAAGTTTTTCCTTGACAAGTGTCCTTGTCAAAAAACTAGCATGCTAGTTTTGAAAACTTGTCATATTTTTCCATTTACACTGCCAAGGAAAACTTGTCAAGGAGAACTTGCGAGTGTAAATGAGGCTTTAACGAGTGGAATAATCTCGAAGAGCAAGTTTAATCACTTTTAAAGGGCCTTTTCGTTCACACCGCCGTCACTTTAACGAGGTAAAATACTCGTGCTGCACGTGCAGCACGAATTTCCGTGCATTTCTTTGCCGCACTCCACAATACAACAACGTGAAATCATCAAACTTTAGGTTTTGACGACAACGTGAGCATAATTATAACAATGTTCATTTTCAATTTCTACTTCAAATCCATCTGAACTAATACTGTTATTGGATACTTCGCCCCTATTGTACAACCTGGACGTGATAGTATAATAGCGAAATACTAACAACAAAGCAAAGTTATGTTTTTAAGTGACGTTTTTGTTGAATTTGTCGCCGTCGGTGCTAAAACGTCGCATGGAGCAACGACGGAGTTGAAGGTTTGCGGAACGTCATCAAATCAGAACTGAACTTCGACATTCCAAGTTGTTTCGCCTATTTGATTGCAAATGGTGCTTACCAGTTTCTTCATGGACTCGTTGATGTGCGTCGCAACCTCTGACACGATCTTTAAGGTAGCTGCAGAACAGAAACAATAAGGAAAACAAACGAATTACCGACGCAACACATCAGTTACACAGTAAATGCAACCATTTGACACGTATATCGATATTTGAACAAAACATCTCACCGTACGGATGCACGATATAAATATCGATATTTGAACAAGATATCGCACTTGTCAGTATCCCACCGTCCGGATGAACGATATGAATATCGATATTTGAATATCATATCGCACTTCTCAATGCACGGTACAAACATCGAACTTTAAAAGAGGTATGACAGCGGTAAGATTCGCAATACGAACATCGATACATAAACGAAGTAGATCGCATCATCTCTAAAGATAACGATACACTAAAATAGACTCCATGAATCGATCAAAACGAGTGTCCTGGCCCTTATAGCGAAACAATAGAGAGATTTGGCAAAGCGTTTTACGAGAAACGGCAAGCGTTAAAAGCATCAGGAACGGATCAAAATTTCATTGTTCAACTTTTCTCCCCCTTTTCTGAGGTTGCTTGATATCTATTGCTTCTCGTGGAGGAAATGAAGAATTGGCGGGAGATTTTTAAGGCGCGAACAGCGCAATGGGCCAATCAGAATTCAAAGCAATTTTCTTACTTGCTCAAAGAGCGGGAAACGAACGCTTGTAAATCGTTTTTGGTTTTTTGTTTCTCGTGAAAGGAAAAAGTGGCGCGAAATTCTTAAACTAATCACTAAGTAGCACTTGAAGCAGGGGTTTGGAAACTTTTGTAAAGTAGCGGACATATTTCTGAAAGCACCAGAGGTGACATTTTTTTAAGCCTTGCGAGTGCCGAAGGCGTTAGCCACCTAGGGGGGGTCTGAGGGAATGCCTCCCCTCCCCCCTGCCCCAGAAAAATTTTAAAATAGAAAACTCAGAAAAGCTGTTTCCAGTGTTTCTGGAACAAATAATCAGTTTTGCAGGCAAGGCTGGAGTTCACTCAAGATTCTCTTTAAAAAGTAAAAAATAAAATAAAATAATAACTTACTCTCAGTGTCTGCAAACTCTTCAGAATCCTTAGGCAGATGCTTGAGATAGTCTGAAAAGGAATTAAACGTCATGAAAATCTCAAACTTTTTACACGAAGTTTTGTTATATAGCTGAATTTTTCCCCCCAGCAGCACGCGCTCTCATTGGTTACTTCGAGGTCACATGACATCTAACAATGCAACTGTTTCACGCCAAAAGTCTTTGAGCGAGCAACAGTGCAAAATCTGTGACGTCAGTGGGTAACATTGCACTGTTACCCGCGAATAGGGAACTTAAGCAACGACAACGGCGAAGTCAACGAAAACGTCACAAATGTGCATATTTAGTAGGCAAAAACAATAGCTTTGCACGCCCTGCACGTGCGTTTTTCACTTTTGTCCATTTCTTTGCCGTCGTCAGCAAAACAACAACGTGAAATAGTCAAATTTCAGGTTGTAAGGAGAACGTCAGCACTTGACGCTAAAGTTTCATTTTCTCCCCTAAATTAAGCGCCGTTCCGACCAATGTCATTTTTGAGGAACTACCACATCCTTGTCATATAAGAAGGGTTCACATGTTTACAAAATGATTACAATGACGCGAATTTATATTTTGAGATGACGTTCTCGGTGCCGTCGCCGTTGTCGTTGCTTAAGTTACCTAATGTTAACCGACGGCCGCCGTTGCTGTTGCCGCTGCACGTTTTTCTTTTTGTGCTATATAATCTCAATGTTTCCCTCATTCTCGGGAAACAAAATGAACTGTTTCCCTCAGGACCAGTCATTAAGTGTTTAATATCATCCACTCTGTGACCATCCATGTCCTTGCATTTGCCACAAACATGAAAACGACCTCATTATAGAAAAATTGTTTCCTAACACAGTTGCACTGTCACTGATAATGCGAAAGTTATCATCATCATCACCATCATCTCATCTCTACCCTCTTCTAAATTGAGGTAATTAGTTAAGACTGGACTTCATCCAGGGGTCTACGGTCATCACCTGTAAAAAGTGTCTCAATAGGTCCATTCTCATGGTTTCATTTCCTTCTACGATTGGGCCTTCCCGGCCTCAGAATGCCAGCCGTTGCAAGCACACTTGTTTTCTGGATTGTTCCGAAAGATACATCTCTTCCCTCCCAATATCATTCTCGTTACCAGAGCATCGGATCGACTTAAGGCTCTGGGAAACTCTGTGTAGGAGAACATGCGCTGTAGGGTTCTTATAGCCAAAAATTGGCTATTTGAACCTTGCGGCGCCTGCTCACTCCTCGTGCGAACATGAATGCACCAATTAGAGACGCTTTTGACTGTTCTTCACGAAAACCAATGAGAAGATACTTTTGTTTCAGGGTTTCCCAGAGCTCTTCTCTCCCTCAGTCAAGAGAAGAGCTCTGGGGTCAAGATTGTCCCAAATATTTAAGGAACAGTTCCACAGTTTTGCGCATGTCCAAGCTTTGGTGCTACAACAAGTTGCAAAATTGTTGAGACACTTTCATTAAAAAAACACCTTTTCTAACTTCCAATACTCGGCGTATCTAGAATTTAAACCTTTCCCACTTCCTCTCCCCTCTCCCCCTTTCAATGTTGACTGCTTAAGTTCCCAACATTTTTTTGTCTCGCTAGCAACACTGATAAGGGGGGAGGGGGCCTGCAGTGTGAGAGATAATAGGGAAATTAATAACGCCCCAAGAAGGTGAAGTGTCTCCACTATTTTTGCAACTTGTTGTAGCAGTAGTAAATTTTACGGTGTTATCCTGAACCAGGTGACGTTCGTTAATTACAGAGAGCATTAAAGGAAATACACAGAATGACTGAGGACCAAATTTGGTGTAAGATTCTGTGGGTTTATACAGAAAATATCAAATCCAGTTTTGACCAACGAATTTGTTGTACGTGCCTAACGTTTTATTCTATGCACGAGTTGTCACAACGAGCGAGTAGTCTGCTAGCTTCCGTTTCCTTCATCAGTGCTTTTGATTGTTTCAATAACAATGAAATTAAATAGGCTGACGTGATAGTTTGCTCATGCGCAAAGACGTGAAACCCTCCCTTTAATCATCACTATCATCATTTTCTCATCTTAAATTAAAATCTTGAAACCTCAAAACACTTTGCTACTAACCTATAAGAAGCAGTCTGTAGCTCGGTATCCTCTGAACAGGTTTCAGCATATAAGATGAGAGAACCAGGCCGTGGCATCGTTTACTTGCCTACAAAAAAATTATTATCACAGATCTAGAATGCCCTGTGCACATTTACCCGTGTAGGGTCGTACCTCTTGTTGAACACTATATTCCTTTGGCCGCATCCAGGTGATCTGGTGACGTAATTTGGAGGACTGGGAAGAAAATTTTAACGCCGTATCGTACAATCGTGCGCGGCCTTAACTGTTGTTTCCAAACTCCCTGCAGTATTGCCATCGCCAAAACTCAACAGATCATTACGTGTCTACCACATTTCCTGTTACTGAATGAACATTCAAGTAGACCCGACAAGATCTAACCTCGCCTCTGCCACGTTGAATTCGAAAATAAGGCCGCGCGCAGTTGTGGGATACGGCGTCAAAATTTTTCTCCCCAGTCCTCCGAATTACGTCACCAGATCACCCGGATAGTGTCGTACTTCCTATTGTTTTCTGTGCAAAATCCATTGTTATCTTTGTCCATTCTATTGTTCTTTTGGCCAATCCTGAAGCGCTTTCAATGACGTACGACACGACGGTTTGGTTATGACGTCATCGTACGAAATCGTAAGGTACGACCGTCCGTCCGTACGTTCAACTTTTCATGTGAGCCAATAAGCGAAATGTCGCACTGCTGGACCACGGCTGGACCCCGCTTTTTGGTGGGAAGTTGCATGGCCAGTAGTAAAACAAGCAAAAGTTTTGAAGACAACCAAAAACCAATCTAACTATTTTTTTCAATACGTCGTACAACGAGGAAAGAAGAGAAAGACATACAGAAAGAGGAAAAAAACAGAAAGCAGGCAACGAGTAAGCGATGCTGAACGTGAAAGAGAGGGACTGTGACCATGAGAAAACAGGTGAAATATCAGTGACAAACAACGAGAGAGAGAGACAGAGCAAGAAGCAGCCCGAATAAAGAGACAAGATTATCGTGACAAGCAGCGGAAGAAAGAGCTAGCACGAGCAGGAGACAACCGGCTGAATGGTCCCGAAAAACGGCGAAAAGACTGCACGAAAGGGCACAAGAAACTGGACTAATTTACAGCAATGAGAAGGCCGGAATGGTCGAATGGTGAGTAGACTAGTTATAAAAATATCTGAAAACAAAAAACATATGTAAATAAATTTGAGGAGCTCCGCTTTTAGCCTTTCCTTAGAAATATATATAATAGATCTAACCAATCATTACATCGGATAATCACAAATCACCTGGAATTGGGTAACTAAATTGGCAAACTCAGCATTCTCTTTCACTGTGACTTGAAACACATCCATTGCTTTATCATAGCCATTAACATACTGGGTATACATCTGTTTCAAGAAAGGAATAAATAAAAATATGATAGTAAGTACTGTAAGTAAGTAAACACTCGATTTAATGAGGGTAGCAGCTCATATCGTTGCAACAATAATAAACATACATGTGGCCCTCACTCCCTCAGAATTCATACCAGACCACAACACCCGGAACTCCACGCTCTCCTCTTTCCGAATAGTGTGTGTGGGATCTTTAACTGGAACTAACCAGAAGGTTGTGAGACGGGGCCTACGGTTTATATTCCTTATCCGAAAAGACATGAGAGTCTAAGCATTTGCAGATATCATTACAATGGCAGCACTTTCTCGTCAGTTACTTTAAGACCAGGAGTATTGGTCTGGTCAGAGTTGAACTCACGACCTCCCGCATTCATGGCAGCCCGATGCTCAACCAACTGAGCCAACCGATCAGCAGTCCAAGAATGTGAGAAAGATAATGTGGAGATGCCAGTGACAAAGTCATTGTGTTGGTGATGCCCAGAGCGGTTTTCAATTGAGTGTCGAAATCATTTAGCAAATTGCTTTGGTTTTGCATTACTTCAATCAGTGATTGGTTCAAAGTTCTCGGGCCACTTTTTCAACCAATCAGAAATGAAACCGAAACCAATCGTGGCTCGCACGTGCACCTTTTCCCGCGCTTTGTGTCGGCTACGTGTAAATACTTCAAGTTTTTATTGGTTTACTGGATTGTTTCCTTCATTTTTGATTGGCTAAAGTAATTACTTTGGTTTTGGTTTTAGGACACTCGATTGAAACTTGCTCTAATGATGGCAGTGATCATGATAATGTCCATGAAGACGACAACGATTATGCTTTGATGAAGCACACGATGTTTTTGAAGTTCATTTTTTGATGAAGACAATACGTGTTTCGGATGAGAAATCATCCATCATCAGTTGTACAGTTACAAATAAAATGCAAATATGCAATAAATGCATTGCAGGATAATGATGTTTATGGGATGACAAGTTGCTGTTGATGATGATGACAATGATGAATTGTTGGTGGGGGTGGGGGTGATGACAATAATTATTGCAACTGGCAATGAGAAACGATGGTTCAGATGACAATACAAAAACATTATTGGAAAGAGAATGCCATTTAAATGACAATGCAACAATGATGTTGATGATGATGAAAATGACAATGAAGTTCATAAATATCTCAAATGTTCCAAGAAAGGAACTACACCGTGGCTGAAAAAATGAGAACTACTTGGAAAAGTCCCCTCAACAGGTCCTTCCATGTAATGAGACTCTTGCATTTTTTTACCTTCAAAAAGAGTCTGTAATACATGTAATTTTATGGTCTTTGCAAACAATATACCTTTAAAAAATGTCCGTATTTCTTGATTATGTCACCAATTCTCTCATGCTCTTCCCTGAAAGAAATTTTAACACAATGAAACTTTCAAAAATGCTATTCTTATCAGCATTGCTATTAAAAACGATAGTAATAACATTTTCTAATAAAAATTATTTTGTACCAAGTGACCATCCTTTCTTCCAGTTCCTGCAGAAATCTTGAATCAAGCAAATAGATATTCTCTAAATCCCGGAATATGTCAGACAAAACAGAGTCGGCCACAACATTAGCTGCCTTGATAGTGCCATAGCACTCCTAAAGAGGAAAAGAACAATATAAAAGTAAAATGTAATCTTGGTTTTCACTGATGCATGTGGTCAGCATTTGCTGTCAACATCATACGGCAAAAGGAAGGAAGGAAGCTACTCATCATAAAGAGTGGAATCAATAGTAAGTGTTAGTCATTAGTTCTTATTTTATCCTCAGAGATATTAGCATGTTTGATCATTACAATTTTAAATTCAAGTTTAAATAAGTTAATCGAATAACGTTGTATAAAACACCTTACTATAAACCCCCTTTTTATCATTTTCATGCCTGACAAGACTGATCCTTTGTAATCGGAGTGTGGGTTCTTTTACATTGTACATCCCACTGAGTTTTTTATCACTGAAGTGACAAGAAATTGGCCTTACAGTTTTATCACCCGGATAATCCTTTGTCCTAAAATGAAGTACAATGAATTGCAGATTCATTGCCGATACAAAGAACGCACTTTCTTTGAGTTGTGTAAAGACCACGAGTGTTAGTTGCATAACAGCAAAAATGTATAAACTTACCTCAAAAACAAGTTTTAAGGCATCCACAAATGAACGTTCAGTAGAAAGAATTTCATGGGCAATGTAGTAAGTTTTTGGCTTTGGTGGACCCTGTTGGCCCTATTGACAGAAAAATGAAATACTGGGTAATTTTACAAAATAATTAAATGTTATTAATAGAGGCTGGGTGCTTGCATAACTAAGGGCTGATGCCACCAATCCCCAAGCTGGGAACTCAAGGTATTACACCACACAAGCCTGCCTTACTGACAACCTGGCCAGGGTACCCACCCAGGGTACCCACCCACCGAACCCAGCCACAAACTGAACAGCCAAACAAAAAACATAATCGCACAGTGGAATTAACAAAAGAAAAAGAAAGGAAAATAAATAAGTAAGTTAAAGGGGGGAAGGGTAGGAGGGGAATCATCAGAAAATGCAAACTTCACAGTATACCATGGACAGTAAGCAGCTATCAGAGGCACCTTCTTTATGCTCTTGGCCCATGTGTACCAGGTCAGACAGGAGCAGGCCATGGGAACTGACGACGTTAAAGTCACGGCAATGAACATGACTTGTACCAGTACAAGGAGGAGTTGCGTTTTTGCAAACGTTGGCCATGTAGCACTTATATTTGAAAAGACTTAACTTATTAGAGTGCAATGTGAAGCGCTAAGTATCTACCCCATATGAACCATGTGAGCGTTAGCCCTACTGATGGAAATGGGCCCACACAAGGACAGAGAAAAACTTTGACCAGGGTGGGAAATGAACATTTGCAAAACATAATCCCTCCTAATATCCCTCCTTTGCAGCCATCTTTCGGGATGTCACACAGCGCTCCCCGAAAGAAACAGCTGCTCACATTGGAAACACATTCCTTTCCCATTGTTTTGAAAGTCTATTAAAACAACCAAAAAGGTAAGCCAATTGAGTGTGAGGAAAATCATTCATTGCAATTTTCTGGCAGCCCCATGTAGGTATTTAGGTTGAAACACCAAAAAAATCTTGAAAGAGTATTTATTTTCGGCGGCAATAGTACCCATAATTTTGCAACAGTATACAGTACTGGAAACTATTTGTGTATTTGCCTGGTTTCTGGCCGCAGATCGAATCTGTGTTTTGACCTAGGCAAAACTTCATCTACCATACGATCACGCCAAAACGCAGACTGCAGACTTTGCAGACCACGCAGACCAGGGGTAAAATATGGTGTTACCCTCAATATTATTGAGAGCTAACCGTAAACAGGCTAAGCTGAATATTATTTAGGCCTAATTAGGTTAAAGGGGCTAGGTCACGCAATTTTAGGCAATTTCAGCACTGATCGAATGGTCATAGAATTAACTAAAATATCAAAATAACTGTTCAAAACTATAGAAGAAGGCAGGGAAGCCAATAAGGGACACGGATGGACAAAACTGGAGAGGATTGAAATGGATTGAATTTGGGTAAATTTGAAAAACGTCGGCCCACCGTTTTTCAAAATTACATCAGTCTATATTAAAATACCATTTACAAAGCTGGAAAATCATTCTCAGTTGTTATGTGGCCATGATTTTGAAAATGAAAGACTCTTGCTCTGCCAATTTGATGTTTAGAGCTCATAATTAACAAAATTAAACAAAATTACCTAAAATAGCGTGACCTAGCCCCTTTAACAGAATGTTATTTAGGCCTAATTCAGGCTAATTGAATTTTCATTGTACAGACGGTCTGCACAGTCTGCAGTCTGCGTTTTTCAGTGTCCCTCTACCATAACAGAAAGCCTTGCTTTTACCTAGGTCTTTTACAGACGCAGTCAGATTTTGACTAGACGTTAATTTGCTTTGGTTTAAGCTCTGTTTTCATGCATAATGGCAGTTGAGAATACATGAAATTAATAAAATTGCATGTACAGGAAGACTTGATTTTGAAGTCAGTAAAAATATCGAATAATGTGATTATATTAACATCCTTTCATTCTTTCAGTTCTCTACTTATTCTTGAACTCATGGTGAATGTGGTGGCTGTGAAAAATACACAAGACAGACCTGCACATATGTGGTCATCAAGAGCATTAATGAAATGAGACGTATTATTGGTCGAGTTGCTCAATACAGTTCCAGAAAATGGAACTGTAGCTGTGATTGGCTCAACCCGAGAAAGGAATTTGGTTCCAATGTGAGCAGCCATTCCTTTCGGGGAAGTGTTGCGTGACATCCTAAAAGACACCTGCGAAGGAGAATATTATTGACTGCAAGGAAGTGCCGGTTTCCAACACATGAATGTGTAAACCCGTGCATGTTGCTTGAGCTTATGTTTGCATAACTATAGTGAAACCTAAGCTTTAGAGACTTCTATTTGAAATTTACTCAATTTCTTAAAAAAATAACAGGAACCTCACCTTTGGTGCATGTTGTTCGACATCAGAATCTGAGTCAGACTCCAAATCATTTCCAGGTGACATCAGGGCAGGCACAGCGCTGTCACTGCTGACAATACTGATCCTATTAACAGGAGGCGGGGGTCGAGGAGGGGCTATCTTACGTTTAGAGCCAGATTCATTTTCCTTGTCGCCCTCTACAAATATCTCCAGGTTGTGTGGAGTAACACCTGGTGGTGCAGAAATAGCTACCTGAGGTACTAGAGCATTTACCCTTCTCCGAGGAATTGGAGAAGGTGACCCATCATTTGCTAAAGGAGAATCAGACGTCTCTGTGGCTTGAGCCAATTTTGATGTTTTTCTTGGGACAGGGCTTGGTGGTGTTCCTGGCTCTTTGCTTTCAAACACAGATGTTGCTGTCTTACTACTCTTCCATGGAACAGCACTTGGTGAGGCTTCATGTACCTCAATTTTTGGTGAAGGCCATTCTGGAACTTCATTTTTGCTCCCTTTTCTAGGAACCGGTGTTGGTGAACTTCGTGATTCATGAATGATAGGTGAGACATCACCAACAGCAACTCGCATCCTTGGGACAGGTTTTGGAGACTCAGTTAAAGAAGAATTAGACTTATCCTTTTTATCAGAATCAAGGCTCGTCCTTGGTGGTTTAGGTGGAGGGCCTAGTGTTGTAGCCATAATGGTCTCATTCTCTTGCCGAGGAACAGCATAGATGCCATCACTCCCCTGAGCAAATGAGCTAGCCCCTTCTGTCGTGCAGTCAGCAACAGGAAGTGCTTTGGGAACACTGGGGACAGCATACAGCCCAACATCTTGCACCAAAATTGGTTTTGGAACAGAATATTGATTTTCTTGAACAACACAGCGTGCTGCAACCACACATGGAGTACTATATATATTTTCGTTGTCATCATGATAGTGATGAACTGAAATTACTTGACGCGGCACCCTATATATGGCTTCATCATCTGATACACGCTGCACCGGATGTGGTGTTGAATAAACCGCAGCTTCATACTTACTAAAAGAATGGGACCTTCGAGCATGACTGTCCATACTTTTCCTCTTCTCCTCAATTTGTCGTTTTTTCACCATTAAATCAAAGTCAACATTCTCATAAGTATGCTTTCTTTGCTTGCTTTTAAGATTCACCCCATTCAGTGGCACAACCTCAGAAGAAGGTGGTTCCATTTCATTTTCAGTTTCATTGTCTTTTGAATCTGGTTTGCAATTGCTATCAAGTACTTCAACATGTGTAGCAGTGACCTCAACATCTTCAAATCCTCCGGAACAATCGCCAACATCACTTAAAGGAGTAGCCAAAGCATCCTCTGCTGTTTGCAACAAACTGCCTTCCATTAAAGATTCTGATGGGTTTTCTTCTATTGTTATTTCTTCAAGCACTGCAGAACCTGATACAGAATCTATATTGTTTGTTGATTCTTCAACTAGTTCCCTTTCAGTAACATCTTCATCCACTTCTGAATCCAGAACATATTCCCCCGACTTTTCTTCTTGATTTATTTCTTCATCAGCAGTCTCATATTTCTCTTCTGGCAAGAGGTCATCTAAATTAGAATGCACCTCAGCTGCATTCACCAAAATATTATCTTCATGTTTGTCCCCTCCTTGTTCTATCAGAACTTCAACATCCTGTTTGCTTACAACTTCACTCTCCAACAAAGAAGAATTGTCTTCCAATTCTTCCTTTTCTTTTGTTTCACTTTTGTCATCGGTCTTTAACTCCAATGCAATTTCCTCCACAGCCTCAGCATCAACCTCAGCCTTGCCTTCTGTCACTGCATGATCACTCACTGAAACAAAAGTCCCTTCTCTGATGGGTTCAGCGATGATAACTTCTCCATTGTCTCGTACCTCATTCTGTACCAAGTCTGTAGACGTATTAACTAAGATCTCATCACTTTCAAACTCATCATATTTGGGTCCACTGACTTGCGTGAACAACTGGACATCAACTTCTACTGACACTTCATGCTTAAAATTCTCCTCGGTTGACTCCTCAACCACCACGCTTCCAACAGTCTTTTGATTTACATCTTCGCCATATTCATGCGAAAAAGCTAAAACACTTTCTCCTGTTCTATCACTATTTTTACCACGATTTTCCATGTCTGGTTCAATCGTTTCAGCAACAACATTTTCATAATCATCTTCGCTTTTGATGTTTTCAGTCATTTCAACTCTATCTTCACATGCTCCACTATCAACATTACTGTCTCCTGCACCACATAACTCACTAAAATCCTCTGATTTCTTCCCATCCACAGTTTCAACAAAATCATCTTTGACTGTCCCTGCTACATCATCAAGTTTCTTCTCTTCCTGGTCCTTGATCATAGTCACTGAACATACTTCCTCAAGAACAACGCTGTACACAACTTTAACATTTTCGTTAGAATCACTTTCACTCAAGCTTTCCTCACCAGAAAACTGTCTCTTCAAAACATCATCAGCACCATCACTAGCAAAACCTTCCTCATTGCCTTTTGAGTCCAACAAAGGAGTATTTGCTTTGTTCAATACAATGGCTCTTTCAACAAAGCTATCTTCTTCTTCTTCTTCTTCTTCTTCTTCTTCTTCTTCACTCACAGCCCTGGCTTCAAATTCTAAATTCTCCAGTGGATCAGGGGACTCTTTTCCAGAAATAATATCACAGGGCAGAATTTTGTTATCACTAGAGATTGTCTTTGATTCTGATGAAGATAAATCGTTTTCATGCAATTCGAGATCCAGGTCTTTTTCAAGGCCATTCACTGTTCCACCATTTGTGTTTGTTGGAACAAGCCTGCTGGGGATTTGCTCCTCTGGTGAACTATCTCCAGGAAATGTCAATGGCTTATTGCTTGGATAATGTCCATTCGTAGGAACACTAATTTCAGATACTTTTTCTGTACAATTTCCTTCCTCTGCATTCAAATCAAACTGCAAAGCTAGATCATTGGTTTGATCAGAACAAGATACTTTCTTGACTTCTTTCTGAACAGCTGGTTGAATTTCACTATCTACAATACTAACATCCCGTTGCAAAGATTTTCTTTTTGGGACATAATTCTTTGGTTTTGGAGGCACTGGCGGTTTTGGTTTTTTCCCGACAGTGGTTGCCTTTAAGTTATCTGGCACAGATGTTTTGCGCCCAAGCGAGCTTCCCCGAGGGGGAGGGGGTGGTCTTGGCTTCTTTTTCTTTTGGTCTGTAACCTTGTTCTGTTTTGTTGGCAAGCTGTTGCTGTTTACAGGCTTTGAAGGAGCGATAACTTGACTCTTCTCCTTTTTTCCAATTGGAGGACTTGAGTCATTGGATTGACTGTTACTGAGTGTTCCATTCTTTTTGTACCTCCTTGGTGGGGGAATAGGCGTTGATGATGACCTGTAAAGGCCACAATGTGAGAGAACAAATTTACTGCCATATTAAAACAGGGTTCTTGCTACTCCTTGAAGTCCTTGAAAAGCCCTAGAATTTAAGTTTGGACTTCGAGGATGCTTGAAAAGCCCTTGAAAAAAAGGATTTGATGGGAAACTGCTTGAAAACTGCTTGAAGTTTTGCTTGGGTGGAAATTGTTGAGAATTCTTGAGATTTTATCATGCTAAGTTAAAGAGACATTCCAAAAATTGAGCCCAAGTTTAACTACATTGTACTGGGGCAAGATTAAATGCAAAAATTATTAAAATGCCTGTGTCGGCAGTTAACTCACAGGACATGGATAAGAATATCAATTAAGGTACATGTAGGCTTTTTCAGCAAAGAAAACACTGAGACATAATGTACAGCATAGAAATCTTCTTACAAACATCGCATGAAAACACAATTTCTTTTTCCTGAAAACTCCATGAATATTCCTGAATTTTGTAAGCAAAATCCAGCATCAACCCTGTTAAAATGGTGCCTAGAGTGTAAAAGTCTGAATTGTTCAATCAAGTTTTACCCACCATACTAGTGCCCAGCTTTTGTGCAGCCCAGAAACTATTAGGAGCCTCCTTAACACTCATGAGAGGGATGGGGTTAATTCATTCCCTAAGAATGGGACAATCAAACACTTATAGATTTTACTTGGTCTAACGCCAGATGATTTTACTCATCAATGGGTGCTAGTTCAGGGGTGAACAACATCCACTCAAAAACTACAGTTTTGGTATTTAAGACATGAATTTCATTCATCTAGACTTACTTTGATTGTGGGTCACTATCATCACTAATATTTCCTGTGGAAAAAAGGAGTTTTCAGCTCAATGGATCATAAAATAAGAAAATATTCACCACAAGGACATTAGAAGAAAGCACAGCTGAATACTCTAAATAATTTGTCAAGAGAAACACCCTAAAATATATCTCAGTCTTGGTGTAAATGCTAGTTTTATTTGTTGATTATTCTGTGCAATTGGACCAGTCCGTCCGAGCCTTTAGGTCACGTGATTTGATCAAGATTCATTCCAGTTTAGGTCAAACCTCGGCGCTACACATTTTTGTTGACTAAGTTGTTGTTTGCCCCGTTTATGGTTAAAGGAACACTAATCGGACTGTCATTACAAGTCAAGGAATTTACGGAAAATCTAAGGGATTGAACATTACGAACACTCGTGAATCAAGGTTACGGTAAACACGAATTTTCGTATTGTAAAGAGGACAGTGCCGAGCATTTCCCGCGTTGATCTAAACCAACCAACCAAAGATTTACAGCTGTTACACTTGGGGTATTTATAAAATAATGTTAAGGAGTTCTTCCCATTTCACATGGCCAGCACGTGTGGACTCGGTTAAATGGGGCATCATTTTTGTCTTGTGTCAATACTTGCTAAGGTTGACTTGACTGGGTGGGTCACGCCCTTAACCACAACAACCTTTTGCCATGTAAATGAGGCCTAGCTATTCTCTTGCAAACTGTCAACGATTGCAATTTATTGTGACAAAAGTGCCAAACTTGCCAGTCAATCTTCTGGACAGGTTTCATACTATGTTGCATTTCTTGCAAGTTACCTAAGCTCACCCTCAACAATCACAAATAAAAGGCCCCACAAGTTGCAGAAAATATGACTTCACAATAATTCTTCAACAGTTAATTAAATGAAAGGGAAGGATACCAGAGGTTTCATCGAGCATATCCGACCGCAGCCAAACGTGATTGACTGAGAGTCGATTTTGATGAGGGAGGAAAACCGGAGTGCCTAGAGAAAAACCCTCAGAGTCAGATTAAGATCGACTGAAACTCAACCCACATACGACCCAAAGCCAGGGTTGAACCCGGGTCACAGAGGTGGGAGGTGCAGTTGATAACCACTAAACCACTCTGACTCCTGCAAAAAAATGTGTTGCAAGTTGCTAAAAGTCTTCACAAAAGTGGAATGGACTTCTGCTTCTGACAACAATCACCACAGCAGTAAAATTGCAAGAAATGTACATGTCAGAGCGTGTTACATTACAGAAGGCATTTTTTTGTGTGCAATGTGCGACTGAATAAAATTGCATGACAAATGGTTGCACAAATTGCCATATGAAATCCATATGAAATCTACGGACAATACATGAACATAAACTCCTCAGAACTCTAAATAATTATTTATTCACTTTTTATGTTTCATGAAATTTAAAGACAAGTTCCATGATACGTAATCATAAAATTATGCTGAGCGCATTTCGTGAAAACAATATGCAGTAGACAATAAAGTTATGTGTTTAACTGTCTGAGAGAGGTTTTTCACTTATCACGGTGTAAACAAACCAAAGTTCAATTTGTCAACTTAAAAAATAAACGTTGTCTTAGGTTAATCCTTGTTTATATCAACATTACAAGACCTTGACAATTTAAGTTGCCTTCAACACGATCAACTTATTGGGAGCGGATGGATAGGAGCTTTGACAATATGCTATGTATAGCTCTGTCTTCACTCGAACGTGACAACAATATGCATGATCTCTTAGCTTTTGCTTAAAGGTAAAAAAAGACCGGAAAAGATACAATGATCGGCAAATGGACTGGTGAAAAAATTAAGCACTTAAACACAAGGGGACTAAAGAGGAATCAACAATAATGAAATTTAGGTTTAAGTTTGCGCAAAAGCATAAAGTAGCGTGAAGAACAAATTAATCAAGATTGTGATTTCCCGATCGAAGTTTATTATAATAATTTTGACTCACATACCGATAAATTCTTCGCGGCTTTTTTTCCTCAACGGAGGACTTTCACAAAAACTTGATTGTCTGCCTGTAAAATCCAAGGAAATAAAAGAATTAGAAGAAAGGCGATCTCGTATGGCCATAAAACAAGTTGAATTTCAGGCGGAAATAACAGAGAGCCGAATATCTCTTTGACGCGATCTGAAATAGGTCAAAACTACAGAACATCTAACCACAGTCTACTCTAATTTTAGGTGATTCTATTTGTTCATTAAATAACGTGATGGTTGTTGAAATAAATAGATGTGGGTTTTCAGCATTTTGACTTTCCTACGAGACACCCCTTAAATATTTCAGAAATCTAGCTTGTGGGATAATTTTACCTTCAAATGCTTTGGCCTTCTCTTTTACACTCATGCTCTTTCAAGCAGGCGATGAAGAACTTCCTACTTAGCATCTGCAAGGATTATATGTCTGATTTCAAATGCTATTACTGCCCACATTGTGTACAATCCACATTATTTTGCGAGAAAATGTCACTTCCTCTGGGATCGATGGTTCAATCACATGATTTACATACGACAAACCGCTGTCCTTTTCCTTTCCCGAACAAAGGGTCGAAATTTCATTATATGCAAATGCCGGCTCGTCGCCAAAGTACATTTACAGGAAGTGTTTTTTTACCGGAAGGAACAACTGAAGCTAAGAGATAAGGAAACATAGACCTTGTTCATAAATGGCGGTCACACTTATAATTCGTTTGTCCACTTAAGCTTGCAAATTAGCCTACCAAGCCTCATTTTAGAGTAAGAATTCTTTTCAATTCACTGTAGGGTATCGAGGCTTGGTAGGCTAATTTGCACTTCGACAAAAGAATTATAAATTGACCGCCATTTATGAATAAGGTCTATAAGGGTTATCAAAAAATTCCCAATGGTCGCTGCGGTTTTGGTGAAACAAAAGAGAGCCGGGAGTTGGCAACGTAAAAATGTTCTGGCGATATTAAAATTCATGAAATATCCAAAATTTTACGAAAACATGCCTGCAAAAAAATTAGTTGTGGCTCGTCAATCAAGGTAAGAACATTTGAACGAAGAGCAGGTCTCAATTATGAAAATTTTACGCAGAAATTTAGCGACGATTTTCTAACACTGTGCATCTACCATAGCTTTATTGGCTGTCGGGGAAGGTACGTTTTTTTCTTGGGGCGGAGGAGGTGGGGAGGGCTGGGGCCTCAGAGGGGAAGTGAGCACCAAAGTGGAAGGGCCATACCTCTTTGTGTAAGCTTTTCAAGGGAGGTCACACATCTTTTCCAGAATTTTTTAATGAGAATTTTTGTGATGTTGTTTTCCATTTTTCTTACATATTGATTTTTCTTTTAACCTACTTTGATTTAATTTGGTGTTTTATTATACAATGCTGGTAAAAAGACTTTGGGACACTTTTCCAATTTGGCCGTAAAGTAGAGAATTTAATGCACATGGTTCCATCGTTACATGAGCAACGCGTGCTCTTCTTTTCTTTTTCTGCCGTTTTCGAATCCCCCCTTCCCCCCAGACAATGTGGAAACATTCCTGCGATCGATGAACTACTCTTGACTTCGGACACCGTGAAAACTCAACGTTGTAATGGGGGGGAGGGGGGAAAGCGGGAATTGTCCCAAGAGTTTTGACCAGGATTGTAGGTACCAGGTCCCATTTCTATATAGGCCACTTTGGAAAATACCATAATACTCTTTGTTTGTTCCCCCCCAATTTTGCATAAGCATGGTTTTCATTTTCTCTTGGGACCATTGTAAGTCCCAAGGGAAACTGGAAACAATGCTTATGCACAAGTTGGGTGACCTATTCCCGGCGGTCGTTTCTCTCCCCCGAAAAATACGCCTGCGTTCGTAAGCTAATTATGCCTATGCCATGGCACATAGTTTTCTCGGAGGACTCGTGTCCATTTCCGTCCGTAAGCGTATCGTAATAGACTCAGGTATCGTTTCTTCAGCCGTATTTCTGTCAACCTTCCCATTGTGTCTGATTTTCAGAAGCGAAATGCTCTGAGGTTCCTACGGCATGGCACAGAGCATGTAGAAGTGAGGGGAGGGTCGCACTTTAATCATTTACCTAAAGGTGGGGGTCAGGGGTATTTTTATTAAAACGCATGGGAGGGCCAATTCTTTTTTAGAAGCAATACCAAAATTCCCCAGTCCTCCCACACAAGAAACACACAAAGCGTTTTTTGAGTCCCTTGTTCGGATATTAAAATAAATATAATTTTTCACGTTGTTATTGTAAGATAGTTTTGTGCTGGTATGTAGATTTCGTTGGCATGCAGGTTACATATTTATGCTAAGTAGTTAATATTTAAGGAGTTTGTCCGTTAGGAGTTGTCACTTCGACGGCATCTCCGCTTTTGATCAGTTCATTTCGGAAATTTTGTTTTTAGTTATTTTCAGTGTTTATTACTATCCTAGGGCAATTTATGTCTGATCAATAAACGAGATGCCCCCTCCTATGACTGGTGTTTTCTTCCTTATACTAAGTTATAAATTATTTTGTTTTCGTTTCACTGCAGAGTGATTAGATAACAACAAACCTTTGTGACTGAAGAGATATCTCCCCCTTATAGGAGGTGACGAATGGTAATTAATTAAACTCCGACACTCGCCGAAACGCCGAGATCCGAGACCGAGACCAAAATATGAAAGACAATGCAATATAAACGAGACTTCGAGACTCTTCGCGCAGACTGTCAAGATCTCGAGATCGGATGAAAAGTTTGGGAGTGCCAAGATTTTGGAGGTACCATTCGCCACTCCTTATTTTGCTAGTTCGATTGTTGTATTCGTGAAAATAGTCCATTGTTGAGATAAATCTCTTTAAACGTGTTTAACAGCTCCTTACGAATTTCTCCTGAAATAACAATAAAGTTATTTTCGTCAAAAGAATGTACTTCCAGGCTCCACAGATTGAATAGACCGTTTGTACTTTTATGGCAGTTGAGCCGCGCGCTTTGCCGCGGCAATCGTAGAAATCGCCAAGACAGAACAAGGAGAGTCTTGAGGAGGTCGACCGTTTCTGATGTCCATTGCGTGACAAAACACAACAAGCGCGTTGCGACATTCTTGAGAGGGTAATTTCCAGAAACATCGGCTGATAATGGCGCGTTGCTATCGGACGGAAGACAGTAAAGTGACGTAAATGCACAGAGCAAGGCTAACGGTGAAGAAATATATAATTCCTTCAACGTTTATCAGCCTTGCTCTTTTTAGCTTTTTAAATATTTAATCGCCGTATAAGGTGCTTAAGAAGACGGGAAATAAGAATGTCCTAAAATCACGAAAACTGCATGGGAATAAATTTTGTTACATGTTTTGATCATTTATCATTGCTGTGAAAATAAATACTTATTTTGAGCAAGAGCCGATACAACGTAGATTTAATTATTTATTGGTGTACTGTATTTCGGCTGGCCAGACCAGCTTTCTTCAGGTACAATGAGAATTTACATTAGATTGCTTCTACGTACATATATATACATATATATAGTACTGTAAATAGATGTTCACGTAATACTGGAAAAATGTGATAAAATATGGGAGTTACAAAAAATTTGAATTCAAATACTAAGGCCCTGTTTACAAGCAGGTAAGGTAACCCTACTACTAGGGTTACTCTAGCAGGAGGGTCAAAGATAGCCCACCGGGTTTACAAGCAAAATTTCACAGGTAGGGTTACCCTACCACCCGGG
>NC_090889.1:22489539-22547039 GCF_036669925.1 Montipora capricornis
CTAACACAACATGGATGATGCTCATGGTATATTGGCTAAATACGATTTTGCACTCAATTAAAAAAGTCTGAAATCTCTTGTTAACACTACAAATCAATGTAAAATACCACAGAAAAATATTCAACACCTCTACACCTTTTTTGCAGTCATAGTTCCCATAATAGCCTACCGTTTCGAATTGCACTCTATTGAAAAAGCCCGAAATCACTTGGTAACACTAAAAATCAATGTAGAATACCACAGAAAAATATTTAACACCTCTACACCTTTTATGCAGTCACAGTTCCCATAATAGCCTACTGTTTTGATTTTGCGCTCGATTGAAAAAGACCGAAATCACTTAGTAATCATATAAATTAGAATAACAGAAATTATTAAAAACTAAACTACGGATATCAGATTTCTAGCAATTTCATTAGCTCGCTGGACACAAGCTATCAGTTCATATATCTGCTCTACCAAATATGGTCAAGGAACACGTCAGCATTGAAGCGAACTGAAAACATTATTGCAGCTCTGAGAAAAAATGGCCGACAAAAACCGTTTTGGACCGATGCATGCTTTAGTCGACAATACTACTCCCGGGAACACCAAAAAAGCCTGGGCCCGGTTGTTCAAAAGCCAATTAACGCTAAACTCAGATTAAAGATCAACTATGGAGTTTATATCTCTACTACTAAATGCTGTTCAACGCTGATACTCGGCAAAACTTTAAATTATAAGTCAATCTTGAAGAACAATAACAGGCAAAAGAAACTTTCACCAAAAAGTTGAAAACATGAAACAAAAGCTTACGCTGATCCTGGATAAAGTTAATTGGCTTTCGAACAACCGGTCCCTGGAGTTTTTTAATTACTCGGGCTTGCTGGATATAAAGTGATTATAACCGCACTTAGATATCTAATACTTCATTTCTAGCGCGCCCTCGTAGAATAATTGTTAAATACTCAGCACCTCTACACCTTTAAATGTATATTGCACGAAATAAGGGAAGAAGATCGTTTAAAATCCGCTTCGAAATAAAGCATATTGATACGTTTCAAATAAATTGCCGTTGAGAATAAAAACCTATCAGCTGTAATTGGTACTCGAGCCGCCTTTCTTGATGTAGCACCGTGACCAAAACAGGAATACATACATGGTTTTGTCTTAATGCTCTTCTTAAGAACGGTGCCTACTAATTCAAAGGTATTTTTGGGCGGTTTTATGAATATTCGGGAAAAGCAGATCTCAGCAAGTGTTATTAAAATCCAAAAAGAAAACTGGGGGTAATCACGCATTTTCTAAAATAATTAATCAACAATATTAGCAAGAAGTGGGGGTAGATCGGCCACACACTCAGGAAGTCCCCCTCAAATGTCACCAAGCAAGCCCTCGACTGGAATCCACAAGGAAAGCGTAAAGTAGGAAGACCGAAACAGACCTGGCGCAGGAGCACTGATGCAGAGGTGAATGCCATTGGTACGACATGGGCACAGCTGAGGAGGACCTCACGGAACCGAGTGCGTTGGAGGAGTGTTGTTGCGGCCCTATGTTCCACAGGGAACCTAAAGGCTTAAGTCAGTCAGTCATTAGCAAGAAGCTTTAAAATGCAAAGTAATGTATGGCGTTCCTTTCCAAATTAAGGGTTAATTATCTCTGAAAAATGCTTGGTTACCCCCAATTTTCTTTTTGGATACCAAGAGCACTTGCTAAGTTCTGCTTTCTCCGCATAAATTTAAACCGCGCAAAAATACCTCTGTATTAGTAAGCACTACCGATAGGAAATCCGAGTATCTGGAGATGCGCAGAACGTATGCGCAATAACAATAGTAGGCACCGTCCTTGAAAGCTTAAGGGATCCTCCTCTGTGTTTTACGTTGTTGATCCACAATATTTCACTCATCGGGTGTGGGCTAAAGGGAAGCGCCCTTGGTTTCCTCACGCTCGGATCTTGTTTCTTTCTTCAATAACCAATTTTGAACGTTGGTAATTTTATACTTCATCTAACATTTACAGAAAATTCTGAATTAACGTTCGCAAAGATGGTCGTTAGATCATGTGCATTGACCACCTGTGAAAACCGCACTTAATCTGCAAAGAAAATCAGCGAACTTCACAGCTGCTCAGAGTAAAAGGAAATACGCATTTGAGCAAGGTAAATGGTGTTCAAAACACTCGAATACGAAGACTTTTGACAATAAAGTTAATTTAGCTAGCTAGGTTTCTAACTAATTTTGAAGTTCGAGTATTTGAGTTTTGTTTTCCATCTCAGCTTTTCTCCAGTTTCATTGTTAAAACTAATCCACATCCTTCTTCGTTTTAGCTAAACAATGCTCCTTTTGCCTTACCAGCTGCCTTCTTTGTTTTGTCCCAGCATTTTCCGAGGAATCCTTTTTGAGCCTCTTCAGTTTGTGTGCGAAAGAACTCACGGGTCTCCTCGTTCTCTCGGTATTCTTCCCACGGGTCGAATCCAGGCTTTCGAAGACGATTGATTTGGACTGCTGCGTCCCTTGTTGTCTGCAACGATTTTACCCGATCTTTCCAGCCTGGTTTTGCCTGTGATTTCTCGGATTCTATGAGAAGATCCAAGTAATCCACTTGTTCTAGTGGATCCTTTTTGAGGGCAATTTCTGACAACTTGTTAAGACCACGCTGCATTTCGGCGACAAAGCTCAATACGATTTGATTGGTGCGGTTGAAGTCTTCCTTTACTTGTTCGATCAAAGCCTCCACCTGGCTCTGGCCTTCTACCGCCGCATTGTACATGTCTTTTATCTCGTCATATTCCTTTTCCACTGTAATATACTCTGTTTCAAAGCGATATTGGTCATTCACGTGCTTTGTCCAGTGACACTTGTTTGGACATTCCCTGCAACTCTCATTTGTCATGGCCCAGCATCTACTCTTGTCTTCACTTCTTGGGATTCCACAAGGGTAATGGCAGGTATAGTTGCAAGTTAAGCAATTGGTAGTGTACGTACCGGTTTCCAACGGTATTTGTGTGCGGCGTGGTTCTTGAACAGAGAACGTAAAGTTTCTGTTGGCGTTGATGTCGGCTGCATGTTGCTTGAATGTTCTCGTTAACTGCTGCAGCTCGCTCAGTTTATTTACTCCAAGCTCAATCTTTTCCCGCAGGCCACAAAGTCGAACTTCCAGCTGAGCTCTTTCACTCAACACCTGCTTGGTAAGTATGAGACTCTTTGGTTCCATCTGGGCCAAGCCTGCAAAAAATTTCTCGAAACTCTTGAGTCCCATTTTCCAAAACATTCTGTCGAAGTTGTCTTCGTCATCTTCGCCACAGTTAGCGACAAACAGGGCGCTGTTGTTAAACTTGAAAAAGTGTTTTTCATCCTCTAGGATTCTAGCTTGAAGCATTGCTGAAAGGGCTTGAGGCCTTTGCCCATCAGCAAAGGTAAAAAGTACCAAGATATTCTTCCGGATATCTTTTCCGAACATGGACAGGATTCTGTCGAAAACATACTGCTGGGTAGGAGTGAGCCTCGGATTCCCAGCTTGGGCCACGAAGCAGATGGCATCAACATGATCAATGCCAGCTAAACCTTCCGTTTCGAAGAATCTACGGATCTGTTCTGTTATCGCTTTGTCACGCTCAATTCCTCTTGTGTCCCCGAAGCCAGGCGTGTCCACAACAGTGAGGTTATAACGGAATTTGAATCCTTTCACGTAGGGTAGAGTGTAACATGTTACGAACTGGGTTTGACTGTGTGCTTGATTTCCAATAGTTTCCGCTCCTTGGTTACAAGAAAGCTCGTGAATCATCTTGAAACGAAAGTCGTCCTTCCACTCCACTCCCATGACATGGTTTATCATGGCATTCACCGTGGTTGTCTTACCAGAGCCAGTTGAACCGACAACCATTATCACTTTCTCGGGAATGGATTGAGATAAACCAGGTGACTGCCCCCAAGTCTCTTGAAGATTGATGACAAATTTACGCAGTCTACTACCACTGTCTTCGTGCACAAGTGTTAGAGGAAGAGTGTATACTGCTGGCTTTCCATCTTCAGGTGGTTGGACAATCGCGCAGTGGGCAAGAATCTCGATCTTTTCAAATTTTGTCAGAGGAACTGTGGTTTGTAATGGGTCACTAAGCTCACTTGGACCGCTCTCTCCTTTAATGCCACAAATTGCGGTAACTCTAAATTTATAATGTTCTCCTGCTTGAAGACCCCTGATTGTGCAAGTGAGTGACGCACCTTCTGTGTACTGCGGAACTTCGTCCATCTGTTGGGAATTGGTGCTCCACTCAATCTTGTACTTCTCAATTCCAATCCCCTTTCCAATGTTCTTGGGTTTCGTGAAAGCAATGGTAATGGTGTCAGTCGTTGCGGCTACAAGGGATGGCTTGCCAGGCGGACTTGTTGGTTTAGTAGTTTCACACAAAGTATCACTGTATTGGCTGACCGCAATCTGCCCTATTGCGCATACTCGGAACAAGTATTTGATAGCAGGTTGAAGACCAGATACGGTAGTAGCTTGCTCAGCCTCGTTTCTACACGCTGAGTACTGAGTGATCCAGTTGGAGTTTACTTCGTCAACTTTCTTGTACTGAACTTTGTACTTTTTGATCTTGTTTTGGCTGAAATTCGGGTCATTCCACAGAAGCTCGATAGAATCATCTTGCACATTCTCTGTATTTAGATTCTCTGGCTTTGGTGATGACTTAAAATCGTCATCAACTAGATCACCAGCCTCGTACAGGTAGACGAATGCTCCCAAGTTTCCACTGAAGTTGTCGGACATAGATTCCTCTGTGGCAAAAAATTTCACTTCCTCGTGGTCTTCATTTGCCGCTTTGAGTTCTGCGAAATATTTCAGAGTCTCAAGAATTCTCTTTAAGACATTTTCATCATCAGTACCTGTTGGTGCCATTCTCTTTAACTCTGCCGGAGCACTTCCAGTGAGGTATTCATACGTGCTTAAAACTTTGAGTCCGAAATGTTTCATAATCTTCCAAATTCTCTGTATGACATTTTCATCATCAATGCCTGTTGATACCCATCTATTTAACTCTGCCGGAGCTTCTCCAGTGAGGTATTCATCCATACTCAAAACTTGAGGATCGTCTTCCTTGCCAATTTTAAATGTGCAGCACACAATATGCTTCTTGCTCAGATCCAAACATTCGTTTTTTACATCTTCAGGACCAACGAAACGAGTGTCTCCCAAGGAGTCAATGATACGTTGCAATCTCTTAATTTCGTTCCTTTTTTCCTCCATCCAAGCATCCAGGTGAGGTTTTGCGAAGGAGGAACTCTCTTTTTCTTGCAAAATATCGTCAAGAACTGATTCTTCTGCTCCTCCTCCTCTGATTCTTGGAAGTAGAAAGAACAATTTTTTCTGGAAAAATATCCTGTAGCGCGAGATCTTGTCTTTAAAGCTTGTTAATTGCCTCCTCACTCTAGAGAACGACGAACATACGTCTTCTCTCATAAGATCACTACATTTACCTTCCACCCACCGTAAATGTTCTTGAATCTCACATGTCTTGCTGATATAATTAGCACTGATTTCTCTCACTATTTTTTGCCCCTTGCTATCGACTTCACTTAGCGGGCATAAATATACCTGAACAGCTACTGCGTTCTGACCCTTGTCCCCAATCAATGATGGCAGGCGTTTGTAGACCCTCACTGCTTCTTCGTAAGTAGTTGGACTTTCTTCTGTTCTGAAGTCTCCGTACATCTTACAACGCATTGCCTTTGTTTTCTTCTTCTGGTCTTCAGTTATGTCGACAGACCCATTTCCATCAAGAGGGACACCAGGTAGCTCTCTTACCAGTACTTCCATATTTCCATGAACTTCCTTTAGATCTTCATCTTTGGAAACGTCTTGGTCAAAGATCAAGAACGCTTTTGCTCCATACAGGATTCCTACCACTACATCGGTTGCATTATCTTGGTCAAAGACTTCTGGATACTGGACTTTTCCTCGTGCCAGATGTTCCATAGTCAGCTGTTTAAACTCAGTCGTTGTCTCATACTTGAGAACCACGCGAGAATGGCGACTCGATTTCTTTGTGTCATCTAAGTATTTAGCTGCTCCTTGTACATCAACTAATCCCGCCAAGAAACTCAATTTAAGACTCGCTTCAACATTGAGAGCACTTGTTTTATCGTCAATTGTGTCTTCCGTAAGGACTTCTGAGTTGGTATATGGTTTGGTTGTAACGTTAACCGCCTGAGACAGGTGATCGGAAGACCACAGCGTTTTCCCAAGGAAGAGCTTCTCTGAGCGGCGATCATAAAGCATACCAAGTTCAAATGGACGACCCAGTGCCGGGATTATGTGGCTCCACCCAGACATTTTGGAAACAGTTCTTTACGCCAAAATATCACTGGAAGTATCCAATTTAGGTAATACTATCTGCGGAATGGAAAACATAATTCTTTTTTGAAACTTGACCAACAAGACCCCCTAGGGAAGTAGGTCGTTTATCTAGGGTCTTTAAGGACTAGTCCCAAGGAGTTCTTGTAGCAGCAATCATCTGACTGGTGTTACGGAGGACGTAGGTTCCAGTCCTGCCTAGGACTGATTTTTCAGTTGTCTTTCCGCCTGTTGCCAAGCAACTAGTCAAGGAGCAGGGTTGGCGCAGTGGTGAGCGCACTCGTCTCCCACAAATGTGGTCCGGGTTCGATTCACAGACTCGGCGTCATATGTGGGTTGAAACATGTTAAGTTATGAGATGATCTCAGTTTTAAGGAATTTTCAGGCTTTCCTAACTGCGATGATCTCAAAACGTAACTTGGTTCATTCCTGCAGTTCAAATGTGTTTAGTACATAGTTCCTTCATATGTGGGTTGAGTTTGTTTGTTCTCTACTCGGCACCGGAAGGTTTTTCTCCGATTACGCCGGTTTACCTCTCTCCTCAAAAACTAATGTTAACTCGGATTTGAGTCAGTTTGCAGGAAATGTAAATCTTAACAAGCGGTATTGAAATCCAAAAAGAAAATTGGGGGTAACCACGCATTTTTCAAAGATAAGTCACGAATAATATTTGTAAAAAGCTTTCAAATACAAAGCAATGTATGGCGTTCTTTCAAAAAATTGAAGCTTAATTATCTCTCAAAAATGCATGGTTACCCCCAATTTTCTTCTTGGATACCAAGAGTACTTACTAAGATCTACTTTCTCCGGATAGTTTAAAACCGCGCAAAAATAACCCTGTATTAGTTAGCATCACCGATAGGAAATCCGAGTATCTCGAGATGCGCAGAACGTATGCGCAATAAAAAATAGTAGGCACCGTCCTTAAACTGATTAGATTCCTATGTTCAGTGTCCCCAGTTAATGCCGCAGCACTAGGAGCCTTGAAACTTTAATAAAGTTCATTAACTAGTCTACCATCCTTCTCACGGGGGCAATACACCTAGAAACATCCGTAATAGCATACAGTGCTACTTTGGTAGGAGAAATATGAATGTAGCTCAACGTTTCGAATCTCTTGTCTGGTGTCTTCATCAGGTGATCAAAAGCTATCAAAAGAGTTATTTTACATACTGACTTATTTGCCTAAAAAGGAAAACGAGGGTGTGCTCAATAATAATAATAATAATAATAATAATAATAATAATAATAACAATAATAAGTGGGTAGGACACAGCTCGTGAAGAGGGCTGTGCAGGGTCGGTCTGCCCCTGCCCATGCCAGAACCAGGTAGCTGCCTTCCCAGCAATCTAGTACCTGTTTAGGGCCCCATGCTCAGGGTAACGAGCTCCTGTGCCCACAGGGAAGGGTCTTAAGGGCTAAGGGTTGGTCCCCTGTGGTGAGTGGGTTTCCTAAGCCATGGTAGGCAACCCACGTATTAGTGGTACCAAGAAATAAAACACCCCCGCTATGGGTAAATAGTACTCTATTATTAATGACATTCGCACCACAAGATTTTCATGCCACATCGGTCGTCGCGCGGATAAACAAGGACCACGATCTTCAGTTGGGGACCAGGCTGAGATCGAAAAGTATGCTACTGGAACAAACTCTACCCAACCCAAGGTACCAGAGGATAACCACGCCGAGGATGTTCCACATAGAGGCCTTCTGAGTGTCAACACCACAAATTCGATCCGTCAAAACGGACACGACAGAAATGGACTCGGAATGAGCATAAAGAAGTTATGGAGGCATACTATGATGCCACCCGTAATCCATCAGAAACATCTGCTACGGATGAGACTTACAGCATTTGGAGACGCAAGAACCCGACCAAACGACCATACCTCGATGCCAACAAGCTAGCTAATATAAGAAGAGACATCATCAAAAATAAACGCCTCACGGATGCCGAGCTGGATGACATCAAGACAAATACCATTCAGACCAACACATCACCCACCCCTAGCCAGGAACAAACTCAAAATACTAGTACCAACCTGTGATCCCCTATGAAAGGTCTGAAATAGCAGTGGACCCACAAAATACCGAAACAATAAATCTAGACTTACTAAGAAAATGGGAAGTAGTGAAGGAACTGGCAATCGCTGAAAGACCCAGCCTGAAAAAGATAATAAAGATCGCCGTGGTAGCGAGGTAATCATAGTACTGCCAACTCAGCTATTATGGAAATTAGAAGGGACATCAACGCATCCCTCACTTTAACTGAGATCAACCAAATCGTGTGTGCCACTGCCTCGATCATCACAGATCAAATTGCCTTAAAACCAAAGAAAATTAAAGTCGGAAAAAGAGATACACCAACATGGAAAGAAAAACTCGAGAAGGAAATCAAAAGAAAGCGAAGTGATCCATCCATCTTGACAGAAATAGAAAAAGGATCAAACATTAAGGGTTGAAAAAGAGATCAAATTAAAAAACGCTATAACATCAAAAGGATGCAGATATACCAGCTGCTAAAGAAATACTAAATCAACAAATTCAAGCAAAAGCACAAGGGAGAAGAAGATTTGAAAAGAGGAACAAACACTTCCGCCAAAATAAGATCTTTAAAGAGGATGCCAAAAAGTTCTACCGAGAATTAGGAAAGAAAAAGATTGATGTGGATGAACCGCCAACATCTGATGAAGTTGAACAGCTTTGGAGTGAAATCTGGGAAAACAACAAATCCCATGCAGAATGGATAAGAAAGCAAAAAAGGTCTGACGAGGTCACCCATGCCATCAAAAAATCCAGCAACTGGAAATCACCAGGAAAAGACAAAGTCACCAACTTCTGGCTTAAACACCTTGTAAGCATTTATGGAGATATGTCAAAAGCCTACACAAACATCATTGAGAACCCAGAAGAAACACCTGAATGGCTTACAGAAGGTCTCACGTACTTACTACCAAAAACAAAAGAGACAACAAACCCAAAAAACTACAGGCCTATTACTTGTCTCCCAACAATGTACAAGATCCTCACTTCCATTATTGCGGAAAGAACATATACGTTCTTAACTGAACACCAGCTTTTACCCACAGAACAAAAAGGGTGTAAAAAAGGAAGCTACGGATGTAAAGATCAGCTATTAATAAACAAGATGATATTGGAGGAATCTAAGACCAAAAAAAAGAATCTATCGACAGCCTGGATAGACTATAAAAAAGCTTTTGACAGCGTTCCACACACGTAGATTACAAAGTGTCTGCAAATTTACAAGAGCTGCCCTGTGATTGTCAACTTCATCAAAGAAAATATGAGAACTTGGAAGACTACTCTGCACCTCAATCACGCCAAAGGAACAATAACATCAAGGCCTATTAAGATCAAAAGCGGCATCTTCCAAGGTGACTCCCTATCACCACTACCCTTTTGTGTCGCTCTCTCACCACTGAGCTCATTAGAAAGTACTTACGGGTATGAATCCCAAGGTCACAAAAATAACCATCTCTTCTTTATGGATGACTTAAAGACCTATGCCAAAGATGATAACCAATCAACAGGCTTACTAAGCATAGTAAAGAAATTCACCGATGACATCAACATGGAATTTGGATTAGACAAATATGCCAAAGCAACATTCAAGAGAGGTAAATTGACTGAAACATCAGACATACAAATAGACCTTGACACCTGTATCAAAGAATTAGTTTAAGATCAGGACGGCACTTATAAATATCTTGGAGTAAATGAAGGTGCCACCACCATGAAAGAAAAAGTGAGGAAAGAATACCTACCGCAGAATAAGAGTGATACTCAAGAGTGAGCTTAATGCTGCCAACAGGTTTGAGGCCATCAACACTCTAGCTGTCCTTGTAGTTACATACAGTTTTAACATCGTCAACTGGAAAAATGAATGAAATTAAGAAACTAGACACAAAGACACGAAAACTACTTACCATCCAAAGAATGCACCACCCAGAACATCTGGGGGAAGAGGCCTCACCCAGATAGAAACTGCCTACAAAACAACAACTGTAGGATTGGAGACATTCAGAAGATACTCTGCTCCAGCTAGTATGGGAACATGAAAAAAGGAAGAAGTTGTACTCCATCCAAAAAGAAGGGGAAAGTGAACAAACCGCTGTATTTGCAAAGAGAATAAAACAGAAGACAAAACACAGAGCCCAAGATAATTTATCAAAGCAATGAAAGGGAAAATTAAGGCACTCCATGGCAAATACCCAAAGAGAACTAAGGAAGCAGATGTTGACCAAAATAAAACCAACAACTGGCTCAGAAGCACTGGACTAAAAGCTGAAACAGAAGGCATAATAATCGCAGCACAGGACCAAAGTTTGGCCACAAGATCATACCATGGATGCTAGAATTATAAAAGACGGCACTGATTCAATGTGCAGGGTATGCAACAGATATGAGGAAACGATACACCACATTGTGTCTGGCTGTCCTGAACTTGAAAAAACTGAGTATATTCAAAGACACAACAAGGCAGCTGCATATATACATTGGAAAACATGTGAGCACTACAATATCCAAGTGCCGGACAAGTGGTATGAACATGAACCAGTGACGGTCACTGAAAATAAAGAAGTTACGATACTTTGGGATATGCAAATACACACAGATAGAGAAATAGCAGCTAACAAGCCTGATATAGTGATCAAAGACCACAAGAACAAAACCTGAAAACTCATAGATATGGCAGTACCATCAGACAGAAACAGCTCCCTAAAGACCACTGAAAAACTCTCCAACTATAAAGACCTAGAGATTGAAACAACCAGAATGTGGGGAATGAAAACAGAAACAATACCAGTTGTCAAAGGTGCTCTTGGGCGCATCAAGAAGGGACTGCAAAGCACACGGAAAAAATCCCTGAGGCAATCAACATCAATGAGCTACAAAACAATAACTTTATTAGGAACAGCCTACATACTAAGGAAGGTTTAATTTGTCTTAAAAGCAAAATCTATCAGCCCTGTTGTGCCCTAGTACCATGGTTTTGACCTTTCCCTTCAGGAGTATACAACAGACTGAACAGCAAGAATTCACATAATAATAATAATAATAATAATAATAATAATAATAATAATAATAATAATAATAATAATAATAATTATCATCAGCATCATGTAATCAGGTACTAGCCGGATATGGTACACTAGCTCAAACTATGTACCTAAGCAGACATAATGCAGCGCTTAAAATTTTGTTTTTTTAGCTTCTCGTGGTCTTTGACCTTATCATGGGAGTCAAATCCACCCTGGTACTCACCTGTGTAACCCAAACCACTCTACGAGAATGACAAAGCGTTATCGTTCTGGGATGTACCAGTATATGCTGATACTACCACCGTTCAGTAGAGCCAACAGAACTGATGTGACAGTCGTCGACAAAGTAAACAAGAAGGTCATGCCAGTTGAGACGACATGCCCCTAGATTGATTACCGATCGAAGCTGAAAGAAATTGACCGTTTATATTTTTATATTTTACTACTATTGTATATAGGTTTCCGTTTAGTCGGTTACGGCCTCGTCTGCCTGACTAAATGTAATGTCTGCTATTGGGATCCTGGTGTGTATATACTGCCATGAGAATTAACGTTTTTTCCTTTTACCAAAAGATGCAAATAGGTGTCAAACCAAAGGCCGCCATCATCACGGTTCAATGGAGTAGCGGCATTGCGGAAAAACTCATCGACTCGAATCCTGCCGGAACGACGGTTGGACAAAATGGCCATGTCTTAATAATAATACTCTTAATAATCCTCAAATGATAGAAATACTTCATCATCCTTGATTAAAGATAGTGCGAGAGAAAAAATTAAAACAGAATCACGTAAAAATTTGAGGGCATATTTGAAAACAAATCTATTTACAAACTAAAGCGTTCTGTATAAACCCTTGTATATGTAGGTGAAGATCTTAAGAGGTTTTAGTTACTAGTAAAATAACACGTCAAGGCAGATTCTCGCTAGGGGCCTTCCCAAAACTTCGAGTGTCATACTTACGTTTGTCAGACAAAATCCCTGGAAGAAATCGGGCTGCCTTTGCCTTCTTATGGTCTCCTCCTGCAAGAACATAAATCGCTAAAATTCACATTTCTTGTTGTTAACGTGGTAACCATCGAATTTAAGTCATCCAGAATTAATCGTTTTTCTGGCGTTCACCCAGTCGACTCACTATCTCACTCACTTTGTTGTCTTTCAAGCAGTCCATTCACGATTCACAGACTGAAAAAGACAACTGCATCACACGGTTTAGCCCACGGAACACACTTAAAATTCACTAAGAAACGGTTTTAAATTCAATTCCCCGTTCTACGACAACTCGGGTGAGTCCGCGACCTAACACAGTGGCGAAGCATATTTGAAAACTGCTGTCTGCCTTCTGCTCCTCTGCTCTAGTCAGGGCGATTTTGTCTTTCACGATCTTTCCCATGCAGTGGATGTGACAACACATTCAGCATTCAGTATTTTAGCATAGGTTGAAAGATCCGTATAACTCAATCAGGTTCACGTTGTCGGTGACTTCCCAGTGTAAAACTGATTGAGTTATACGGATCTTTGTGGTAGTGCACTCCAAGTGCACTCCCACAAATGAGCCCCAAATGAGCCCCAAAATCGGCAAGAATTTGTGACGCTGATGAATTGTAAAGCAGCTGCTATTTACAAAACTATAGAATTACCTGGTGATAAATAACCTCGTTTAGAGAGTGAATTTTTTACTTTGGTCAACCTCAAGCGTTGGGTGATTGTGGTCTTTGTCTTGAATTCCCACATTTCTTTTCAAACTCTATAACACTTAAAAAAAAAGCCAAACTAACAAAAACAAAAACTTGGTGTCTTGCCATCATTTTGACGCAGATGTATCCTTTTTTCGCGCTCGGAGTTGTTAGTAAACACACAAGGTAACTTGATCACGGCGGCCGCTGAATTCGATGTCACTTTCGATTGTGCGATTTACTTGTGCAGCCAAAAGTGCAATAGAAAAATTCAACGTAGGAAAAATCTCCCAAAATGTTTTTCGCTGATGGTAGCTTTATATATTCGCAGTTCAAAGTTTATGTTGTCTTCATGTCGCAAATTTTGTTGCTGATGGCAAAATATTTTATTCTCGATCGACACTTCCTGAAAACTTCGTTCTGTTCTTCCTGAAAGCTGTGTACCAATATTTATTTACTTTTGCATCAATTTTTGTTTTTCATAAATCAGTCTAACAAAATCTGTGCCTTGCTTAGCTCGCATTCTTGAGCGTTAAAATAGAAATTTCGGTCCTATGTTTCTAAGAGCAAGTCGTATATTTTGAGGTCTCCCATCCAGATACTCACCCCGCCGGACAGGCAATTTTAATTCAGCGAAGTTTTGTTTTGTCTTGCAAAGCTGTCAGACTCTCAGAGTACACGCTTAAACTTGTGGTGAAAAAGAAGTTGTAAGGGAACTTGAAAATGATCAACATGTCAGCCTCAAAGCCAATGTTTCTCAATTCCCTTTTATTTTCTTCAATCTTTCTGGGTTTACTATTTTACTAGTAACCACATGTCTTCTCAGGGTGCTATTTACCTAAGACATATATCATGGCACTATAATGATATACGGTACCAAAACAATATCGTGTACTAATAGAGCTACATATTACGCAAAGACAACTTGAATCTCCTGGAAACCACAACGCAGCTCAGTTGACAGTTATGATACTAAGTGCTGTGCACTACCACACGTACGCAATGCGTGCCTATTTTTTTCCGTTGGAATCAGTGATCCGGAATTTCTTGGAAAACTGAAACGACTGAATGCCCCTATTCACTGAAGACATAAAGCGATTTTTAAGAGCGGAAATCATCAATGATATAATAAAGTTTCCGAGCCATCCTAATAATACTCTTGTTCACCCGTATAGTTGTGAATGAACTTAGCGACAACGCAAAGCCTACTTAGATCTTACTAAAACACAGCTCCAGTCAGGACGATTACCGGCTGACGTATTGATCTTAGCCTTTCTCGATCATTCATCTCACTTGGTATGCATCATCAATTTCGAAAGAGAAAGAGAATTTCTGACAAACCTGAAACCAAATCGCTACTGATATCTTACTATCCGTTCAGTTTTGGCAGCTCCATTGATGGAGGTTCTTGAAATAAGGTAGAAATTCGGGATTATTTCGTCTTTTTACGCTCTATTGAAGCTGCAGAATAAGCTAGTACTCTTCATAAAGTGCACTTCTCAAGTGACGATGCAGCAAAGAAACGAACCCCTTTTTTCGTGAATCGATCGATAGGTTGCTGAGGAGAGAACATAACCCGCTGAATTCCGGGACTGGCAAGGTGAAACTGTGGTTTCGTTAGCTTCTCGCATATATCGAAACAAACCACTGTAATGATAATGAGTACCAAGTCTGAACCTTCTCTAGATCCAAAGAATTTTACCTTCCAGTGTGATCTCTTCCTATAACTCCTGATAGGCCTGATATCTGAGGAGAGGCGAATCAAACAACTGAATCTCTTCTTCGGCACCAATGACCAAGGGTGTGAATGATAACTGGTTTACACCGGTTAATATGTGGAAACTGAAAACGGGTGATTCAAGCCGGTGGTAACTGGTTTCGACCGGTTTAGATGTAAACAAAAGTTCAACGAAGGATCTTCGGCTATTGGTCGAATTGCAAAGGGAGGAATGCGAAAAGAGAGGAACCGGGAATCGGTAGAGTTTAAAATAGTCCACTCATGATTTACAGAAACGACAACTGCATCAGCCTTACGGCCTACAAAGAACCCACTTTAATTCACCACAGAACGGTTTTGCATTAAATTCTCCTAAATTCGAAGCAATTATCTTTGACTTTTCTCGATCTATTTACCGAACCCATGTGTAATCAGCTGTAAAAATAGGTACGCAATGCGTACATGTGTGGGCTTTGCTGCTTTACTCAAAGGTCAACCACACTTGCATCGCATCCGCTCATCCTTTCGCTGATACTCCTCCCCTACTTTGTACATTGTACTCTTAACCTATCCATCAAAATGTTCTTTATGTAGACTGTGGACCCCTCTAATATTGGTTTGTTTCCAAGTAAATCTGCCAAGACCTCCTATCAACATAAATTATGTTAGTAAATAAAAATGTGTATGTAAATAAAATTCATTACAAAATTCCCACAATTTAAATAGTTTAAATATTTAATTCTGATCGTCAACCCGGTGTTTGAAAATAGAAGTGACTGAAAAAGTTACTCTGAATCGGATAAATATAATTCAGAGTCAAAAAAAAGAGTCAGAATATATATATACTATTTATATACTATATACATATACTAGCTGCCTTATCCCAAAAGCTCCACCCAGCTGCCCCAGAGTGGCAAGGCATAATCCACGGGCATGACCAGGAGCTACAATGTTATTACAAATTCCAGAGTTTTGAAGCAAGAAACCGTGGACAATCTTCCTGTCGGTGTACGTTGGATCAGTGGCTTGATCTGATCGGCGTAATTACAAGCTGTGAAATTAAATATGTTAAGCAAGAGCCGATACAACGTAGATTTGATTTTAGTGGTGCATGTACTATATTTCGGCTGGCCAAAATAAGAAGCAATTCAATGTAAACTCTCATTGTACCTGAAGAAGGCTGGTTTGGCCAGTTGAAATATAGTACACCACTAAAATCAAATCTACGTTGTATCCGCTCTTGCTTAAGATATTTATTACAAATGTCTTCCCCTTCACATTTTATCTTTTTGTTGAATAATCAACTAGACGACTCGCTCTTAGTCAATTTATATCAACGTCTGGGGAGTTCGTGGGGAGTTCGCATCTCGCCATCAGCTGAACAAACTTCGAGCCTTTCTTTCAGCAGACCAAGTTCAATGCGAGCACAAACGTATTTCAGTCTGTGACACTTATCAGACACTGAGATTTTGTTGTTCAACCCGCACAATAGGCTATTTCCGAGTTCATATCTGCCTCTTCTTTAAAGCGAGTCTGGGGGGTCAAACTGAGCGCGAAGTTTTTGTGATGGTAATTAATTCCACTTTACATATGAATGAAAATTAATTTTCATAAGAAAAGCTTCGCACTTAGACTCGTTTTGAAGGGGAGGCAGATATGAAGTCGGAAATGGCCTATTCACTCCTAGTAAAAATGTTGACTTGCGAGATTACTAAAATGACTCGTATGTGGTGTAATCCGCACCAAATCTTCAGATAAATGTTGGCTTGCATGAGAAAAATAACTCCCTTTTATGAACACTTTAGAAAATTACGAAGGAAATGAAATTGCAATCGGTTTCGTTTTAGGAATTAAAGAGCCAGATCTAGATTTTCGACAAATCCAAACAAATTCTTAATGTCGACATCCAGTACCAGCCAGTTTGTTGTGTATGCTAAATACGAGTTTATAACCTGAAAGCCGGCAACTCATGTGCCGCACATTAATTTGGTCGCGTACACAACACATTGCATTCTTAAAGTGGTAAGTGCTTGACGTCATTTCCTGCTCGATCAAGCTCTCTCTCAGTATTTTTAAGTTAGTAATGGCGGACCATAAATAGGGAAATTCCAGTTAAAATAAACTAATGTCTTTTTGGAATTAAGGCTTAGAACTTGGGTCACTTAGCGTTAGTTAACATAGTTTTGAAATACGAAGAAAAAAAGATTTGATTGTTTGATCATAATACCACTTAAAAAGACACTTTCACTGTGGAAATCCGTCTCTTATTAGCGGCGCTATAGCGTCTCAAGTAGGCCAAAATCCCATATATTTACTGTAAATTTAGCCGTGCTTGCCTCCCAGCCAAGATGGCGTCAAAAACCGTGGAAGGGTCCGTTGTGGACACAAGTCACAGCAAACAGCAAGATGGCCGACACTTCTTTGCACGTGGCTTCCACGTGCTAGTACCCAAGCCTCTGCTTACTCTTGGAGCTCACGTGACCACTCTCATATAGCAACAAATACCGCAGATGACAACTTAGTGTGAGCAAAGCCCACACAATAAAGAATAAACATGAACAAAGTCCAGATAAACGCTCTCGTTAGACCAAAGTTTATTTGAAGTTGACATCAGTGATTACAAAATTTTAACAATCTCAAATTTTACCGGTATAGTATTTCAATATTTCCACTGAGTAAAGTACTAACCAACATTTCGAATTCTGTACGTTAAGTGATAGGTGTGGGAAAAAATAACCGACTATGGTTTTTGAATTTCAGGTTTGGTTGGACTCACTTAAGTCCAGAAATACTAGTAAGTTGATGCACGACCAATTTTAACATTCTACACGAAGTGTCCTTTTAAGTCTAAAGGCGCCCGCAAACGAGAAAGCACTGTTGCAGAGACATTGTTTCCCGATCGTTTCCTCGGCGCGCGAACGAAGAAACATTTGCTGAGAAAGCAAAGTGTTTCTGAACAAATTCAGAATCACCTTTGCTTCCCGGAAAGCAAATTTTGCTTCCGCAACAAATGTTTCCTGGGGCGGAAAGCGGGCCGAACATTTTGCTTCCACAACAATGTTTCCGCGTTTGTTACCTATTTCCAACAATAAAATAAGGGTAAAGGTTAGCGTTATTTTTAGCTTTGAGTAAATGCAGCTGTTAATCTTTACTTGCAATTGAGGAACAGCATTCTGGTGACGTCACTTGTCTGTTTTTGGGAGAAGAGAAAGGGGACACTTCGTGACGCTTACTGAAATCGGCGTGCATCTAATTGCTTGCTTTTCTGGACGTATCTGTTGGGACTTCTTGTTTCTCTTACAAACAATCGATTCTCTTCTTCAAAGTTTTTAATTCTCCTTTTGGATAAGCTATAAAACAATCTCGAGATTTGCCATCGCATTTACGAGAAACAGCAAATCAAGTAGTGCAGACAGGTTTCTGTCAAAAAAGTGTAAAAAATTTGTCCCTCTCTTTTAAGAACGTGTTTGACATTTGTAGCTAACAAGCACGGAATGGGCAAGACTCCAAAACGAAAACATCAGCCCGCCGTTTGCTGTTTGCCGAAAACGCGATGATCAATCTGTCCACCAAGTTACTTCTAGGAAAGACTTGAAAGAGGCTGAAGGGAACATTCACACACTTTTGTTTCTAATTGATCTAACAATGTCACTAACTGACTTCACATATCTCAGATGCCATAGTGCACGTTTTTCCATTTGTGACTGTTCTATTGGCCCTTGTAATGAACAAGGTCATTATGGACCTTTCGAAAGGCCGACAACGACGAAGGCTACGAGATGGTTGTCAGAAAATATTTTGTCACCTTATTGCAATAATTTCGATATTACTCCAACTCATTCGGCATAGGTTTTGTGTATCAACAATCCAGGGATAAAATTGGTATTGACCGTTGTGGATGTTAGGTGAGAGAATTGAAATTCAATCTTCAGGTGCTCACGTTCTCCACATCACCCTAAACTTGGTCAATTTACGTCGTTGTCAGGGCGACGACGGCTGGTGAACGTGTCAAGCTGCAAAATGCACGTGCGGAGCGTGCAAAGCCATTGTTTTCGTTCATTAAATCTACTGCCGTCTCATGGCGTTATCGTAGCGGTCGTCGTCGTCCTCTCGTAAGTTCCCTATAAGATCTACGACGGCGACGTGGACGAAAACGTCACCGCAAAATGTAACTTTGCACTATCGTAAGTAAGTCCACCTCGTTGACCTCGTACAATGTCAGCGAAGTATCCTAAGAAATAAATTGGTACGAGCGGTTTCAGAGGAGAAATAGAGAATGAAAACATGATTCTCTGTTGCATGCTCAAGTTGTCGTCAGAACCTCAAATTTGGCGTGATGTAGCAGCTCTCGTAACGTTCAATGTGACTGGCTCGTTACTCTAGCAAAAAAGAAAAGACTAAACAATTGACACAATGACTTAGACTTAAAAAACGTTAGAAGCTGCTCATAATACCAAACAATAGCAGGTTACGAGAGCTGCTACACCGGGGAGCTTTAGCAAAGACGAAGGGAACGACAGCGAGAACGTCATCTCAAACATAAGTTGTCTTTATTGTAATCACTTCATGACTATTTCAAGTTTTTTTAATGTGAGAAAGGTATGGCTGTTATTTAGGGGATAAAATGAAAATTTATCTTTAAGTGCTGACGTCCTTCATAAAACCTCAAATGTGGTCATTTCACGTTGTTGTTTTCTGACGACGGCAAAGAAATGGACAAAAATGAAAAACGCACGTGCAGAGCGTGCAAAGATATTGTTTTTTAAACTAAATATTCAAATTTGTGACGTTCTCGTTGACGTCGCCGTTGTTAAAGCTCCCTCATACTGCAAATTTGGCAACTTACGTCGTTGTTATGTATCTTCTCACGTGGACCACGATCATTATTCTCTTTCAACCAATGATATAATTGTTTTGTGCCTTTGTAGTTGCCGTCGCCGGCGTCGTTTCTTAACTAAACTCCCCATCAAAACGCTTTATAACTTAAACACGTCCCTTGTCCCCAATTCTTTGATTTTACACGATAAATACAATACTAACTTTAAAATATCCTTCGTTATGACCAAAATGAAAGACTCTAACGCTGTGACTGAATTAAGGTGTATTTAGAGAAACAGGGGATGCCTTTTCAGTGCAAATACTGTAATCAACAAGGGCCCTGTGAATTTTAATCTTAAATGATTTTAAAAACAGAAACTCATTTTAAAAGCGCAAACATCACAGCAGCTAAACATGGTATTTTTCATGGTAAAAGCAGCTATATAGTTTTCTGCTTTCTATTTATGATTTGCCAAAAATCTTCGTCTTTTGATTAATTATTCATCGTGTGCGTAATTTGGTTTGGTACTTGTGCTTAGTCATTTTTGGAGAATATCACGCGCCATTTTGAACAAATCAACAAAAAGAAATTGCGGGCTTGGTGCCGACTGCCTGAGTTTTGAGTGGCTTGCATCGCTCTGTTGTGATTGGTCTATAGATGCTTGTTTACCGACGACAATTAATTGACCGCCCAATCAGCAAATTAAGCTATATTTTACGGAAGTTAATAACATTAGATGTCACTATAAATTACTTGAAAAAAACCCTCTCTTTAAATTAATATTGAACATGAAAAATACATGAACTAACAAAGCGTTTTGCCACTGGCGACGCTTTAACACCATGCTGTTGGCTTTGGAAACTGTCCAGCCAATCAAGAAAAAGCCAAAAATTATATAATCATTATTAATTGAGTGAACAATAAAAAAACCAACATTATGTGACACGTGATATTCAATATTCTTTTTTGGCATATTCTCCTTGTTCCATGCAATATTGGTAATGTTAACGGTAGAACCTTTGTTTTCTCTCAGGTCTCTGCCCGTAAAAATGGCGTCATGGGTTCTAATAATTTACAAAACATTCTTGTCCCCGAAGGGAGTATCGTGTGGACGAAGTCATCTTTCGATCAGCATCGTCTGCATTTTTCTCACATTTGACATATTTATTCAGCTGTCGGCTGATGAAAAAATAAAATCTATGGTGCCATGCTACTTAAGTGCACTGAATTGAGACATACTGATTTTTTTGTATAATTACATAGGTGATTATTGAAAATCCTCTGCGCTGATTGGTTGCTCTTGAGGAGATTATTACGCGATAATCACGTAAGCAGTTTTTTCAAAATGGCAGCAAGTCCTTTTTGTCGAGATGACAGACGAAGAAATTAATTGTTACTGGGTTGCCAGTATGGCAATCCCAGTCGGAAAAAGGGTAGCATTTGTTGGGTGTTTTTCTTTTTTTTTTTCCGTGTCGGTAAAAGTCTTGCCTGTCACTCCCCTGCTAAGTGGTGTCTTTGTGCATAGAGCCTTCTGCGCGTATTTTCTTTGGATCGAGAGGATAGTGGGAAATGCGTAGATTTCTCTGGTGGACGCAGTCAACGATTAAACTTAACCGGCAATGGCGTCGAAAGTCATATAACGCGAATGGCGTTTTAGTGGATCTTTGAACACAATATACCCTTATGAAGCTCAATAATGGCAAGGCAAATGAATACTGAAATGAATATGGTGGAATCTTAAAAGCGACGAGTAATGGACTTCGACAACAATCTGTCGCCCGTCGAGCCGTCTTTTACCAAGTGTTCTGTTATGTAGAACACGGAAGATTCGTAGGGCAGCGATAATAGACTAGACCAGGTGGATTGGATGAAATTTCAAGCGTTAAATTAAATCGCTGAAAAGTTAAGATTACCACATGTTCCTTTGATCTCACATAATTGTGTTTTCCCTCAAAATATTCGCTTGTTTTCGCTTTCGCTCGAACATATTTACCTTTATTACATGTCCAGTGAGTAGTTTTATCCTCTGGGATGAATTTTCCGTCGAGAAATCGGTTATTTGGATGGCTTTTGGCAAACAGAGGTTAATTATTCGTAATGCGACCGCTTCCGTTGCCGTTAGCAACGGGTCGCAAATTTGACACTTTTATCGCATTGATCGCTAATCCGATTATTCCTAAAAATCTAAAAATATTCGTGCCTCATCAGTTTTCGGTCAAATTTATGTCCAAGAAAGCAGATAAATTGCAGAAAATTTTAGTTTTGCATCCAAAAATTCGTAATCAACGCTAAAATGACCAAATTTTGCCTGGAAAACATATTTTACTGTTATTTTTCTCAAATTTTTTCGTTCAACTTTCGCTTTTATAAAATGTTTCAGTTGTCTGTAAATAAGTTATATGCTGTTGGAAAGCTTATTTACTTAGCTTTAAAATGATGTATTTTTTCCCCCTAACTTTAAATATTTTTTGAGGAAAAAAAAACATTTTTTGGCGATGGCTGATTTACCGCGGTTTTCTCGCGGTTGGGAAAGTAGGAAAAGGAGTAAATAGGCCGGTAGCCAAGTTTTTAACCTCAGAAAAGGATCTGTTTCGTCGTATGAATGTATGAGGACCTGTGAGCCAAAGGGCCTCTGCTGGTATGACTTCTGGGTGACCCCTTAATAACTTCTTACTAACCGAACGCGAGGGCCGTACTGGGGAATATTGGCCCGAGGTCGTGACAGGGCCAATATTCCCCAGTACGGCTTGAGCTAGCTCGGTTAGTAAGTAGTTTATTATATGGTTTTTTAATTACCTTTTGCTTTGTTTTTGCAAGCCCGTAATCGGCCCGTGGGCATTACGGGAGAATAATGCCCTAACAATTCAGTCACAATTAGCCAATCAGAGCGCGCGTTATATCGGCTACAAACACAAGCCATATAATAAATGGTCTTAATGACCTCCTAACTTGAAAAAAAATGCCTGGAACGCTGCACGTACCACAGGCAACCCAGTGTACCCTCACGGAGGGTCTAGTTTTAAATGAAATGCATATTTTTCAGATAATCACCTATGTAATGTTTACTAAAACAATTATTCACCTCAGGCTCAGCGAATATCTGTGAACAAAAACCTCGACTTCGTCTCGGTTTTTATTATTCCCCGATATTCACCTCGCCTTCGGCGAATAATTGTTAAATAGCCATTTTTGTTGATCACCAAATTTGGTCGAGGTGAGAAACGATTTGGGAACACATAATATCAAATCACATTTTTGGTTTAAAAAAATTAACAAGTAGAATAATTTAATCCCATTGACGATTGTGCTCCGAGTATCCAAAACAGCGATTTAAACACAGCGTTGGGAAGTGCTTTGAGAAGAGGAAATTATTTATCTATTTTCACAAAGTGTAATACAGTTAGATGGATTCCTGACTAACGAAGACGGATCTGAATCAAAGAACTTTCTAGAAGTATTGCTATTGTAACACTCTTTCATCTGAGTTAAAATAAGTGACGATGTTTGCTTTAAAATTAAAGTAAATACGTACACATAAACGTTAGAGAATGTCTCTGTGCATACTCTGACTTTCTCGTAGCTCAATAACCTCCAGGGTCAACGAGAAATTACTCTAACAGTTGGAAAATGTGAGTTGCAAAACCTTTGACATTCGTGAATTACTTATTACGCTGGTTTTAGCCTTCCATAGAACTGATTAAAGTATGTTAACGCATAGAGAAGACATATGTTTACAAACATCGTTTTTGTTTGATATTCAAACGTGCCAACCAAAGGAAGACCCAGGAACAAAAACACTACAAGCCGCAAGCCCGTTTTTAGTGCACGCACCAGGGGTCCCAAGTCGCCATGGAAATGAAGACGATATGGCTTCAAATAACATTCAGGCGTCAATACAGTAATCAACCTCGTTCCCAGGGCTTTTCTGCGGAGAAAAGCCCTGGGAACGAGGTAGTACAGTAATGTAATTAACAAATTCCATTGCACACCTCGCTTTATCATGATGAAAGGTTTCTGTCAGTAACACTAATAGGTGTGAAAGATGCTACAGAGCACGAAAGTTAATATCTAACAAATTTAAATTGGATCAGACCTTTTTTTGGCGAAGCTTGCTTTTTAGCGGCAGATATGAATTTTGGAATTGCGCTGAGCAGATCGCTGTCACTTTACGATCGTCGACCTTTACCTTTACCTGGGTTAATCGATAATCATGATCTTCCGTGTTTATTCGCCTTGGCTAGACAAAAAAAAAGCTTCGTTTGCGCTAAACAATCGACTGTGTGGCAAGCCTCCTCGAAAGTTTGATCTTATTTTCAGTGCGTTTCCGAACGAGATCAAACGACTGAAATTAGAGGATATTGTCGGCAGCCAATGAGGCGCTGGTTGAGCGAAATTCAAATTAAAAATTGGATTCTCGAAAAGTCATTCTCGCCACCCGTCTTAGAGCTCGACTGTGAAACAACCTAATGGCCCATTGCTGACACTGCAGCTGAATTTCACGTTGCAGCGTTTCTTGACTTCTCTGTAATTCATGTTTGAAATGTCCTTGTTGGCGGCATTGTGACTGCATCTTTCCGGACGCTTGTTCAATTTGTTATGTTTGATGAAAAATTGGGGTTGTCACCGTTGATATCATCACAGGGCCAGAAGCCCCCCCGGGAGGGGGGAGGGGTACGCCATATATGGGCTATATAGGTATGTGCCGCTGTGAAGGGTATGGTTTTCAAGCAGTTCACTCTAGTATAGGGTACATAAATCAGAGCGTTGTGTCTAGGTAAAGGTAAAGGCAAAGTCTGCTTACGAGACAAGTGGTCCATTAGGCCGGAGCTTATCCCGGTTTCTATAGCATGAAGCGACTAGGAGTATTTCTTCTCCCCCCTGAATGGGATGCTAGTCCATCGCAGGGTTACTCCCGGCATTAAATTCGCCGGTACCCATTTATACACCTGGGTGGAGAGAGCCACCGTGAAAGTAGTGTCTTGCCCAAGAACACAAAGCAATGTCCCCGGCCAGGCCCCTAACCCGGACCACTCGATCCGGAGTCGAGCTCACTAACCATGAGGCCACCGCGCCTCCCTAGAATAGTTTATAATTTTTCACGAAACTGACCAGTTGGTTGAAGATTTTATCTAGACTAAGGAAACTAGTAAAAGACTAAACAAACAGAACAAGTTTAAATAAATCCTTTTTTGAGAAACGTTTGTGGTAAGGTTTTGTTTTGGCTAGAGTGTGCTAGTGACCTAAGCAGTTTCTGAAAAACAGCTACCCTAGGACAGGGAGGATTTGGGGAGTTTTTCTCTAGTATATATAGGGTAGCAAAATTCAGCTGAACCAGCTCGGCCATAGGTTAAGGATTCCAAGGTCCCAGCGATACATCCCCACCTAGAAATTCCTAAAGTACTCCCCCCGGACCAGAAGCTGAGGAACTCTTGACTCCAGTGTGTTAACGCTTGACCAAGCTCATAAATTGGCATATTTGTGTTTTACGAGGAAACATTTATCCAATTGACGTTAACTCAAAATCTTCATGCTTAGCTTAGGGGTGACGCCAGTGCTACGAACTTTGTAGTCACAACAATATCCTTAAAAATCAATTTTACAGTTTACAGGGTGTAATAAAACATTCAACTCATTCAGCAGACGTAAACCAACTGGAATCTCTGACAGATCTGAAACCAGAACTGATAGCTTACTATTCGTTCAGTTCGGGCAGATACACTGATATGGAGGCTCTTGAAACAAGGTAGAAATTCGCGATTATTTTGTGTACTTTTCTCTCTATTTCAGCTGCAGAATAAGCTAGTACTCTTCATGAAGTGCACTTCTTCAAGTCAACGATACGATGCAGTAAAGAAATGAATGACTTTTGAGGTTGCAAAGAAGAGAAAATAACCTTCTGATTCTGTGACAGACAGGTGAAAACTGTTGTTTCGTTAAGTTCTCGTATATATCGAAAACAATCATTGTAATAATAACGAGTACCGCGTCTGAAACCTTCTCTACATACAAAGAACTTAACCTTAGGGTGTGATTTCTTTCTATAGCTTCTAAGAGGTGAATGTTAACAATTTCAAATTTTACTGGTACAGTGCTCCAATATTTTAACTAAAGTATAAAAAAATTTAGAATTTTGTACGCTAAGTGAAACGTCTGACGTAGTAAAAAATAACCAACTATGGCATTTGAATTTCAGGTCGTGAGAACCAAGTTTGGTTGGAGTCGCTTATGTCCAGAAATGGACGTAATCTGACGCACGCCTAATTTTAACATCCAACAAGAAGCGTCATTTTAAGTCTAAGCATTTGCTACCTAAAGCTGAAATCAACAAATTAACGCAAATCAAATCAAATGTTGGTTTTTGAGTAGAGGGAAAAACCGGAGTTCCAGGAAAAAAAGCTTCTCGGTGCAGAGTAGAGAACTAAAAAACTCAACTCACATACGACGCTGATTAGGAACTCGAACCTGGGTCACATTAGAGGGAGGCGAGTGCTCTCACCACTGCAGCGTCATCCCTGCATCCTTACTCTAAGTTAAGGGTAAAAGTCAACGTTATTTTTAGGTCAGGGTAAATGCAGCAGCTTATCCTTACTCGAGGAACAGCATTTGAGGGACACTTTGACACTTTATATTAATTGCCTGCATTGCGAGACACGAGTGATATTGAAGTTGGCCATAAGAGCTAAGGGAAACTTCGTGACGCTTATTGAAATCAGCGTGCATCTAATTATGCGCAATTCTACACAAATGGGACTCACCTACATCTTTTTCTCTTCGACATAACTGATTCTCTTCGTCAAAGCCTTTAATTCTCCTTTTATTTAAGCTAAACAATTGTAAGATTTGCCATCGCATTTACGTAAAAAGGCAAATCAGTGACAAGTTTCTGGCCCGTCATAAAAGCGTAAAGCTTTTGTCCCTCTCTATTGAGAACTTGTTTGACATTTGTAACGAAGAAGTAATAAAAGAAGAAGAAAAATTCCAACGGGTTTTTTTGAATTTTGACAAAACGCAAACTTCAGCCTGTCGTTTGCTGTTTGCCGAAAACGCGATGGCGATCATCTGTCCACCAAGTCAGTACGGTAGTAATCTCGGATTATTTCCGTGTGTTCGAAATTCGACAGTCACTTTGAAAGCAAAGAAGGAGGGTAGGAAAAGAAACAATCTTATGAGACCGAAAAAAAAAAAAAGAAGGAAGTTTGAGGATACGAGCTAGCTTGTACTTCTGGCTTAGATGCCGAGTACTATGACTCATGTGTCAGGATTTAAATACTTTGTCCCTTAGCTAAATTCCGAATCATAAGTAAGTGCGATCTGTGGTCAAAATAAGTACACATCGTAAAACGATAAAACGTAAATGGCCTGCTGAGAGGACTTGTGGTTACTAGTAAAATACGAAACCCGGAAAGATTAAAGAAAATAAAAGGGAATCGAGTAACATTGGCATCGGTAATCATTTCCGTGTTCACTTCAACAGCACGTCAGCGCGAATCAGTTGCTGTGGTTATTAGTTCTACTTTCCCGTGGGAATAAACTACAGTAATATACATAAGAGAGAGTGGCAAATCACCAAATTCAGGTTGTCAGTGGTCAATACTAACACCTTTATTTTTCAGTGCTCGTCTTCTCAGACTGGTATTTAAACTTTCACGACAAATGTTCACTGAAGTTAATCACTGTCTGGAGGGGTTGGTTTCTGGATTGCAGACTATCGAGATATACGACCTGTGATCATCTTCGCGTAAAGGCCATATGCATCGTAACGCCTTTTTTCAATCGGAATACCCATATTTAACGGAATCCTGACCATTCGTCACTTTTGGAGACATAAATCTTGGAGTAATCATTGATTATGAAGTGCGTTCGTTGGGAGAACTTTGGGGAATCACTACACTAGACGAGATACTATGAAGGCGATGTATTAATGCAAAGAACGTCTATTAAAAGCATAAGGTTTGTGGAATGTGGCTGAAAATCATGGAAAGTTTGGAGTAAAGAGGTGGCCATTTACGCATATGACGTATCAAAACCGAGATGCGCATGCACGTACGTGCACGTATGACGTAATTCAAGATGGCGCAGAAAAAGCAGACGAACGAAAAACAAAACTTGCTAAAGGTCACCCTATGCACAGGATACCCAAGATTAGAAATTGCTTTCTCCGCAATTAAGAAAGATCGGCTTGAAAGAGGAGGAAGGGAGCATTCACTTCCTTTCAGTTTCTAGTTGATCTAGCAATGTCACACAAGAGAACTTCACATATTTCAGAGGCCATAGTGCACGTTTTCCTCTTTGTAACTGTTCTCTTGGCGCTAGTGTTTAATAGGGACGTTTAAGATCTACAACCTTTACGGCGACGTCGACGAAACCGTCACCTCACAGAGCTCGAAATTTATTTTATTTGCTCAGGTGCCAGCTGGCGACTAATGGAAAAAAATTGGTCCCCAGATCATAATTTTTGGTTGGCAACTTATTTAATATATGACTTACGTAAGAACATGATTTTAATGTTACTTTCCTTGCAAGGAAAGTCATAATTATTAAATAGCAAGAAAAAAACAGCACGAGAAAGACCTCTACAGCCACTGTTGTTTTCGGCTTTTGTCTTTAGTTTGGTGATGGTGTTCTTTACGGTTATTTGAAATGCAGCTAAGCACAGTCCGTGTTTTCTATAGCAAGGCAAACATGGGTCCTTTATCCTTGCTTTTCACCTCTTCAAAACGTAGTCCTATATTCTCCTATAGCTTGCGTGGCAAGCAACTTATCTTTATCGCAGGTAAACGCAATACTACAATTGCTCGGCCTAGGCCCCCACACAACTGCAATGCTCGTACCAGTCTCCGACCGGGATAAAAGGAGCAACTCGTATACGGTTTCAGTAGCCTCTAGAATCAAAGGAACTTGTTTTCTTAAAGTACGTTTCTACCGATATTTATCTCCGTTTATTTATCACCTTGTGTAGTCAATTTAGGGTGTCTGCTTTCTAACAGAGGGGACTAGTTCTCCAACCTACTTTACGTTAAGGGTACAGGTTGGTTTTTGAAGGTTACATACAAGTTTCTAACTCATTATGCGATGTCCAGGTTCATTATCAATATATTATCAATACCAAGCTACAATAGTTCCGAGGAGGTCCTTCGGTAATCTACGTTTTCAGCATTCACAATTGACGATGGATTGAAATTTTCAATTAACCTTCTGGCTGAATCTTCGTCTTCCGGCCGCAAAAACTCACGTAACCAGCAAGAAGCACATGGTGTTTAAGTGCGCCCACGATCCCATAAAGCCGCTCAAACAATAGGAAACTTAAGCATGCGCGTTTATGAGACGCGGACGGCAACCGGAAGAGAAAATTTCGCGTGCCTGGACAGTGGTGTTAGCAATGTAAATGTGGTTGCGTGAAAACGAGTTAAAAGTGAAAACAGCTGACTTCCGGTTGCCGTCGGCGTCTCAAAAACGCGCGTGCTTAAGCTCCCTAATAATATGGCGCCTAGTAAACGCGGTGATCGAAGTACATTTTGTGCTATTAATTACAGCATAATCTCTTGTTAACAGTGTGTGAAACCGATTTTCTTGTACACTGTAGTATTTAGACATTATTTTAGTGGAAAAAGAAAGGTGAGTCGTGTTCTAGCCACCAGTTCCGAATGATTTCATCATATAAAGATTCAAATACAGAAGTTGTCTACTGTTTATCCTGGGTTACTAGACAAAACGTGATTCGCCAGCTGGCGACCAGTTCTGAAATCTAGTCGCCAGCATTGGCGACCAGTGAGTCGCAATTTCGAGCCCTGCCTCAAAATATGACAAGTCTTTCGCATTTTTTCCATCTTGTTTACTTCGTACAATGTAAGCGAAGTATCCTAAAAATAAATTGATACGAGCGGTTTCAGAGTTAAAATTTAGAATGAAAAATTCTCCGTTGCATGCTTACGTTGTCGTCAAAACTTCAAATTTGGTGATTTCACGTCGTCCTTATGCAGAGGCCGTGTTTTCAGGTCAGTGTCACGGTTTGGACCGCCATTTTGGTAGGCAAAGCGTAAAGAATTTGTAGTGTTTATATGAGGATCCGATGTAAAATAATTTTCGTTAAACGCTAGTTCCAAAACAATTATGAATTGAGAACTGAGGGTACAGGGCAAAAGATTATACAGACCAAATTTTAGGCACTAACTTTTTACAGAAGTTGCCCAGCAGCGTTTTCAATTTTTCCATATATTTGTCAGTAATTTTTTCCCGCGAATTTTCAGTAAAAATTACAGGCAAATGTATGGAAAAATCGAAATCGCCACCACGCAGCTTTTAACGAAAGCTAGTCCCTAAAAATTGGCCTGTATAATCCTTTACCCTGTACCTTCAGTTCGCGATTCATAATTTTTTTACAACTAGCGTTTAACGAGAATTATTTGACATCGGATACCCATATAAACACTACAAATTCTTTACGCTTTGCCTACCCGTCAAAATAATGGTCAAAACCGTGATAAGGTCTATTTCGTGAAAACATTAAATTTAAGCCACCAAACCAAGGTAGCTTAAGCGAGTTGGCAATTACGTTAGACCAACGAGAAGTCGCTTGCGGTTATTCAAATCGGAAATACAACAGGCGTGCTATTTTTATTATTTTTTTTTTACTGTATTGGCACGTGCTCTCTCCTCATTTTATCTTACCTGTGAAAACACGTATCATTTTTAAGTCGCTTAACGAAGTCTGCAAACAAACCACTTTCAGTAATTTTAAGCGAGACAACGGCTATTATGAAAACACGGCCAGAGTATCGCAAAAAATATGTGCTGCACGTGCAGCACGATTATTTTCCTTTTTTTTGTAACCAAAATTACTTTTTAACAATATAATCCTTTTTTTCATCTTTCAGAAGGGTTTCGTAAATAAGTCAACTTCTCCTAAATAAAGTGTTGTCATACTATTTATTAGGTAAGGGATTTTATAGGGCTTTTAGAAATTTGAAGAAAATGCTCAGCCACTTAGAAGGTCTTTTAGATTACTGTACCGTTGCCATGGCAACAGTTGGAGACTCGCGCTGACAAGCTGAGAAAGCATTAGACAAAAGGCACCCTCCCGGCAAATCGTTGTCATCTTTTACAATACGAAAAAGATGGAAATTCTTACCAGCGTGGCAATGAGAATTAAGAAGGACAATCAAACGAACATAGATGATTCTTAGAGTATATTAGGTAAATACGATTTTGCACTCAATTAAAAAAGTCGGAACTCACTTGTTGTTAGCACTACAAAGCAATCTAGAATAACAAGGAAAGATATGTTTAACACCTCTACACCTTTTTTGCAAAGTCATAGTTCCAATAATAGCCTCCTACGGTTTTTAATTTTGCACGCAATTTAAAAAGTCGGAACTCACTTGTTGCTAACACTACAAATCAATCAATAATAACAAAGAAAGGTATTTAACACCTCTACACCTTTTTTGCAGTCATAGTTCCCATATTATCTTACTGTTTTGATTTTACACTCGATTGAAAAAGTCTGAAATTACTTGATAACACTAAAAATCAATCTATAATACCACAGAAAAATGCTCTACACCCCTAAGCTCCCCTACACCTTTTTTGCAGCCATAGTTCCTAAAATAGCTTATTGTTGTGATTTTGCACTCTATTGATTAAGTCTGAAATCACTTGTCAACTCAATTTAGAATAACACAGAAATATATTTAAAACCTCTATCGTTTCAAATCCCCTTTAAAATAAAGCTCATTGATACGTTTTATGTAATAAATAATCGTTTTTGAAGAAAAAGTTATCAGCTCTAATTGGCACTCTAACCTCTCTTGGTGTAGTGCCGCCTAAACACGAATTCTCTATCTTCACCTTCCCCATGTTACACTTTGTTTGCCCCCCACATTTTGCATAGACCATTGTTTTCTGCATATGGCTTGTGCAAAATTTGGGGAGGGCAAACAAAGTGTATTATGGGAAATGCGAAAATAGAAAAGATATAGTTTTGTCAGTATACGTAATGCTCTTTTAAAGCTCAGAGGAGTCCTTCTGGGTCTTATAACATGCATATTAAGAGGGTGTAAATGGGGTTAACCGACTAGCGACAAAGGGCTACAAAATATTACTGACTACGGACATAACGAAGAAAAAGTTACCGACAACCGACAAAGGTCGAAGCTTTTAACCGACAACCGACACAGTACTGAAATTTTAACCGACAACCGACATGTGGACCCCCATCCCCCCAATCAGACCCTCTATTAATGCTGTTCATGATAATTCACTCATGTGTGGTAACTAAGAGGAAAGCGTCTTTGGTTTACTCACGCCCAACTGTTGTTTCTTTCTTCAAGAAGAAGAACGTTAGCGATTTTACTTTTCTTCGAACATCTTTTGAAAATTCTGAATTGATGTTCGCAAAGATGATTGTTAGATTTTGTGTACTGGCCATCTGTGAAAACCGCACTGAATCTCCAAAGAAAACTGGAACTTCACCTCCGCTCAGAGTAAAAACGAAGACGCAATTTAAAAAAAAAGAACCGTAAATGGTGTTCAAACGCTTTTTTCAAAGACTTTTGATTACAAAGTTAAAGGGGCTAGGTCACGCAAATTTAGGCAATTTCAGCACTGATCGAATGGTCGTAGAATTAACGAAAATATCAAAATAACTGTTCAAAACTATAGAAGAACTCTAACAAAACACAGGGAAGCCAAGAATGGACATGGACAAAACTAGACAAAACTGGAGAGGATTGAAATGGATTGAATTTGGGTAAATTTGAAAAACGTCGGCCCACCTTTTTTCAAATTTATATGAGTCTATATCAAAATGTCATTTACAAAGCTGGAAAATCATTCTCAGTTGTTATGTGGCCGTGATTTTGCAAATAAAAGACTCTTGCTCTGCCAATATGACGTTTAGAGCTCATTAATAACAAAATTAAACAAAATTACCTAAAATAGCGTGACCTAGCCCCTTTAAATTTACTAGGTTTCTAACATCTTTTGAATCTTTTGACATCTTTTGTGTTACGACCATTAGCATTCTTTTCCAAAGGCAAACTTCTTCAGTGAATTACGACTATTAGAGTTTTGTTTTTAGATCTCAGCCAGTCCCTATAGTCTCATTGTTACAACTATTCCATATGATCCTCAAATGTCTTCGCAAAAGACGACAAGAATTTCTTTGCTTTTTTAAATCTATTTTTAAAGAATTTTTTTGGAGCCTCTTCAGTTTGTTTGCGAAAGAACTCACGCGTCTCCTCGTTCTCCCGGTATTCTTCCCACGGGTCGAATCCAGGCTTTCGAAGACGATTGATTTGGACTGCTTCGTCCCTTGTTTTCTGCAACGATTTTACCCGATCTTTCCAGCCTGGTTTTGCCTGTGATTTCTCGGATTCTATGAGAAGATCCAAGTAATCCACTTGTTCTAGTGGATCCTTTTTGAGGGCTATTTCTGACAACTTGTTAAGACCACGCTGCATTTCGGCGACAAAGTTCAATACGATTTGATTGGTACGGTTGAAGTCTTCCTCTACTTGTTTGATCAAAGCCTCCACCTGACTCTGGCCTTCTACCGCCGCATTGTACATGTCTTTTATCTCGTCATATTCCTTTTCCACTGTAACATACTCTGTTTCGAAGCGATATTGGTCATTTACGTGGTTTTCCCAGTGACACTCGTTTGGACATTGCGTGCAACTCTCAGTTCCTTTCATGGCAGCGCATCGCCTCTTGTCTTCACTTCTTGGAATTTTACAAGGATAATGGCAGGTATAGTTGCATGTTAAGCAATTGGTAGTGTACGTACCGGTTTCCAACGGTATTTGTGTGCGGCGTGGTTCTTGAACAGAGAACTTAAAGTTTCTGTTGGCGTTGATGTCGGCTGCATGTTGCTCGAACGTTCTCGTTAACTGCTGCAGCTCGCTCAATTTATTTACTCCAAGGTCGATCTTTTCACGCAGGCCACAAAGTCGAACTTCCAGTTGAGCTCTTTCACTCAAAACTTGCTTGGTAAGTGTGAGACTCTTTGGTTCCATCTGGGCCAAGCCTGCAAAAAACGTCTCGAAACTCTTGATTCCCATTTTCCAAAACATTCTATCGAAGTTTTCTTCGTCATCTTCGCCACAGTTAACGACAAACAGGGCGCTGTTGTTAAACTTGAAGAAGTGTTGTTCATCCTCTAGGATTCCAGCTTCAAGCATTGCTGACAGGGCTTGAGGCCTTTGCCCATCAGCAAAGGTAAAAAGTACCAAGATATTCTTCTGGATATCTTTTCCGAACATGGACAGGATTCTGTCGAAAACATACTGCTGGGTAGGAGTGAGTCTCGGATTCCCAGCTTGGGCCACGAAGCAGATGGCATCAACATGATCAATGCCTGCTAAACCCTCCGTGTTGAAGAATCTACGGATCTGTTCTGTTATCACTTTGTCACGCTCAATTCCTCTTGTGTCCCCAAAGCCAGGAGTGTCTACAACAGTGAGGTTGAAGGGTAATTTGCATCCTTCCATGTACGGTAGAGTGTAACAAGTTACGAACTGGGTTTGACTGTGTGCTTGATTTCCAATCGTTTTCGCTCCTTGGTTACAAGAGAGCTCGTGGATCATCTTGAAACGAAAGTCGTCCTTCCACTCCACTCCCAGTACGTGGTTGATCATAGCATTCACAGTGGTTGTCTTACCAGAGCCAGTTGCACCAACAAACATTATCACTTTCTCTGGAATGGATTGAGATAAACCAGGTGACTGCCCCTTATTCTCTTGAATGTTGATGACAAATTTTCGCAGATGACTACCGCTCTCTTCGTGCACAGGTGTAAGAGGAAGAGTGTATACTGCTGGCTTTCCATCTTCAGGTGGTTCAACAACCTCGCAGTGGGGAAGAATCTTGATCGCATCAAATTTTGTCGGAGGAACCATGGTTTGCAATGGGTCACTAAGCTCACTGGGACCGCTCTCTCCCTCGCTACCACAAATCGCACTAACTCTAAATTTATAAAGTACTCCTTCTTGAAGACTCTTGATTTTGCAAGTGAGCGATGCACCTTGTGTGTACTGCGAAACTTGCTCCATCTGTTGGGAACTGGTGCTCCACTCAATCTTGTACTTCTCAATTTCAATCCCCTCTCCAATGTTCTTGGGTTCCGTGAAAGCAATGGTAATGGTGTCAGTCGTTGCGGCTTCAAAGGATGGCTTGCCAGGCGGACTTGTTGGTTTAGTAGTTTCAGACAAAGTAGCACTGTATTGGCTGACCACAAACTGTCCCATTGCGCATACTTGGAACAAGTATTTGATAGCAGGCTGAAGACCAGATACGGTAGTAGCTTGCTCAGCCTCGTTCCCACACGCTGAGTACTGAGTGATCCAGGTGGAGCTCGCTTCTTCATCTTTCTTGTACTGAACTTTATACTTCTTAATCTTTTTCTGGCTGAAGTGTGGGTCATTCCACCGAAGCTCGATAGAATCATCTTGCACATTTTCTGCCCTTAGTTTCTCTGGTTTTGGTGATGACTTAAAATCGTCGTCAACTAGATCACCATCCTCGTACAGATGAACTACAGCTCCTAGCTTTTCGCTGAAATTGTCAGACAGACACTCCTCTGTGGCAAAAAACTTCACTTCCTCGTGGTCTTCATTTGCAGCTTTGAGGTCTGCGAAATGTTTCAGAGTGTCACGAATTCTCTTAACGGCATTTTTATCACCAATGTCTGCCGGAGCTTTTCCAGTGAGGTATTCATACATGCTCAAAACTATGAGTCCTGCGAAATGTTTCAGAGTCTTCCAAATTCTCTTAATGACATTTTTATCATCAATGCCTGTTGATGCATTTCCAGTGAGGTATTCATCCATGCTCAAAACTTGAGGATCGTCTTCCTTGCCAATTTTAAATGTGCAGCACACAATATGCTTATTGCTTGGATCTAAACATTCGTTGTTTACATCTTCAGGACCAACGAAAGCAGTGTCTCCCAAGGAATCGATGATACGTTGCAAACTCTTCATTTCTTTCCTTTTTTCCTCAATCCAAGTATCCAAGTGAGATTTTGCGAAGGGGGAACTCTCTTTGTCTTGAAAAATATCGCTAAGAGCTGATTCTTCTGCTCCTCCTCCTCTGATCTTTGGAAGTAGAAACATCAATATTTTCTGCAAAAAGTTCCTGTAGCGCGAGATATTGTTTTTGAAAATAGACAATTGCCTCTTCACTCTAGGGAACGACGAACATACGTCATCTCTCATAAGATCACTACATTGAGCTTCAACCCACTGTAAATGTTCTTGAACCTCACATGTCTTGCTCATATAATTAGCGCTGATTTCTCTCACCATATGTTGCCCCTTACTATCGATTTCACTTAGCGGGCATAAATATACATGAACAGCTACTGCGTTCTGACCCTTGTCCCCAATCAATGATGGCAGGCGTTTGTAGACCCTCACTGCTTCTTCGTAAGTAGTTGGACTTTCTTCTGTTCTGAAGTCTCCGTACATCTTACAACACATTGCCTTTGCTTTATTCTTCTGGTCTTCAGTTATGTCGACAGACCCATTTCCACCAATAGGGACACCAGGTAGCTCTTTTACCAGTACTTTCATATTTCCATGTACTTCATTTACATCTTTATCTTTGGAAACTTCTTGGTCAAAGATCAAGAATACTTTTGCGCCATACAGGATTCCTATCACTACATCGGTGGCAATATCTTGGTCAAAGACCTCTGGATACTGGACTTTTCCTTGTCCCAGATGTTCCATGGTCAGCTGTTTCAACTCAGTTGTTGTCTCATACTTGAGGACCACGCGTGAGTGGCGACTCGACGGCTTTCTGTCATTTAAGTATTTGGCTGCTCCTTGCAAATCAACTAATCCCCCCAAGAAACTCAATTTAAGGCCCCCTTCAACATTGAGAGCACTTATTTTGTCGTCAATTGTGTCTTCAGCAAGGACTTCTGAGTTGGTATACGGCTTGCGTATGCTAACCGCCTGAGACAGGTGATCGGGAGACCACAGCGTTTTCCCAAGGATGAGCTTCTCTGAGCGGCGATCATAAAGCACACCAAGATCAAATGGACGACCCAGTGCCGGGATTTCGTAGCTCCTCCCAGACATTTTGGAAACAGTTCTTTACGCCAAAATATCACTGAAGTACCCAATTCGGGTAATACTATCTGTAGAATGGAAAACGGAAATTTTGTTTGAAACTTGACCAAGAAGAACCCCTGGGGAAGTAGGTCGTTTATCTACGTTCTTCAAGAACTACAGCTCCCGAGGAGTTCTTGTAACTCAATGTGAAGATCATCTGACTGGTGTTACGGAGGTAGTAGGTTCCAGTCCTCCCGCTTAAGACTCTGATTTTTCAGCTGTCCTTTCGCCCGTTGCCAAGCAACTAGTCAAGCAGCAGGGTTGGCGCAGTGTTGAGTGCACTCGCCTCCCACAAATGTGGTCTGGGTTCGATTCCCAGACTAAGCGTCATATGTGGTTTGAAACATGTTTAGTTTTGAGATGATCTCAGTTATAAAGAAAGACTGAATTTTTCAGGCTTTCCTTTCGTTACTGTTAAAGTAGCGTCCAGAACTGCGATGATCTAAAAACTTAACTTGGTTCATTCCCGAAGTTCAAATGTAAGTGATTAATACACTGTAGGTTCACATGAGGGTTGAGTTTGTTGGATCTCTACTCGGCTCCGGTATGCTTTTCTCTGGTTACGCCGGTTTACCCCTCTCTTCAAAAACAAATGTTTACTCGTATTTGAGTTAATTAACCCTTTCACCCCTGAACCGGCCTCAACCAACTATACTTAGTATTTTACTATGTCTAACGCCAGAATATTTTACTCGTGAATGGGGGACCCCCAGGAGTCAATGGGTTAAACTGATTTGATTGCTATGTTCATTGTCCCCTGTTAGTGCTGCAGCAGTAAGAGACTTGTTACTCAACTAAGACGATCTCAAAACTAACTTGGCTCATTCCCGCAATTCAAATGTATGTCTTTAATACATTAATATTGTTCCTTCATATGAGGGTTGAGTTTGTTGGTTCTCTACTCGGCTCCGGTAGGTTTTTCTCCGGTTACGCCGGTTTTAAATTACTCCTCTCCTCAAAAACTAATGTTTACTCGTATTTGAGTTAAACTGTTTTGATTGCTGTGTCCAGTGTCCCCAGTTAGTGCCGCAGCATTAGGAGACTTGACACTTAAATAAAGTTCATTAACTAGTTTATTACACATAAAATGAGAATTTTATTCCATAAAGCTCATTTGTACAAATCTGTACGCTTTATTTTCACATGTGAAAAGAGCATATACAGCCAATCAGAATGGCGTGCAGCTCTTTCACGTGTGGATGTATAGCCAATCAACGATAGCGTAAAGGCTTTTACAAACCAATCACTCGTGTATCTCGTGCATCTCGTGCAAATCGTACTTTGTTATTGAATTAAATTAAATTTTCATTTGGTTCTATCGTTAGTGAGTTTTTTTGTTTCCTCTAATTTGAGTTCAGAAAACTATTTCAATGAAACTTCTCGTCTTATGTGTAATAAACAGCTCACGACATATAAAGTGCTTTGTACGCGGTTGTAATCACTCGTTGTTTGTGTCAAAAACCCTCACTAGCTCGTTCCTCGTTCGTTCGGATTTTGACACAAACAACTCGTGAAGAAATCCCCGTACGCCGCACTTTCTTTGACGTAAACTATATCTACGATCCTTCTCAAGGGTGCATAACACCTGTATAAACTTGCATAAACATCTGTAGTTGCATTCAATGCTACTTTGGTTGGAGAAATATGAATGTAGCTTAAAACGCTATAGATTCAACGTTTTGACACTCCTGTCTGGTGTCTTCATCAGGTGATCCAAAGCTATCACAAGAGTTATTTAACATGCTGACTTATTTGCCGAAAAGGAAAACGAGGGTACGCTCAATAATACTAAATAATAATAATCATAATCATAATCATAATCATAATCATATAAAAAATGTGAATGCTTTGTTTATAGTGGAAGTGCACTTAGCTACCAAGCTAGTTCACACGCACCCCCCTTTTTAAAACTATCTGAAAGAAACAATTCCAACAACAGAAACATGATTAAGAACCCCCACTGGCAGGAGGCAACTAGTTGGCTTTTTACATGCGTGGCAGAGTTGAATCCGAGGCAGCCGGAAACAGGTCCAAACTAGAGGTTAGAACGGGATTTGAACCCAGGACAACTGCATGTAAACCCAACGCCCTAACCACTGGACCACGCCATCAAACCAGTGTTCACCAACAGAGCGCTGGCCAATCAATGCGTTACAACGAATTGACAAAGAGGCGAGGAAGATTATCGCCGAACATGGTGGAAAACACCCCTCAGGGTTGTCCTTTTTGCAACACTTTCCGAGAGGAGTTGGAGGAAGAGGGCTGAAATCAGTCGAAAGCGTATGCAAAGGCGGGTACACAGATTAATTTAAAAGACCTTGCAATGAAAGTTGTGAAAAAATGGAATGAACACTCAGCAAACAAAGGCCATCAGACGCAGTCATGTACGCCAAGGAATTTGGATTGGATTTAGATCTCACTCAACATAATCCGACAAGTTATGTTGCAGATAAAGGAGAAGAAATCCCGGAAAACGAAGCCTCTGAGGCATTGAAGAAGGCAATAAGCAGTAAACAACAAGAAGAAGTAAACGGACAAAACTGGCAACCGAGATCACATGCACAAGATGGGACGACCAAAGTCAGAGTCTGAATGACTGTTATGCGTCAGTTGAACTGAAGAGTGGAAAGTAGCACCAACACATACAGTGACCGGGTTGGATAAATTATATATATATATACCAGGAACTATTGACAACAAAGATCTATCACCAAGAGAAGATAAGAACAAACAACACTCTGATGATGTAACTTGTAGAATGTGCCGCGGAAAAGTACTAGAGAGTGTGGCTCAGGTACTAGCCGGATGTAGTACACTCGGCTCAAACTATGTACCTAACCAGACATAATGCAGCGCTCAAAATTTTGTTTTTTGAGCTTCTCAACGACTTTGACCTTGTCATGGGAGTCAAATCCACCCTGGTACTCACCTGTGGAATCCAAACCACTCTACGAGAATGAAAAAGCATTAGCGTACCAGGATGTACCGGTCGGATGTACCAGTATATGCTAATAGTACCATCGTTCAGTAGAGCCAACAGAACTGATGCGACAATCGTCGACAAAGTAAACAAGCGGGTCATGCTAGTTGAGACGACATGCCCTTTGACTGATTACAGGTCAAAGCCGAAAGAAAATGAAAAGGTCATTATTACATATGCACCACTTTGTTGGGAGCTCCAGTACAAGTACCCTGGATACGCAATACACCAAGTAAACATCGTGTTAGACGTTCTGGGAGGGTACTTGAAGGAAGTTGGGCAGATGATGAGAGAGCTGTTTCAAGGTAAGAGGGCAAGGGAAATACTTCAGAAGATGCGATCACGAGTATAACAACAGAGACACAGAATAAGTCTTTAGTGAACATTGATCACGAACATTGCGATTACTAATAAATCAATTGTAGAGAGCATGAGTTTTTATAGAAGTGTTTTTAGGACAATTAGAGATTTGTTATGTAAATCGGGCCATCATTATATTTTTATCTTTTACTACTTATATATATATATATATATATATATATGTATTCTGCCATGACAATTAACCATTTTTCCTTTTACCAAAAGATGCAAATAGGTGTCACGCAAAAGGCCGCCATCAGCACGGTTCAAAGTCGGAGTCAGGTCGGCATTGCGTGACACCTACTTCTCTGACTCGAATCCTGTGGGAACGACGGTTGGACAAAATGGTCATGTCTTAATAATAATAATACTCTTAATGATCCTCAAATGATAAAAATACATCATCGTCCTTGATTAAAGATAGTGCGAGTTAAAAATGAAAACAAAATCATATAAAAAATTGACTGTACTATTAAAGACAATACTTGAAAACGAATCTACTTACAAATTTAAAGCGTTCTGTGTAAATCCTGGGACATGTAACTGACGATCTTAATGAGCGGTCAGAGCTTTTAGTTACTAATAAAGTAATACGTAAAGGCAGATTCTGGCAAGGGGCCTTCCTAAAACTTCGAGTGTCATACTTACGTTTTTCAGACAAAATCCCTGGAAGAAATCGTGGTGCCTTTTCCCTCTTATGGTCTCCTTCTGCAAGAACATAAATCGTTAAAATTCACATTTCTTGTTGTTAACGAAGTAAGCATCGAACTTAAGTCATCCAGAATTAATTGGTAACAGTCATAAATGGCCAATGGTAGCATAAAATTCATATTTCAAGTTGCAAATCAGCTGATCTGGAATGCGATTCTATGCTTTCATTGAGACCTGAACACTGCTATTGATTTCAATACCACATCACCGCAATTCTATTCGACAAATCTTTAAATCATCAAAGATGTTATTTTCAAGGAGTAGATTTAACTCCAAAAAAGGAGTAAAAAAAAAAAGGTACAAAACCACTCTATTTTTGGAGTAAAATTTACTCTAGTATTGCTTACTCCATTTTTGCAGTAAATTTTACTCCTATATCTTTTACTCTTTTGATAGGGTAAATTTACTCCAGTATTTTTTACCCCTCTGGGGGTGTAAAATTCACTCCAATGCAGGAGTAAATTTTATCCATCTGTTGGAGTGAATTTAACTCTTTAAGTGGAGTTTAATTTAACCTTGACAGAGTGAAATTAACTCCAAAAGTGGAGAGAGATAAAAAGGTACAAAACCACTCCTTTTCAAGAGTGAAATTTACCCTCTCAAACTTTACTCCTCTTGTCAGAGTAATATTTACTCTTCCTACAGAACATATTCACCCTCACTAGATCTACCTTCATTTTATAGTCAAATTCCTCATAAAACCAATTTTTTTTAAATATTTTGTACAGAAAGGATCAGGTTTTCTGGTGGCATTTACATGGAAGAATTTCTCCAAAACAAACCAGTTAAGGGGCCGACCATTTAACTCTTGACGGGGGGGGGGGGGGGGGGGTGGGAATTTTGAAAAAAAATTTCCTGCAAGCGCTTGTTGGAAGAAAAAATTGCATGCAGCACAAATGAAATAGCAAGAAAAAAAAATGTTACATAGCTATTTCATCATTCCTGGGGGGGCTTTACAAAATCCCAGCAAAACTGCAACCATTCCAGATATTCTGCAGGCCAGTGATTCACTCTGGTTAGCCTATTAAAATAACACATTGATTGGCCTAAATAACACTCTGGTTAGCCTAAACGTCACACCGGTTGGCCTACAGTTAGCTTGCAGTTTGCACTTATAATGGGATAAGGAATTTCTTGCTTGCTCGGTTCACATGGCTCCAAGTCATTGAAGTCATTCAAGCCATTACGGTTAGCCTAAATTACACATTGGCTAGCCTAGTTAGCACTGCAGTTAGCCTACAGTTCCTTAGGTTGCTTGCGGTTATTGGGATCAGGGATTTCTGGCTTGCTGGCTCACAAGCAGTAATGGAGGTAAAATTTTCTATTTGAAGAATCAAGTTTTATTAGACAAAGAAAAATAATTTGTTCATTTTTAATCTTTCCAACTGAAGCATTTTCATGTAATTACTTTCTGTTGAAAATATAAGGCTTTTGCAATGTCTTATATAATATAAGACAACATATAACAAATTAGACCATGATCAACTAACTTTAATTCTGCTTTCATATTTGTTTTGGAGATTTCAGTCCACTTTTAAATTGTAACTAATGATTCTAGCAGTAATTACCATGCTATGCGCATTTCTGAACTGCTTTTTGCTATTTTTAGCTATTTTTTTAAATTAAGAAGCTAAACAGTTTCAAATCTACCTGTGGAGCATCACTTTATAATATTGTTATTAGGTAATATTAAATGATTCTAAAGAATGACATTCTGAAATCATGTAGCTATACAAGAATGATTTTGCATAGCTTATAACATTTTAAGGCTTTGCAGCTCCATATATTATTAGAACTATTACTGCAATAACCCCAATGTAAATGTAAACACATTCTGTAAATGTAAACACAACACTTTTTAGAAGAAAAAAAACCCCGCAAAGAAATGAGGAGGGAAAAAAATTTCCTGCAGAGCATTTAGAGTTAAATGGTCAGCCCCTAACCACTATTACTTTTTTTATTGCACGCAGCTCTGGGTTTGTTTGTAAGCGTTGTCATGGAAATAATCTTTTTTCGGATTTTGCGTTTTTGTGACACTGAAGAATCCATTAATCCGACATCACAAATCCGTTTTTTGATTTTCGCAAAAACACGCACCCTAAACCCTTGAGAATGAAAATTTTATAATTTGGACCTAAAAATTCGGAAAGTTTGGTTAAAAAATTTTAACTCCTGTTTAATACTAGAATACCGAAGCTAATTAATATGCAAAACCAGTCGTCTTTGACAGGTGTGTTCTTTGAGGTCCCATGTTTTTAACCAGACGAAAATGAGTTTTCAGCGATTTTTAAGCGGAAATCATCAATGATATAATAAATTTTTTGAGTTCTAGTTCACCGGTATAGTTGTGAATGAACTTATCGACAACACAGCACCTACTTAGATCTTACTATAACACAGCTCTAATCTAGACGATTACGGGCTCTTTAGGTATCCATCGTCAATTTGCGAAAGAGAAAGATAATTTCTGACAGATCTAAAACCAAAACCCTACTGATATCTTACTATCCGTTCAGTTTTGGCAGTACTTTAGTACTCTTCATAAACTGCACTTCTCAAATGACAATGCAGCAAAGAAACAAACGACTTTTTTCGCTAATCGATACATAGGTTGCAGAGGGTAACCGGTCACGTCGACCACAAGTTAACTCGCCTACAGGTTAACTCGCCTACACCAAAGTTAACTCGCCTACACGTTTGAACTTAATTCGCCTACACATAAAGTTAACTCGCCTACACATTCGAAGTTACTGTTGATGTTATAAGATAAAGCAAAAACAAAAAGTTTACACGACAACTAATTATCAGGCAGAAAAAAGAACCATCGATCGCATATCCGAGTCTATTGCTCCCAGTTCGTTTGGAGTGGCCATAGAGTTCTGATAAGAACTGTTTGGATAGTTTCGCAAGACCGGTTTCGGAAACTTATTCATTATGTAGAACATCATAATAAGCCACAGATTAAAACAACATTGTCTTCACTCGTATGTGTTTTTATTTAGTAGACATAAATGTTTCCTTAGTTTGTTTTACATAAGTTCTTAAGCTTTATATTAAAGTTTGCATGCATTGTAACGAGAGCTGTAACGACAACAGCAGTCGGATAACGATCTGTAGGAAACCTCACTGAACCGTAACGCAAGTGACAGAAGCTGCTTCCACATCAACTTGACTACCTCTAACTCGAATATCAGATCACCGATCACAGACAAGGCAATGACAAAAGAACTGTTCACACTATTTTAATAGAAGTATAATAAGAATTCATCCTAGGTTTACAATCTCAAGATAGTCCAAAAGCAAGTCTTGACACACTAATTCTAGACTGCATCTCTTAGCAGAGTCGGAGAACTCGAAATCTTACGGCAGACAGATCTTTTCGAACAATTTGCGTACAGGTTATAACCTTGCAAAAAGATTAAACTAAATACGATAAATTCACCGCTTCAAAACGTTTTTCAAAGCTTTACAGATCTTTCTGAAGTGACTGAATGAAATACTAAAATGATTGGCTAATCGCTTGCACTCAACACAACTTCTATGTGCTCTTCCACCGCGACACAACACAATATGGCCGACGGTACAAGTCCTGATCTGAAAGTAAGATGCGCGCAAGCTCTTATGGGATTTTTGGCCGCTAGCGCGCTTTATTGCTCGATGTTCAAAAAAATCTCGTCTTAATTGCTCGTCCATGTGCTCGTCTTAATTTGTTTTGCTTTTACGACACTCAATTGAAAACCGCTCTATGGTAAATGATTGCGCTTGGCGTTGCTAAACTAAAAACGTTTACGCCAGAAAGCGAAATTTCTTTCGGTATAAAGGAAAAAAAAAAACGTTTTTGTGGAAAGTTTGGATCACTTTCGAAGCTTAGAGATACGCGAAAAGGTAAGAAATGTTTTTGTGATGAGCCTGCGTCTGTCTGACCACGAGGTATTAAACAACATCGCATCTTCATCAACTTTTTTCGATTTCGCCAGGATTTTCTCTCTTTTTTCGCTCGTATTTCGTACTTCCAAACTTTTGGAGTTTAAGGAATTTAATAAAACAATTATTCCATTCGCGCTTGTTGGATATGAGAGTGGTTATAGCCAACTCGGCGCTACGCGCCTCGTTGGCTATTTACAATCTCATATCCAACGCGCGCTCATGAAAGTAATAATTGTTAAGAATTCCTATTTTTTTACGTTGCCACCAATAGCGTAGCTCCTACTCTACTCTAATATAAAAACTACACATAACCACATAACCCATAACTCCTCGATTCGCTCTGACCAAGGGCTAACGCTCGAAACGTCAGCTTTTGGAATCTCTGTACGGTGACCAAAGTACATTATCAACTCCGTTGATAACCAAATTTTTGGTGCCGAAGAAGAGATTGGGAAGGCAGCGTCTCACCTCTAATATCAGGATTCAGGAGTTATAGGAAGAAATCATACTTGAAGGTAACTGAAATTCTTTGGATCTAGAGAATGTTTAGACTTGATACTCGTTATCATTACAGTGATTTATTTCGATATATGCGAGAAGCTATTTTCCGTGAAACGTGATCTAGACCCCCCTTTACCACCCTCTGTCGAGTAAACTTCTTGTTTTTGCTTTATCTTATAACATCAACAGTAACTTCGAATGTGTAGGCGAGTTAACTTTATGTGTAGGCGAATTAACTTCGACCGTGTAGGCGAGTTAACTTTGGTGTAGGCGAGTTAACCTGTAGGCGAGTTAACTTGTGGGCGACGTGACCGTAATCCCTGAATCCTGATATTAGAGGTGAGATGATGCCTTCCCAATCTCTTCTTCGGCACCAAAAATTTGGTTATCAACGGAGTTGATAATGTACTTTGGTCACCGTACAGAGATTCCAAAAGCTGACGTTTCGAGCGTTAGCCCTTGGTCAGAGCGAATCGAGGAGTTATGGGTTATGTGGTTATGTGTAGTTTTTATATTAGAGTAGAGTAGGAGCTACGCTATTGGTGGCAACGTAAAAAAATAGGAATACTTAACAATTATTAATTCCATGAGCGCGCGTTGGATATGAGATGGTAATAGCCAACGAGGCGCGTAGCGTCGAGTTGGCTATAACCACTCTCATATCCAACAAGCGCGAATGGAATAAATGTTTTATTAAATTCCTTAAACTCTAAAAGTTTGGAAGTACGAAATACGAGCGAAAAAAGAGAGAAAATCCTGGCGAAATTAAAAAAAGTTTATGAAGATGCGATGTTGTGTAATACCTCGTGGTCAGACAGACGCAGGCTCATCACAAAAACATTTCTTACCTTTTCGCGCATCTCTAAGCTTCGAAAGTGATCCAAACTTTCCACAAAAACGTTTTTCTTTTGCTTTATACCGAAAGAAATTTCGCTTTCTGGCGTAAACGTTTTCGCGTATCTCTAAGCTTCGAAATTGATCCAAACTTTCCACAAAAACGTTTTTCTTTTGCTTTACACCAAAAGAAATTTCGCTTTCTGGCGTAAACGTTTCTAGTTTAGGAACGCCAAACGCAATCAAGCGTAATACCTCGTGGTCAGACAGACGCAGACTCATCACAAAAACATTTCTTACCTTTTCGCGTATCTCTAAGCTTCGAAAGTGATCCAAATTTTCCACAAAAACGTTTTTCTTTTGCTTTATACCGAAAGAAATTTCGCTTTCTGGCGTAAACATTTTTAGTTTAGCAACGCCAAGCGCAATCAAGCGTAATACCTCGTGGTCAGACAGACGCAGACTCATCACAAAAACATTTCTTACCTTTTCGCGTATCTCTAAGCTTCGAAAGTGATCCAAACTTTAAACAAAAACGTTTTTCTTTTGCTTTATACCGAAAGAATTTTTTGCTTTCTGGCGTAGACGTTTTTAGTTTAGCAACGCCAAGCGCAAACAAGCGTAATACCTCGTGGTCAGACAGACGCAGACTCATTACAAAAACATTTCTTACCTTCTCGCGTATCTCTAAGCTTCGAAAGTGATCCAAACTTTCCACAAAAACGTTTTTCTTTTGCTTTATACTGAAAGAAATTTCGCTTTCTGGCGTAAGCGTTTTTAGTTTAGCAACGCCAAGCGCAATCAAGCCTAATACCTCGTGGTCAGACAGACGCAGACTCATCACAAAAACATTTCTTACCTTTTCGCGTATCTCTAAGCTTCGAAAGTGATCCAAACTTTCCACAAAAACGTTTTTCTTTTGCTTTATACCGAAAGAAATTTGGCTTTCTGGCGTAGACGTTTTTAGTTTAGCAACGCCAAGCGCAATCAAGCCTAATACCTCGTGGTCAGACAGACGCAGACTCATCACAAAAACATTTCTTACCTTTTCGCGTATCTCTAAGCTTCGAAAGTGATCCAAACTTTCCACAAAAACGTTTTTCTTTTGCTTTATACCGAAAGAAATTTGGCTTTCTGGCGTAGACGTTTTTAGTTTAGCAACGCCAAGCGCAATCAAGCGTAATACCTCGTGGTCAGACAGACGGAGACTCATCACAAAAACATTTCTTAGCTTTTTGCGTATCTCTAAGCTTCGAAGGTGATCCAAACTTTGCACAAAAACGTTTTTATTTCGCCTTATACCGAAAGAAATTTCGCTTCCTGGTGTAAACGTTTTTAGTTTAGCAACGCCAAGCGCAATCAAGCGTAATACCTCGTGGTCAGACAGACGCAGACTCATCACAAAAACATTTCTTAGCTTTTCGCGTATCTCTAAGCTTCGAAGGTGATCCAAACTTTGCACAAAAACGTTTTTCTTTCGCCTTATACCGAAAGAAATTTCGCTTCCTGGCGTAAACGTTTTTAGTTTAGCAACGCCAAGCGCAATCAAGCGTAACACCTCGTGGTCAGACAGACGCAGACTCATCACAAAAACATTTCTTACCTTTTCGCGTATCTCTAAGCTTCGAAAGTGATCCAAACTTTCCACAAAAACGTTTTTCTTTTACTTTATACCGAAAGAAATTTTGCTTTCTGGCGTAAGCGTTTTTAGTTTAGCGACGCCAAGCGCAATCAAGCCTAATACCTCGTGGTCAGACAGACGCAGACTCATCACAAAAACATCTCTTACCTTTTCGCGTATCTCTAAGCTTCGAAAGTGATCCAAACTTTCCACAAAAACGTTTTTCTTTTGCTTTATACCGAAAGAAATTTGGCTTTCTGGCGTAGACGTTTTTAGTTTAGCAACGCCAAGCGCAATCAAGCGTAATACCTCGTGGTCAGACAGACGGAGACTCATCACAAAAACATTTCTTAGCTTTTTGCGTATCTCTAAGCTTCGAAGGTGATCCAAACTTTGCACAAAAACGTTTTTATTTCGCCTTATACCGAAAGAAATTTCGCTTCCTGGTGTAAACGTTTTTAGTTTAGCAACGCCAAGCGCAATCAAGCGTAATACCTCGTGGTCAGACAGACGCAGACTCATCACAAAAACATTTCTTAGCTTTTCGCGTATCTCTAAGCTTCGAAGGTGATCCAAACTTTGCACAAAAACGTTTTTCTTTCGCCTTATACCGAAAGAAATTTCGCTTCCTGGCGTAAACGTTTTTAGTTTAGCAACGCCAAGCGCAATCAAGCGTAACACCTCGTGGTCAGACAGACGCAGACTCATCACAAAAACATTTCTTACCTTTTCGCGTATCTCTAAGCTTCGAAAGTGATCCAAACTTTCCACAAAAACGTTTTTCTTTTACTTTATACCGAAAGAAATTTTGCTTTCTGGCGTAAGCGTTTTTAGTTTAGCAACGCCAAGCGCAATCAAGCCTAATACCTCGTGGTCAGACAGACGCAGACTCATCACAAAAACATCTCTTACCTTTTCGCGTATCTCTAAGCTTCGAAAGTGATCTAAACTTTCCACAAAAACGTTTTTCTTTTGCTTTATACCGAAAGAAATTTGGCTTTCTGGCGTAGACGTTTTTAGTTTAGCAACGCGAAGCGCAATCAAGCGTAATACTTCGTGGTCAGACAGACGCAGGCTCATCACAAAAACATTTCTTACCTTTTCGCGTATCTCTAAGCTTCGAAAGTGATCCAAACTTTCCACAAAAACGTTTTTCTTCTGCTTTATACCGAAAGAAATTTGGCTTTCTGGCGTAAACGTTTTTAGTTTAGGAACGCCAAGCGCAATCAAGCGTAATACCTCGTGGTCAGACAGACGCAGGCTCATCACAAAATCATTTCTTACCTTTTCGCGTATCTCTAAGTTTCGAAAGTGATCCAAACTTTCCACAAAAATGTTTTCCTTTTGCTTTATACCGAAAGAAATTTCGCTTTCTGGCGTAAACGTTTTTAGTTTAGCAACGCCAAGCGCAATCATTTACCATAGAGCGGTTTTCAATTGAGTGTCGTAAAACCAAAACCAATTAAGACGAGCACATGGACGAGCAGTTAAGACGAGATTTTTTTGAACATTGAGCAATAAAGCGCGCCAGCGGCTAAAAATTCCATAAGAGCTTGTGCGCATCTAGGGGCACCCAACGACCAATTTGTTGTAAAATGTATTATTATACCCCAGTTAATGAAAATAAATGTTATTAAGGCATTTTCAGGTCTTTTTCAGTGTTGCTGGGAAAACATTATCTGTTCCTTTTTCCCAGCAAGACACACAAGAAATTTCCCAGCCAGCTAGATAAAATTGGTTGGTTTCCCAGCCAGCTGATCAAATTTATTTCCCAGCCAGGAATTCTGCGCGCTTTCAAATCCCTCGATCCGAAACGACCGAACAAAAGCGACAAAACCGGGACAAAACAAGTTTTTTTCCGCACGCGCAATCACTCTGACCAGCCGTCGTATGTTTGTGACTACTCTCTGGGAGAGGGAAGGGGTTCTTTTTTTTTTTTTTTTTTTTTTTAGTCGTCCTCAGTCTTCAGAGTTTCTACAGCCAGCTCGGGTTGAAATGCTACAAAAAGTCAGTAATTCCCAGGCAAAACCAATATCAATAACAAAATTTCCCAGCCAGCTCATCGAAACACCTGTATTTTTGCCAGCCAGCAAGATTCCTCTGGGGAACAGATAATGTGAGGAACAGATTTGTTGGGTGCCCCTGCGCATCTTACTTTCAGATAAGGACTTGTACCGTCGGCCATATTGTGTTGTGTCGCGGTGGAAGAGCACATAGAAGTTTTGTTGAGTGCAAGCGATTAGCCAACCATTTTACACAGGTATTTCATTCAGTCACTTCGGAAAGATCTGTAAAGCTTTGAAAAACGTTTTGAAGCGGTGAATTTATCGTATTTAGTTTAACCTTTTTGCAAGGTTATAACCTGTACGCAAATTGTTCGAAAAGATCTGTCTGCCGTAAGATTTCGAGTTCTCCGACTCTGCTAAGAGATCCAGTCTAGAATTAGTGTGTCAAGACTTGCTTTTGGACTATCTTGAGATTGTAAACCTAGGATGAATTCTTATTATACTTCTATTAAAATAGTGTGAACAGTTCTTTTGTCATTGCCTTGTCTTGTCTGTGATCGGTGATTGATGTGGAAGCAGCTTTTGTCACTTGCGTTACGGTTCAGTTAGGTTTCCTACAGATCGTTATCCGAGTGCTGTTGTCGTTTTAGCTCTCGTTACAATGCATGCAAACTTTAATATAAAGCTTAAGAACTTATGTAAAACAAACTAAGGAAACATTTATGTCTACTAAATAAAAACACATACGAGTGAAGACAATGTTGTTTTAATCTGTGGCTTATTATGATGTTCTACATAATGAATAAGTTTCCGAAACCGGTCTTGCGAAACTATCCAAACAGTTCTTATCAGAACTCTATGGCCACTCCAAACGAACTGGGAGCAATAGACTCGGATATGCGATCGATGGTTCTTTTTTCTGCCTGATAATTAGTTGTCATGTAAACTTCTTATTTTTGCTTTATCTTATAACATCAACAGTAACTTCGAATGTGTAGGCGAGTTAACTTCATGTGTAGGCGAATTAACTTCGAACGTGTAGGCGAGTTAACTTCGGTGTAGGCGAGTTAACCTGTAGGCAAGTTAACTTGTGGGCGACGTGACCGTTATCCCTGAAGGTGAGACGCTGCCTTCCCAATCTCTTCTTCGGCACCAAAAATTTGGTTATCAACGGAGTTGATAATGTACTTTGGTCACCGTACAGAGATTCCAAAAGCTGACGTTTCGAGCGTTAGCCCTTGGTCAGAGCGAATCGAGGAGTTATGGGTTATGTGGTTATGTGCAGTTTTTATATTATAGTAGAGTAGGAGCTACGCTATTGGTGGCAACGTAAAAAAATAGGAATGCTTAACAATTATTAATTCCATGAGCGCGCGTTGGATATGAGATGGTAAATAGCCAACGAGGCGCGTAGCGCCGAGTTGGCTATAACCACTCTCATATCCAACTAGCGCGAATGGAATAAATGTTTTATTAAATTCCTTAAACTCTAAAAGTTTGGAAGTACGAAATACGAGCGAAAAAGGAGAGAAAATCCTGGCGAAATCGAAAAAAGTTGATGAAGATGCGATGTTGTGTAATACTTCGTGGTCAGACAGACGCAGGCTCATCACAAAAACATTTCTTACTTTTTCGCGTATCTCTAAGCTTCGAAAGTGATCCAAACTTTCCACAAAAACGTTTTTCTTTTGCTTTATACCGAAAGAAATTTCGCTTTCTTGCGTAAACGTTTTTAGTTTAGCAACGCCAAGCGCAATCAAGCGAATACCTCGTGGTCAGACTGACGCAGGCTCATCACAAAAACATTTCTTACCTTTTCGCGTATCTCTAAGCTTCGAAAGTGATCCAAACTTTCCACAAAAACGTTTTTCTTTTGTTTTATACCGAAAGAAATTTCGCTTTCTGGCGTAAACGTTTTTAGTTTAGCAACGCCAAGCGCAATCATTTACCATAGAGCGATTTTCAATTGAGTGTCGTAAAAGCAAAACAAATTAAGACGAGCACATGGACGAGCAATTAAGACGAGATTTTTTTGAACATCGAGCAATAAAGCGCGCCAGCGGCCAAAATTCCCATAAGAGCTTGGGCGCATCCTACTTAATTCAGATAAGGACTTGTACCGTCGGCCATGTTGTGTTGTGTTGTGTCGCGGTGGAAGAGCACATAGAAGTTTTGTTGAGTGCAAGCGATTAGCCAACCATTTTACACAGGTATTTCATTCAGTCACTTCGGAAAGATTTGTAAAGCTTTGAAAAACGTTTTGAAGCGGTGAATTTATCGTATTTAGTTTAACCTTTTTGCAAGGTTATAACCTGTACGCAAATTGTTCGAAAAGATCTGTCTGCCGTAAGATTTCGAGTTCTCCGACTCTGCTAAGAGATGCAGTCTAGAATTAGTGTGTCAAGACTTGCTTTTGGACTATCTTGAGATTGTAAACCTAGGATGAATTCTTATTATACTTCTATTAAAATAGTGTGAACAGTTCTTTTGTCATTGCCTTGTCTGTGATCGGTGATCTGATATTCGAGTTAGAGGTAGTCAAGTTGATGTGGAAGCAGCTTCTGTCACTTGCGTTACGGTTCAGTGAGATTTCCTACAGATCGTTATCCGACTGCTGTTGTCGTTACAGCTGGGTGTACTCTATCGCTAGACCTTGCAAAAGGAAATTTTGTCCTTTTTTTTTTGAAAGGTATTGAGTATTCGTGGATAGGTTCCTTTAGAGTTGATTTTCAGCTGATCTCCCGCACACTTCTTCCGTAGAAAGGTTCGTGAGCCCCCCCAGTGTTTCCTTTTCAGTTCCCCCTTTAAAATTACACATTAAGATTGTGTTCAGCTTAGCTTCAATTGTCAACTTTCAATTTCGATTGTTGAGTTGAATTTATCGTAAAATTTGCCACAAATGTTTCCCTTTCCAATTCACAAGAGTTAAGTCTAGCTTATATCAAAGTTAAAAAAAAGAGTTATTGAAGGTTTGATCTTTGTGAAGAATTGAAAAAAAAAAAAAAAGAAACTAGCCCCAGCTGAGCCTCAGAGATTGTAAACAATGTCTTCATCAGTACTTACTTGTAGGATATGTAAAACAACCTACAAGGAAGGAAGAATCTCGTCCCATAAATGATGTTAAAGGAAAAATGTCAAGCCTGTAGGAATACCACTATCCGCCTCAGATGTTCAGCGTCCAAACTCACAACTCCCCTGTACAAGCTAAAACATTTAAAGTCACTACCAAAGTCAGTAGATGATTTGTTCCCTGAAGCTAAGAAAACTTTTTTGTAAAAACGTTTGGTAGTGTGGCCCTCATAAGCAGTTTAAGGTGCTGTGGTGCATGTTATGTAAGGTTGCACAGGCTGTCACCCAGTGTAAACAAAAGTGTTCCACAGCCCCTGTCTGCAAACAATTCTATTCGAAATCAAGTTTGTTGTGCCCCAGTGCCATATGAACTGACATCAAAGCAAACTCAGCGGAGGATTTGAAACAAACTTTAAAACTGGGCAAGGCAAAAAGTGACTGAACGCGGCACAGAAATTCCTATCACCGCAATTTGAGGAATGTAGAGACATCCACAGTCACTAGCAGCACAACAACACCGGTCGCTGCGGTCGTCGGAACTCTCGGAACTGTTTCCGCTGCTAATGTTCTCGCAGTAGCAAATTCTGGACAAAAAGCGAGTGCCACTTCGGTTGCGGCTGCCAGAGCCGGTAAGTAAACTGTTACTCTACTAGATATTTCATTAGAATTATCGTAAAGATTGACGAACGGAAATGCACTTTTTTCCTTTTACTATGTTAATGATAATAAATGAAAGAAAAAGGGATAAGCGTTCGCCTGTGGACGGCTAGCAAAATGGTTTTTACCTCTTTCTCGATACAGTACGGTGATGCAAACACTCTTCATTTTCGGCAGGTTTGCAACAAAGCTTACCTCAGCCCTGCGACCCTCCTTGGTCTGTTTCTTTAAGATCAAAAATTATATGTTTGAAGGTTGTCAACTTGTGTAGCTGCGGCTACCAGAGCTGGTAAGTAAACTTGAATTATCGGTAAAATGGGTGAAGGGAAATGCACTTTTCCTTTTACTACGTTAAGTTCATAAATGAAAAAGGGATGTGGACCTGTGGAGCGTAAGCAAAGTGTTTTTACCTTTTTAGCAGTAATGCAAATATCTTCATGAAGAAAGTTTAAAGCTTAAGGTAATTCCCTTGAAATTGTTCTACTATCAAACTTTTTTGGAAACTTGGCATAATTAACATTCATGATATGAACATTAAAAAAATGCAATAAAAAAATGGGGTCACCGTGCTTGTTTACGCGTCAGCAAGCTCTTAAAATGGGATATTTTTACTGTTTTCGCGTTAAAAATTCGAATCACCTTCATACAGAATTAAGTCTTTGAAAATAAAGCTTCTTTTATTTACATAAGCAGTAATGCTTCATTTACGCCGACTCTGATTCCCTGGTTGTGGGAATAGTGCACTTTTTGGGACAGTTCCGTGGTTAGCTTGAAGTCCTCGCCTTGGGTAAAATACACCCAGTACGGAACTGTTTTCCAAAAAAAATTTTTTTCTTCTTCAAATATGTTCTTTATTAGACAGTTCTTAGCAAATACCTGAAAAAAAAATCGGGGGTCACCGTGCTCCTTTGAGAGAAAAGGAGCATTTATTTCGTTATCGGGTTTAGTTTGAGCGAAAGCTCTTACGTTTTGTATGCGCACGTGCTCATGTGCGAGCGCTAATGACGCGAAAATCGTGCGCAGTAGGGATGCGCAATGCAATACTAAGGAATTACCTTAATTACTATTTTTTCGCCATTGAGATATGGATTGTACTAAATTCGTTAGTGAGCCTTTTCCTCAATATTTTTACACTGGGTTCAGTTTTGTTCGTTTTAGGCTTGTGTGGGTAAGCCGATGTGCTGTGTAAGCTACTTGTGAAATTTTATATATTTTCCTATTTTTTCACGTTTTTCCTATTTTGTTGTGTTCAAATTTCCAGTTTTTCTATTTTCTTGAGCTGATGTGCTGCTTGACACCCTGAAAAAAGCTATTATATCATAGTGTGCCATGCTAGATTGTTACCCTCTTGAAAGAGAAAATGAATTAGGATGAAGCTGCCCGAGAAAACATCGCATTACCCTGTTAACTTTCTGCTTTTCATACATTTTTCTCATATGTGTGTCCGTGAAATACAAGTAGGATTTTGAAAGCAGCACGAAATTTTGGTAAGGTCTACTGCATTTGTGAAAATACAACCAAAATTACCTGATCTTAAAAATCATGGAAATTAATTTTATCACATAAGCCACAGTCTGCACACCTCCATTGTCAGATGCTGTGGAAGTATTAGCACAAAAGGACAAGTCGGGCAGTACACTTAAGCTTATATAAAACCTGAAGACCTGAATGGTCATTTTAGAAATAAATGGCTGAAATCGCACAAAGGAAACAAAAAGAAGATAATAAATGAGTGCTAATACAGTGGCTACAGATTTATATTTGGAACACACTTACCTTTACTATAGAAACAATTCAAAATTATAGCTTTCCTTATTATTGGATAAAGCTTTGTTGTACCCTCTCCATTCTGCGTCTAGAAGATGTATTAATTTTACATCTCTTTGTTTAAATCCAAAAATAATGAGGTATCAAAAAAATGTCGTCGTTAAAAATATTTCTTCAGCTAGTCTTGCAGTACTTCATAGGTGACTGGACCTGGGTTCTAACTGGATTTTCTTTCAAACGTTTTTAAAAGCTCATGCTAAGCCTATTGCAATGCTGGATTAGTTGGTAACTCAACTGAGGGTGATATTGTTTCGAATGATTTCAAAACTTTTCCTCTTGACAATCCTCTTCGGTGACTAGTTTTCATTTTATTTGATACAGGCCTCTTCTTCTTCAGTTTGGGTTATTTGATCAAGTGCGTGTTGATCATGGCACGGAATTCTGCCTCTGCATCTTTGTACAGGAGCTACTCAAGAATAGATGCCATGATAACAGCAGAGCCCCTTGGAGGCAAACAACATCCACCAAGAATTACAGGGCAGAGAGGCTCTGGCCAGAGGAAAACTCCAGAGTAAATTATCCACTTAAAAAGGCACTCTCCATTATAAAGGAGCAAGAGATCTTTGACATGGCAGATCCTCTGGTTAAGTTTGCTGTATCCTGGCTGACCATAAATGTCATCAAAGTGGGATCTGCAAACTTTGTTAATTCTTGGAACCATCAACGAATTCCAGGTGAGTGGTGGTATTTCATTTCAGAAAGTCGTGGACTTTCTTTACTGAATTTCACTAAAACCACAAGTAACCATATCAATACAGCATTGTTATCTACAGAAGCATTTGGCCCAAATTGTGTTTCAAACAAATAAGCAGCTAGAGTGAAAGGGTAAGTTATAGGCACAGAAAGTGCAGAAAGGCAAATATGGTAGAGGGAATTAACCCTATAACTAGCCAAAAAAAAAAAAAAAAAAACACAAATTCCCTCTACCACTGTTGCCTATGTGAGCTTTCTGTGGCTATAACTTAGCCTTTCACTCTGCTTATGCATTTTTACCCACACAAGTGTACCATTTTCAAGCAAATAGAGCAGTCAATGATATGCCTACATGATAAATCATCATTCTGTCAATGTGGAATGTAACAATTTGTTGGTACATTCTGAATGTATGTAATGGCTTACAGACTAGAAAAAAATTTCCTTTTCATTTACAGGACCTAAAGGATGTATACCCATTGAGACAATGAGAGAAACAAATCATGCTGTTCGATTGGAACCACATTTGATTCTTACAACTGTAGAGGCTGTACGAATGTATGAAGAACGAGGTGGAAGGCTAAATACTGACCCCAGCATCAGTTATGATCCAATTGCATACTATGATCACCTTCAAAAGTCAAGGGAGCATTTATTTTTTTCTCAAAACTCTCCTTTTGCAAGCATATTTCGTGATGTTGTTCACGACAGAATTGACACATTTGTTACTGCAATTAAAAGTTTCATTGAAATAACAGAATTCCTTTCCCAAACAGAGGCCACTCTATAACTGAAATCTATTTTTCTGACTAAGGCTAGAATTAAGCATTTATTACAACTTGAACTGCACTCATAAACAAATTATAAACTTTTTTCCATAAAGTAACAGTAACTGATAATTAGTAATTTCAGTCAATGCCTGGGACACACATAAAGGGAGTGCTAGTCAACAGAGGCATTGAAAGTAACAACAATGCAATAAACTCAACAGTGGAGTTAACTAATAGAATATTAATATTACCCTACATAATGTAGATGGAAGCATCATCCATTGAAATAAGTCACTCATATCTTCAGTTGTGTTTCAGTCTTCTTTAATGAAGATCAAATCAGGTTACTTTTTGTGTTTCAACATTTGTTTATCATACAGCAAATTTCAACTAAAACTTAGTTTTTTTAACTTTGTATGTTCCATCAAATATGTTCATATTCATAATGCTTAGTAACAAATCCAGCATTTCCTTGGTCTCAGCATCACGAAAATGTTCACTACAAAAATTTCAACTTTTACATCATGTTATATAAAACTGGTAAATATCAAAAAGACATGGTAATGCAAATTGGCCAGACTACAGATCATTGACATCAGTATCGTCATCAGTCTCATTTTGAGGTGGACTGATTAGGTTTGCCTACCGAAGAGCAGATATCATTGAAATTTCTGGAATGTCTAGAAGAGTTGCAAGGCCACTGACAAACATGGGCTTTCTTATCTGGGCATCTGGCAAACTAAGTCGACATAAAGGACAATCCTCTAGTTTGGAAACGCATATAAAGCAACCAATTAATTGGCCACAGCAAAATTAACAACAAGA
>NC_090889.1:22552039-22587039 GCF_036669925.1 Montipora capricornis
ACGGTTTTTAAGCAGTGCTGACAACTAAGTGGCTTGCGTTCTAACTCTAACCGATTTCAGTTTTACAATGCAGTTAACAAAATTTTTATTTTTACAAGGCGGTAAGAGCAAGAAGTAAGCACTGACGACTCATGCTCTACAGCGAGCTGAAGCCCCCTTGGGAGTATCCGCTTGGTTTCGATCACTTGTTCGGTTCTGCTTTTCATGCTTACGCTCTTTACAGCACTCACTTTGTTTAGTTTATGCGTAAGGATATTAACAAATTTTAATTTCGACTTTTTATTAAGACAAAAAAAGAGAAAACCAGAGGACGACTCTTTTTGTGATTACAAAAGATCAATGAAGTACTGGTTAGTCGCTCCTTGACTGACCCAAAAGGTAATCCCATTGGGAACAAGTTTTCATTTGCAACAATGAATATTCAAATTTGGATCCGTTATCTGACATCAAAAAGTAAATGCATCTTACAATCCATTCAGTTAATTCGTTACGATCGGCAAGCACGTTACGATCAACCCTAACCCTAACACTAACCCTAACCTTGCAGAATAAAATTTTACGAGAGTGCTTAGGCCTAATCACTGAAACGAGCGCTTAGGCGCTTAGCCATGTTTATTACAAGTAAAATACTTTGAAGGCACTTAACCGGTGTTCGTAATGTCACTGAAGCGTGCGCTAAAAGTAGCAAACGGTAAACGACCAAGATCGTGGAAATACATAAAGTTCATTTTAAAAAAGTCACACCTCGCTGGGTCGCACTACCTTCAATAGCTCTTTAATAGGAAGAGTGCAACATTGCTTGTGGGGGCGGGACTATGAATTAATTACAACACTCGCGGGAAGTTCAAAATTAGCCAACTCAATCCCCGTGGGAAATTTGTAAGGGCAAATTTGCATTTAATCTCTGAGGTTCGGGGGATGGTTGAAGGAAAGGCAAAAAAAATACTACTTCTACTGGTCGGAATTCCGCGAAAATTCGGCAGGACCATCTTAGAGTATCAAAGAAAAAAAGCCATATGAATACTCATTTCCTAACCCCTTATTTTTCGAAATTGTCCCTCTGAAATTGTCCAAGCTATACAAACAAAGTGCCGAAATAGTTACTTTTGAGGCCAAAAAAAAATAATACTTCTAACTTAACCACTAACTAAAACAGTCACATTTTTTTTATTAACTTCTTTACAACAAAAGCCATATGAATACTTGATTGTAAACTGAATAGTTATCCCGTAATAGAAGAATTTTCAAGCGGTTCTCTCGGCTTTCGGCCGACTTTCTTTATTGTTTTCTGTACAATTCCCCAATTAGCTTTCAAATTTGGCGCTGCAAAGCGGGGAAAGTCCCGGATGTGTCCCGGCATTGTGGGCGATGCTTGAAGTAATGGGTGTTTGACGTCATTTTCTGCTCCATCCAGCTCTGTCAAGATTTTTAATAGTAATGGTAATAGTAAATAGAAAAATTCCAGTTAAAATAAACAAGTGTCTTTATGAAATCGAGGCTGAAAACTTGGGTCACTTAGTGTTTAGTTAACATAGTTTTGAAATACAAAGAAAAAAATATTTGATTTTTTGATCATAATACCACTTAAAAAGACACTTTCACTGTGGAAATCCGTCTCTTATTAGCGGCGCTACAGCGTCTCAAGTTGGCCAAAATCCAATATATTGACTGTAAATTTAGCCGTGCTTGCCCCACAGCCAAGATGGCGTCAAAAACTGTGGAAGGGTCCGTTGTGGCCACAAGTCACAGCAAACAGTAAGATGGCCGACACTTCTTTACTCGAGGCTTCCACGTGCTAGTACCCAAGCCTCTGCTTACTCTTGGAGATCACGTGACCACTCTCAAATACCAAAAAATACCGCAGATGACAACTTAGTGTGAGCAAAGCCCACACAATAAAGAATAAACATGATCAAGATCTAGATATACGCTCTCGTTAGACCAAAGTTTATTTGAAGTTGACATCAGTGATTACAAAATTTTAACAATTTCAAATTTTACCGGTATAGTATTTCCATATGTCCACTGACTAAAGTACTAACCAACATTTCGAATTCTGTACGTTAAGTGATAGGTGTGAGAAAAAAAAATCGACTATAGCTTTTGAATTTCAGGTTTGGTTGGACTCACTTAAGTCCAGAAATACTAGTAAGTTGATGCACGCCCAATTTTAACATTCTACACGAAGTGTCCTTTTAAGTATAAAGGCGCCCGCAAACGAGAAAGCACTGTTGCAGAAACATTGTTTCCTGATCGTTTCCTCGGCGCGCGAACGAAGAATCATTTGCTGAGAAAGCAAAGTGTTTCTGAACAAATTCAAAAACATTTTTGCTTCTTGCTTCGGCAACAAATGTTTCCTGGGCCGACAAACGGGGAAACATTTGCTTCCACAACAATGTTTCCGCGTTTGGTATCTATTTCCAACAATAAAATAAGGGTAAAGGTTAGCGTTATTTTAAGCTTTGAGTAAATACAGCTGTTTATCCTTACTTGCAATTGAGAAACAGCATTCTGGGTGCACTTTGTGACGTCACTTGTCTGTTTTGGGGAGAAGAGAAAGGGGACACTTCGTGACGCTTACTGAAATCTGCCTGCATCTAATTGCTTGCTTTTCTGGACGTATCTGTTGGGACTTCTTGTTTCTCTTACAAATAATCGATTCTCTTCTTCAAAGTTTTTAATTCTCCTTTTGGATAAGCTATAAAACAATCTCGAGATTTGCCATCGCATTTACGAGAAACAGCAAATCAAGTAGTGCAGACAGGTTTCTGTCAAAAAAGTGTAAAGAATTTGTCCCTCTCTTTTAAGAACGTGTTTGACATTTGTAGCTAACAAGCACGGAATGGGCAAGACTCCAAAACGAAAACATCAGCCCGCCGTTTGCTGTTTGCCGAAAACGCGATGATCAATCTGTCCACCAAGTTACTTCTAGGAAAGACTTGAAAGAGGCTGAAGGGAACATTCACACACTTTTGTTTCTAATTGATCTAACAATGTCACTAACTGACTTCACATATCTCAGATGCCATAGTGCACGTTTTTCCATTTGTGACTGTTCTGTTGGCCCTTGTAATGAACAAGGTCATTATGGACCTTTCGAAAGGCCGACAACGACGAAGGCTACGAGATGGTTGTCAGAAAATATTTTGTCACCTTATTGCAATAATTTCGATATTACTCCAACTCATTCGGCATAGGTTTTGTGTATCAACAATCCAGGGATAAAATTGGTATTGACCGTTGTGGATGTTAGGTGAGAGAATTGAAATTCAATCTTCAGGTGCTCACGTTCTCCACATCACCCTAAACTTGGTCAATTCACGTCGTTGTCAGGGCGACGACGGCTGGTGAACGTGCCAAGCTGCAAAATGCACGTGCGGAGCGTGCAAAGCCATTGTTTTCGTTCATTAAATCTACTGCCGTCTCATGGCGTTATCGTAGCGGTCGTCGTCGTCCTCTCGTAAGTTCTCTATAAGATCTACGACGGCGACGTGGACGAAAACGTCACCGCAAAATATAACTTTGCACTATCGTAAGTAAGTCCACCTCGTTGACCTCGTACAATGTCAGCGAAGTATCCTAAGAAATAAATTGGTACGAGCGGTTTCAGAGGAGAAATAGAGAATGAAAACATGATTCTCTGTTGCATGCTCAAGTTGTCGTCAGAACCTCAAATTTGGCGTGATGTAGCAGCTCTCGTAACGTTCAATGTGACTGGCTCGTTACTCTAGCAAAAAAGAAAAGACTAAACAATTGACACAATGATTTAGAGTTAAAAAACAATAGAAGCTGCTCTTAATACCAAATAATAGCAGGTTACGAGAGCTGCTACACTAGGGAGCTTTAGCAAAAACGAAGGGGACGACAGCGAGAACGTCATCTCAAACATAACTTGTCTTTATTGTAATCACTTCATGACTATTCCAAGTTTTCTTAATGTGAGAAAGGTATGGCAGTTATTTAGGGGAGAAAATGAAAATTTATCTTTAAGTGCTGACGTCCTTCATAAAACCTCAAATGTGGTCATTTCACGTTGTTGTTTTCTGACGACGGCAAAGAAATGGACAAAAATGAAAAACGCACGTGCAGAGCGTGCAAAGATATTGTTTTTTAAACTAAATATTCAAATTTGTGACGTTCTCGTTGACGTCGCCGTTGTTAAAGCTCCCTCATACTGCAAATTTGGCAACTTACGTCGTTGTTATGTATCTTCTCACGTGGACCACGATCATTATTCTCTTTCAACCAATGATATAATTGTTTTGTGCCTTTGTAGTTGCCGTCGCCGGCGTCGTTTCTTAACTAAACTCCCCATCAAAACGCTTTATAACTTAAACACGTCCCTTGTCCCCAATTCTTTGATTTTACACGATAAATACAATACTAACTTTAAAATATCCTTCGTTATGACCAAAATGAAAGACTCTAACGCTGTGAGTGAATTAAGGTGTATTTAGAGAAACAGGGGATGCCTTTTCAGTGCAAATACTGTAATCAACAAGGGCCCTGTGAATTTTAATCTTAAATGATTTTAAAAACAGAAACTCATTTTAAAAGCGCAAACATCACAGCAGCTAAACATGGTATTTTTCATGGTAAAAGCAGCTATATAGTTTTCTGCTTTCTATTTATGATTTGCCAAAAATCTTCGTCTTTTGATTAATTATTCATCGAGTGCGTAATTTGGTTTGGTGCTTTTGGAGAATATCACGCGCCATTTTGAATCAATCAACAGTAAGAAACTTGATTGGCTTGCATCGCTCTGTTGTGATTGGTCTATAGATGCTTGTTTACCGACGACACTTAACTAATTGACCGCCCAATCAGCAAATTAAGCTATATTTTACGAAAGTTAATAACATTAGATGTCACTATAAATTACTTGAAAAAAACCCTCTCTTTAAATTAATATTGTACATGAAAAATACATGAACTAACAAAGCGTTTTGCCACTGGCGACGCTTTAACGCCATGCTGTTGGCTTTGGAAACTGTCCAGCCAATCAAGAAAAAGCCAAAAATTATATAATCATTATTAATTGACTGAACAATAAAAAAACCAACATTATGTGACACGTGATATTCAATATTCTTTTTTGGCATATTCTCCTTGTTCCATGCAGTATTGGTAATGTTAACGGTAGAACCTTTGTTTTCTCTCAGGTCTCTGCCCGTAAAAATGGCGTCATGGGTTCTAATAATTTACAAAACATTCTTGTCCCCGAAGGGAGTATCGGGTGGACGAAGTTGACGTCATCTTTCGATCAACATCGTCTGCATTTTTCTCACATTTGACATATTTATTCAGCTGTCGGCTGATGAAAAAATAAAATCTATGGTGCCATGTTACTTAAGTGCACTGAATTGAGACATATTGATTTTTTGTATGGTGGATTTTTTCTATGGTGCCATGTTACTTAAGTGCACTGAATTGAGACATATTGATTTTTTGTATAATTACATAGGTGATTATTGAAAATCCTCTGCGCTGCTCGGTTGCACTTGATCGGGAAGATTATAACGCGATAATCACGTAAGCAGTTTTTTCAAAATGGCGGCAAGCCCTTTTTGTCGAGATGACAGACGAAGAAACTAATTGTTTCAAAGGAAATGCATATTTTTCAAATATTCACCTATGTAATTATACTAAAACAATTCTTCACCTCGCCTTCGGCGAATAATTGTTAAATAGCCATCTTTGTCGATCACCAAATTTGGTCGAGGTCACCAACGATTTGGGAACACATAATATCAAATCACATTTTTGGTTTCAAAAAATTAACAACTAGAATAATTTAATCCCGTTGACGATTGTGCTCCGAGTATCCAAAACAGCGATTTAAACACAGCGTTGGGAAGTGTTTTGGGAAGAGGAATTCACTTGTCTATTTTTACAAAGTGTAATACAGTTGGATGGATCCCTGACTAACGAAGACGGAACGGATCCGAACCAAAGAATTCTCTAGAAGTATTGCTATTGTACCACTCTTTCATCTGAGTTAAAATAAGTTACGATGTTTGCTTCAAAAGTAAACACGTACACAGAAACATTAGAGAATGTCTCCTTGCATACTCTGACTTTCTCGTACCTCAATAACCTCAAGGGTCAATGGGAATGTACTCTAACAGTTGGAAAATGTGAACTGCAAAGCCTTTGACATTCGTGAATTACTTATTACGCTAGTTTTAGCCTTCCATAGAACTGATTAAAGTATGTTAACGCATAGAGAAGATATCTGTTTACAAACGTCGTTTTTGTTTGATATTCAAACGTGCCAACCAAAGGAACTAAAAACCCTTTGTTTCGACAGCGAATGAGGCGCTGGTTGCCACATTAATAACAATAGGCGACGTCAACCATATCTTCGCTATATTCTGTTATTCCTGGTCTACAGATCGTTTTCACATGACGTAACAGCAGCCATATCTTAGTACTTTAAAACAAAGAACTGGTGGAAGGATGAAGGTGTAGCGCCGCGTTGGCGCGATGGACCCCTGTCTCTGGACAATTCGTTAGAGGCAGAGCTCTGTTATCGTTCTGTTTCCTTTTCCACACTTCTCTTCACCAAGGTATATAAAAAGGTTTGGTGACATACTGTTGGTGGTAGCCAGCCTATGGACTAGTGTCCCGTCCAGGGGGGAGAGGCAATACTGTCAGTCGCTACACCATTTAAAAGCCGTGATAAACTCCAGCCAATGGCATGTGACTTCCAGTGGCTCGTGTGCGACTTTACTTTTGTCATGCTGGAGTGTATAAACAATCCTCGTGAAACTGAATCCCATTTTCATGAAGATATCAACTTTTGTTTTAGTAAACCAATATGGCCGCTGGTCACGTGATTGAAAACGATCAACTGGTAGTATTTTAATCACCTGGCGTTCCACGATCGCCAAATCTTACTAATTTTGCCAACATTTCTGTTGTCTTTAGCGACAATTTCAGTTTCAACAACTTGGGAAACGTTTGGACACGACCACAATTCTACTTTAACTAATTTCGATGGCGATCAAAGAAACTTTTACAGTGTTACAAACGGGACACGACTCTTCTCTTGAGATGGAATCTCTTTAAAAGTTGGATTATGACGTGCGTGAACATTCTAAAACCCGTTTATCATTCTTACAGCGCGTTTCATATTATCTTCTCGTCTTAACAGATCTTCAATTTTCTTGGCTTGCTCATAGTTTCTAGAGATGCAAACAAACCTTACAGCCTGGCCGCGAGCTCGCATTTGCGTGAGCGCTTGAGCCGAGCTCGGGGGATTCATTTGGACCACCATTTGACAACTCGGGATATCAAGATTCTCTTTGGACGCAGTAGTAGATACGACAATTTGAACTAAGCCATCGCGAATTTGTTGGACAATTTCCCCATGCTTGAAAACCGCTAGTTCTGAAAATCAACAAAGAGAATACAGGTTCATGTAAGACTACTTCGGTGCGACGTATTGAATCAACCAATCTAAGGTTGTGTGAACGAAGCCCATCGATCGGATCTGAAGGGTGTTGATTCAGGATACTCGGAAAAAAATCATACTCGGAAAAAAATCCGAGTATCCCCGAACAGGAGTCGAACCTATGATGTTCCGATGACTTGTTCGGGTGCTCCACCAGGCTATAGGAGACTGGAGAGAGCAAGACCACTGGTCTTGTTTCGGGTGAGAATTGTCTAGCTATACTGCTAGGGATGAAGGTGTCATTCGTAAAATTCTTGCAATTGGTCTTGATAGTAGCAGAAAAGTAAAGAACTTTAAGAAAACGACGAAACATTTGAGTTCATGGCATGTTTCGACAGAAACTTCTGCCATCCTCACTTAGTCAGAATACAAAGCGATGGAAGCTAAATTTATAATAAATAGAAATTGCTAATGTGAAAAATAGTAACAACGGAATGAAGTATAGCGTAAAAATGAACATTTTCAAATATCCGCAGAATTCTGAACATTGTGACGCCTCGTGTTCAGCAGATTGTATTCGTGTTTTAGATCACGCCTCCACCAGTTTTCAACTTAAGATAAAATTAAAAGAGGCTATTCATGATAAGAGAGACCAACCCTCTTTGAATCAACAATTACACCATGTCAATCTTAAACTATCTTTTTAATTCCCACATTTTCACGCTATGCTTCATCCCAATGTCACTATTTTTGACATTAGCATTTTCTATTTATTATAAATTCAGCTTTCATCTCTTTGCATTCTGAGGCTAACTGAGGATGGCAGAAGTTTCCGTCGAAATATGTTTCAAAGGTTTCGTCGTTTTCTTAAAATTCTTGCAATTGTTGTGAAAGAAATTAAAAAGTGAGCGAAGGGATCGGTTATTTTTTATTGTGACTAGGGGAATACTAAAAATATTCGAAACAAATAAAAGGTCAGGGGCGGGGCATATTACCTTCGAATTGACTATTTCAGTTCGGATCTTTTACCACTGAGCTGTAAGAGACTCGTGGAATCTGGGCCGAGGTGACAGTTGTCCGTCCCTCCGTACTAAAAATGTCAACTGATCGGATCTGTTCGTTTAAACAAGGAAGTTTTCAATGGGAGCGTCCGATCTTTCAATTAGACTGCACTTCTAAACGGGTCAATTTGATCACGACTGATCAGACGTTTTCTATTATTACAATTACCGTGCCGGTGTCTTACCCTCATTATCTAAGCTAACTCGTTGACCTTCCAGCCAAGCGGTCCTTATGCCATGCGCTTGCAGTTCCGGGGAGTTCGATAAGTAATTTGACAGGTGGTAAGCTGTTCGTCGCCGAGTAACCAAAACGAGAACGCATGCGCTGCTGACACTATTCGCTCCAAACCAGCTGTCCGGTGATAAGCGCTCGACAAGTTGATCCGCCGCAGACGCTATACCAGAAAGGTCGGGTCTCCAGGAGAAACCTTTGGAAGCATTAAAAAGAAGAATGTTAGACGAGTTTCGTGACAAGCCACTAGTGCTGTCAAGCCCGGGTAGAGTCTGGAGCTCTCATAACATTGCTGGAGATCACAATCTTATAACTGTAATGCCGCACTTACGAAGATGAGAGAAACTGCGGTCCAGTGGTTAGAGCACTTGCCTTGCGATCGAAGATCCGGGGTTCAAGACCGCTCGGTCTGACAACTCGTTGAATCCCTGATTCAACTTCTCGGTGGGACTTGTGAGAAGCCAACTGGTTTGCCTCCGGCCAGTTGGGATTCTTAGCAGTTGTTGCTGTTGTGTGTCATTGACCCTAAAAAGCTCCAAGGTCAATTAAGTATGTTTCTGTATTCTGTCTCTGTGTTTACGGTTGGCCTTTGCCAGAATCATCGAGGTCCCTTGTAAAAACCATTAAAACCGCGTTCATGAAAAAGTTGCTTGCCAAACACCAAATTTAGGTTATGTTGAGTAGTTAAATATATATGAACTAAAATTGGTACAACTTATGGAGGTTTTTACCTGAAATGAGGTATTGCTCTAAATACGAGCAGAGTTTCTCAGAAGGCAGGCCCATATTCTTTGCCCATTCAAACCCGTGAGGGCATCCTTCCTCTGCAAGCTCTGTCATATGTTCCAATGCTACTTGCTCTCCGCATTCCTGCAGCGCGCAAAGAGCTTCACAAATAAACTGGAAATGCAGCAGGGCGCTCAACGCATTGGACTCGGGTCTTGAGAGAACGATGTTATCGATCACACGAAGAACAGGATGGATGTCATCGATGCTAAAGAGACCCCCTGACGAGGGCTGGAAGATGTCCTTATAGTCCTTCATCTCACTTAAACGAACAGTCATGTTGAAGGCCCTGGTGACGTATTCCACTAGGATGTCCTTTAAGTCCTCTTCCGATTGTGTGTATGAAGCTGGGATACACTCAGGAAGAGCCTTGGTTGTTTTTCCGTCCAGCTCCTGCGTGCAGCTTGACACATTCAAGAGCTTTGCATCGCCTAAATTTCCCAGGAGGCGCTGTAACCTTTTTGTGGTCTTATCCAGGGATAGCTCACCAGCTGGAGACGCTGTCAGGCCCAGGACTTTCGGTCGATGACCAAGTAGATCATCCTCTCGAAGGTAGAAGTCCCTTACGATAACGTTGTAAGGATGGTCTTTGTTACAATGATGGGCTTCGTCAAGAACGATGAGCGAAACGTCATCAAAACGAAGCGTCCCGTTATTAAGGTGGTTTCGATAGCAGTCAGCTGTTATGATAAGTACATCTTGTTCATAGATACGAGCATTGCCTTCCAGCTTCCTCATTTCACCGCACACTGCACCGATGCGAATGGGCCGCGTACCGTTGAACGAGTTGGAAGTCCCTTCGTCTGCGACTTGAATATGCGATAATTCTCTTCTCAGATAGTCACTCTGCTGAAGAACAAGCAAGACACGATCGACAAGGAACACCACTTGGCGCGACGGATTAAGCTTAAGCATGTGAGCAATGACTAAAGCAGCAACCAAGGTTTTCCCCGTTCCCGTTGGCAAGAAGAACACCGCGTTTGTTATCATTGCTTTTCTGTGCAATTCCAGCTGGTAAACATACGGTTCGGTTCTCGTGGTGCAGTCCAAGTTAAGCTCCTGTGTGGACGACACCAGGGGCAGATGCTGTTTGGGAGGTGCCTTTTGCGACTTTGCGACAGTTTGCTCGTGTCTGCCACTGTTGAAATGCTCGTTGGCCTGGGATTCCGAGTTCAGATGCACCTTGCAATATTCGCAAAACTTCTTGTAAGGAACTGCGTTGTACTTTGCTACCTTGTTTTGATGCTTTGTGCTTCGAAGGTGTTCTTCAAATTGACCATCTGTTGGAAACGGAAGTTTGCATAACTTGCAAAAAAACGGCGAAATTCGTTCGCTGAAATTCGGACAGTGAACGCCGTTCGATCTCATCCACGGCTTCGTATTATCCAATACTCGAGGTTCCTGTCGTTGTTTGCTTTCATAGGAGTGGAATGAGTGCCTTCTTGGTCGTTCACAGATGTCATCACTGTGGTTTCTTCTTCGGAAAAATGCCTCATGTTTTCGTTCTGCGCCAATCACCCCAGGACGCCTGGGACACTGTTGACGAAACGAATCACGAAGGGTCCAGAGCGGCGGGTTGCCTCCATTAATTTTAACATGCCCTTTCTTGTAAAGATAAAACAGATAGTGGTTGACTTGATTTTCTGTCTCAAAGCCCGTTGAGGCGGCAATGTCTGTTGCTGCCATCGGTCCATTGTTTCTTAACAATTCGAAAATCTTCTCCTCTTCTTGGACGCGCGATGAATCACCTAATGAATCCCAACAGGAATTCCAATCATTCACACGAGCATATTCGAGTTTTCTCTCCTTCGCTACCTCGAGATGCTGTTTAACAGTCTCAGAACTTTCTATTACGAATTCCTCTCGGAAACACATTTTTTCTGCCTTTCTAAAATCAGGGAAAGACCTGTTCTTATTACGGAAAGGACGAAGCGACTGATGCTGATCAACTGTGACACTGAAGAGTCCGGGTTGAGGGGTAACCTCGGGTGAATGTGATTGTCGGTAACACAGCAAAACATTTTTCCGCTCTTCAGAAGGACAGATTCCCTTCTGTAGGCCGTCTGAGGGGTCTCCAAGAAGTGCTATTTCCATCGGCAAAAAGAGGTGGCCATTTGACTCCTCTCTTGATGTTCCCAAGGGCCCCGGTTTCTGAAAGTGAAGACGGAAGTTACAACAGAATACGTATAGTAGGAAGTTATTTTTACAACCAGTCTCTTGAGACTGCAAACGAACACTGTTCCAACATGGCGGACATGACGTAACATGGAAATGGTCGTCTCTTTGTAGAGTAAAATACAGAAAACCGTTTCAATTACAATATATGACCATTGAAAAGTAAAGTAAAGCAGTGACTCTGGCAAGACCATGACCAGATGATTAGAATATATTTGTTTTACATATTACTTACCACTGGTTTGCCGCAGAGAGAAGTCAAGGACCTCTCGACCTTTTAATAATATAATAATAATAATAATAATAATAATAATAATAATAATAATAATATAATAATAATAATAATAATAATAATAATAATAATAATAATAATAATAATACGTGACCTGCTAATCGCCCTTTCTCGCAGTCGGAGACTGAATTGCTAAGGGAACGGCTCAACGAGATCGGACCGAAGGAGCTGTGCTGCCGGCTAGGCGCTCGGCTCCTGAACACGACCCATGGATGACCTCGGAGCACAGCAGCACAGCCTGATGGAATAGGCTGTGAGTCGATTTTGCTGAGGGAGGAAAACCAGAGTACCCGAAGAAAAACCCTCGGAGTCAGGTTGAGATCGACTGAAACTCGAGCCACATACGATCCCGGGGCCGAGAGTTGAACCCGGGTCGCAGAGGTGGAAGGCACTGTTGATAACCACTAAGCCATCCTGACTCCCCAAATCACTTAATTCGTACTTTCAATTTTGTTCAGATGAGAGATTAAGATCACACTCTAGTAATAAACTGTAAATTAATAGACTTAGAACGGAACTTTTTAAGGGAACATTTTTATACAGAATCCTTATTTATGGAACAATTTGCCCGATGAATTGAGGACTGCGAACTCTAGTGTTTCTTCTTTTAAGAGATTATGCACTACTTTTTATAGACATAAGGTCTTCGGCCCTGAGCACCCCTATACGACCTGGGCTAAAATCAGCAGTTAGTAAGGCTAGGTTGTTAGTTAGGTAGTTAGGAGATAGCTAACAAATTGTTAGTTAAATAATTAAGCTTTTATATACTCATACATTTTCTTTTCATCCCACTTCCTTGTTATGTACTTGATTTCTATTAATGTGATTATTATTATTATTATTTTTATTTTTTATTTTTTTATTTCATTTTTTATTTTTTTAGTATTTTTTTTTGTAATATTGTATATAACTTTTTTCATGTAATTGAAGTGAAAATGGAATAAATTAATAAATTAAATTAAATTAGTAGAAAACAAATTCATTTTACTCAGCGGCAGACTGCTAGCAGCCCCTTCTGAGTCAGTCGAACCGCCCGCTTTAGTCATGCAAGTGAGCCGAGGGGAGAATGGGGGTAGATCTCGCTCTATCGCCATTCTCCTCTGGGCTTGCTTAGGTGGGTTCGGACTGCTTGTAGTCTAACTCAGTGGCTGATAGGATTAGTAAAAGGGGAACTTGAACAATGATGTTCAACTCTTGAAACGTGGTAGAAAATTGATTGATAGGTTATTTTGTCTTGATATAAATTGATTCTCACTCTCTCTAATAAGGGAATCTCTGCTGACGTCATTGTACAATACAATGCAATACATACTTGACTGACCACTCCCCATAGGGGCTTTTCAGGGCCAATGAAACACAATCACTAAAAAAAAAGAACATTCAACAATAATTGTTAAGAATCCCAACTGGCCGGAGGCAGGCTGGTTTTCTATTTACAAGTGCAGCTGAGAACTAAGTGAACCAGGGACTACCAGGATCAAATTCAGCCAGTGGTCAGAACGTGTCTTGAACCCGGGATTTCCGGATCTCAAGGCAAGGGCCCTGCGAACTGGGTCGCACTGCCTCCTACTGTATTCTATTATAATTTTCTACCGTTTCAAAAATTTGACGAGACTTTTTGTTTGCAGGGAACCGTGCAATATTTTCGCTCCGTTCATACGGATTAAAGTGTGTTCTTCTTGGCTTAGCAGTTGAGTTAACCCCGCATCCTTGTAACCACGCCTTTGCCATGCAAAAATTTAGACGGTAAAGGTGTTCGCAGCGCGACGATTAAATTTTCGACCGTACCGGTTAAAATTCGTCCCCGACTTTGGCGTTCAAATTTTCGAACGGCGAGGCGTGTAGATTTAGTACGTTTAGCGAGGAGCTCCTAAATACACGAAATTTCAACCGGTAGAAAACTCGCCCGGTACCGTGTGCCAGTATTAGAAGTAAAAAACTAAATATATATTATTCGGTACCCTATTCTTCTATTCTTGGCTGATTGATTAGAAAACGATAACCTAGTAATGTAAACAAAGATTCCCCTATAAGTACACCAATATTGATTCAACTCGCCTTGAGACTTCATTAAAGTGATTAGTATAATGACCGCATAAGGAACAGAACCAAAGTTCGTTTAATTGTATTTTGACCCCAAATACAAGGAATCAAAGTCAACTTTAGTAAATGTCGCACTGAGAGTCAGCAACGTTTGTATTGCATCATAAAGACAGAACATTCAAATAGCAGCACTCACGTACTTTGATCAGACGGTTCACGCAGCCGCATGAGTATTGGACTTTGGGACCTTTTCACTGGGTTCGAACCCCGGTTGGACCAACGATTACTGAGGAGTAATTGAGGTCTTTGCAACTATATCTCCAAATGACAAAACGTTCTAGCTTTTAAGGAAAGGGACGACATCGTGGGTTTTAAAGGTCTCATCATAGGTTCGAGGTGTCAGATCTTTAAAACGTTCTTACTTCATCAGTATTTTAGTACGCTATGAAAATGAAACTAACGTCGGCATTTTAGTGCTCCTTGAATGCAGTTTTGAATCCAAAAAGGTATTATTTTAATTGGATGTTTTTTTTTCCATGTTAGGTTCGCAAAACAAAAACAGGTTGTCCTGTTCTAGAGGTTTAAACTACAAGGAATGGTTTTAAATTATTTTCTGAAATTTTCATGATAAGCAATCGATTTTGAGATAAATTCTCAGCTAAAAGGTGTCAGCGTTTTTCAATTTTTGACATGTTTTGATTTTATACCATACTTTATTTAATTATTAATATTATTCCCGGTCAAAAACACTATTTTCAACTTCGATGGAAGAGTAACAAATGCAAAAGTACATATATCAAAAATTGGAATAACACTTAAAATCTTGAAATAACAGAGGAGAAAGGTCTGCCCGTTTAATAACCAAATGTTGTATTTTCAAGTCTCCCCGAAGTAGAACAAGACTGATACCATAGGGTCCATCTCACAACCCTTCAGTGTCTATCAAATCTGGAACGTTTCAGATACACCATGCAGGGACTTTAAGATCCACGATGGAGACTGATGAAAGAGTAACGTTGCAGTCAAAACCTCAAACTTGGTGATTTCACGTTGTCGTTTAATATGCAGAGTACTTAACAATTATTCGCCTCAGGCTCAGTGATTATCGGTGAATATTCACCGAGACGAAGTTTGACTGCCCGTTTTTAGCGAAAACACTTAGAAAATTTATAACCCGTACGATTAATTTAATCTTACCCTTGGTTAGCAGCATAGGTTGCTCAGTTATACTTATTGCTGGTAACTGGTGAGCCGTGTTGGTGACTTGTTTTGACACGACGACATTTTTGCAAAACCTCGTACTAAACTGACGACGGAATCACGTTTTTCCCGCCAAAATGACGCTGGTTTGCGCGCGCTCGCTGTTGTTCGGTGAGAAAATCTCGTACTCGTAGTCGTTCTCCTCCTTGAATCTAACGCTCTCTGATATCTCGAAGAGGGCCAGGGTGTTTAAGGCCCAGAAAGCGAAAAACAATCCCAATTCGACTGTTTGTCTTCCGCTAGACATTTAGTTACTGTGATACAGAACAGAGCAGGCCACGTATTACTGGGGAACGTTAAAGAAGCACTGTACTGTCAGAAAAAGGGAAAGGAACAAGCCCCAGTATTAGGCAGAAGCTGCTGGCGTACAAAAATGTATGCATATGTGCACACACTTTATTAAAACTAGAAAAAATCATATTGCAGTGAATGACCTACCACTGGACTTTGAATCCTCTCATATAATCGACCACATCGGCCTTGACTTCCAGGAGCAGACTCGCTATACGAGCGAATTCGAGTTGGTTCCGAATGATGACATCGGGGTCTTCCGTGTCCAACAGTCTTCTCAAGCGTCGCTTTGTTCGCCTCCATTTCATGGAAACCATTGAAAGTTGCCGGACTTTCTTCTTTGACGCAGCCATTAACAACAGCAACCGGTTTGAAATCATTTCCGTGATTATTGAAGAGCATAGCGAAGTGGTCACCATTAGTGGGTGGACTCACGTCGTTCCAAGACGATTCAGGCATCTTTGACTGGATAAACGTTGCTGTCGGGAAAGAAGCAGAAAACAATCCATTTGAGGGGGTGGAACTCTAATGAGACTCAAATTATATATTCATGCAGTGTAGCAGCTGATCTCAAGATTGAGTAATAAACGACAACTACATTCACATACAGAGCAGATTTCCATTGCGAGTCGAAAGCAATTTCACGATTGTCTCCTTCACATTTCTACGTGGGTTAGCTAAAAGACTCAGAACCACATTCATCTCTATCCATGAGGGTTGAAACCACAACTCGCTTGCATACCCCCCCCCCCCCCCCGTATTAGCTTTGTGTGACGGTTTGTCTGGATCTGATGTGGTTGATGACCCCTCCCATACTTGGGCGAAACTTTCTCGATCACAGCCGTTTCATTTTCCATCAGCTTTTCCGAAAATTTAGAAATAATGACGAAAGGAATGTTAAGAAAGAAAAACAAATGAAACTGACTAGATTTATATTTTCACGACGTTTTGAAGTCATCGTAACTCCATTATCAAGTGATAAATAAATACAAGTGCTAGAGTTTAAATAGATGGAAAGCATAATTTGCATACTAGGTGTTGTAAAGAATGTTACAAAGTCTTACGAAAATGTAAGACTAAACATGACTGTTTAATTTATGAAATGTTATACATTAGGGAATTGTCACCCTCTCTTAATGTCCAAAGTGACTCAATCAAGGCAAAGTTATTTGTATAACATTTTTTACAACACCTAGTATGCAAATTATGCTTTCCATCTATTTAAACTCTAGCACTTGTATTTATTTATCACTTGATAATGGAGTTACGATGACTTCGAAACGTCGTGAAATATAAATCTAGTCGGTTTCATTTGTTTTTCTTTCTTAGTTGTAAGTTTTTCTAAGCAACTGCTTAGAAAGGAATGTTGAGATATAAATAAGCTTGTAATCGAATTACTGAAGGAAAAAGCAAAGCAGGTCATTTTCTCCTTTTAACATTGTGCGTTAATAATTAAATCAGCAATTTCTGGAACCGCGTTTTCTGAGAAACATTTGCATAACAAGGGCAATTCATATCACTTGATAGGGCCAGTGGCTTAATGCAAACGTTTCAGTTCGATGGATGGAATCCACGGAAAGGAAAAAAAAGTGTGTTAGCGATTGCTGAGAAAGCCGCGTTTGCAATTGATACACGAGTTATCCGTTTCAACTATTCCTTTCGTGCCGTTAACGATTCATTCTTCCGCTTTGTAGCCGAACTTTTAATCACTGCCCCTAGCCCTGTGGCTATGCCTTTATCTCTGACTCAGTGTTGCTGCAACCCTGACAGCTGTATTAAGTAATACATAGATATTTTGTGGTACGTGCCAGTTACTAAGCCGTAACGCCGGACTGTTCGTCTATTAAACTCCTTCGGTATGGTTTTCGCCATCACTGCACGATCCACCTGACACAGGGTACTCGGTTGAATTCGCAACCTAAATTATTGTTGTTTATCTGATTGTTTAATTCTCAACTACCATCTTTTCTGAACTATTCTGCAGACTCCCACTTACAAAACTTTGGAAAGACCAGTTTTTAGACATTTCTAATTTCAGTTTCAATTTGACTAAAACTGATCCAAAACCTAAACTGCTAAAAGTATTTCTTATATTCATTATTCAGTCTGCTTTTCAGCTTACGCTTACGTCTTAATAGATACTTACGCGATCTTTCCGACGAGACTTCATTGAATAAACCTCGGGCAACAGCGAACGGAGTACAGCAAACAGCCATTTATGCTGAATCGTGTTTGTCGGGAAGCGACATGATCTATTTATGCAAAACGCGAACACTTTCCAAGAAAACTTGTTTCCCAGAAATTTTTTTTTTCAGCAAAGGTTTTCAAAGCGAGAATTAAATCGGGATACTAAAGTAATGACATCGGCACATTTTTGAATCCTTAAATAAGTCATCTGAGAAAAGATTACTTTAGTCGGTAGGTATCTCAAGCAAACTTTACGAAAATATTCCCAGAATCTTCAGTGAAAACGAAAGCCACACCTTTTGATTACGTCCCCACTGTCCCCACCCCTTAGTTGAAAACCGGAAGTTAACCGAGTCGAGGGGTCGGAAAAAATCGCTGTTCTTGTTTTTCTGGATAAGCGCACAATGAAGTCCAGACTAAATGATCAAATATTTTGGGCGAACATCCTGTTTTCCTATGCACAAAGTTTGATGGATAAAGAAGGCACAAGCTATTCGACCTTTATTAAACTTGAAAAACTATCATTTAATGCAATGTTAAGGAAGGTGCACGAGAGATGAAAAACGTTGTTCCAACTCGATGCTGCCGGGACAAATGGTCATCTTCCACAACCTTCTAGGTCATAATGACTCAAGATAATAGGAAATGAAGTATTACTTTGTATTGCACTTAGTTCTGCATCATCATCTCGAAACATTCGTCTGTTGAATTTCCGTAATATACATAGCCGTTAAAATCATGCAATGGGAATTTCATATATGTTACGCACGGCTCCCCTGTCCCCCTCCCCACCAGTGAGTCATCACCGGCTATGGACGCGCCACCAACATTAATGAGATCACCTGCATCATCCACGCCGCCTCTCACCACACGAAAAATTGGACTGATGAAGGATGAGACCAAAATGGCTCAAGTTTTCGGAATTAATTTACATATGGAGCCATCTTGTAGCCTTTTTTCTGCAACGCCCCTGGCCTTCCCCCCTGTTTACTGCTCATCCGAAAAATGTCACTCGCACTGCATGTGTAACAAACCTCTTCCGCATTCTTGCCACTCAAATTCCATTACCCCCAAATGTACTTAATCTCCGAGATCAGTGTAGTTTTAACTCTTCTTTTAACTCTTTTAACTCTTCTCTAGTCGGCTCCATGGCTGCAATAATCAATCGGAGTACTTGTAAGGACGTATACTGGATGTATACTGAGTACGCAGAGGTCCCGAATGATTGACTGAATTCAAGGACTTGTATGAAAAATGCCTGTTCATCCACTTCAATCGGTCTACTATGAAAATATCCTTCCACTGAAAAGAAAATTTGCATCTACTTGTACAAAGCGTAATTCGTTACGTAATTTACTCGCATTTATGATCATCCTGTACCTATAGAAGCCAAGCTCTTTCGGTGCAAGGGTTTCATCGTATGACGCAACTGTCTGTATGCTAATTTAGAAACGGAACATCCGCGGAACATGTCACCAGCTATATCATCAAAGGAAAAAAAACAACCGTGCACTTCAGCATAGCAACCAAATGAATTTGCATGCTGTCACATCGTGTTAAATGTTCATTCACTTTTACTTGCTATCCAAGATTTTTAAAGAGCGGACTACAAGTTCGGCAGTAAGAAAATGACACTGAGAAGTCTTACGCCCCGTTTCGAGTCCATTCGAGCAGTCTGGGCGTTAACATACTCTTCCGCTATGTAGGATGTTAGCCATTATGTTTTGACGTAAATTTCATGTATGGTATTTCCCATACAATTTTCTTTCAAAATAGACCAGAAAGTCCCAGAATTGTGTGCTACCATTTGTCTGCCGCGTTGTTTCAGCTTATCAAATATCACCGACCAACAACTTTATATATAGACCAACCTTAAATAATTCTCGCTCATAGTCAGATGTGATAATGAAGAAAAAGTGAGAACTCTTTAGCTATATTTTCATCAAGGAGTCTAGGCTATTTAAAGTTTTTAAAGATAGCAGCCTATTTAATTTTGTGATGGACCAGTCACATAGTAATGTTCCGAATTACACTGATCCACTGTCAGTGTGTTCAACAACGTGTTCTCCAAATCACTGCCTATTTATTTATTTATTTACTTTAAGGACTACCTCTTGCCACTAATTGGAAGCGTTTTTTCCTTGTGTTGCCATTTTCATGTTTACCAAACCAGTCGCTGTATATAAGTGAATACACTTTGAAGTGAACGACAGCTCATTAGTAATATTGTCGGTCTTCCTCTTGAGCTTTAGCATTGTCCTTTTTGGTCTCATGCACATCGACCGAATTTGGGTATTCTGTCGAGTTACGAATTTGAGGCTCACCGAGGTAAACCTATCAAGTGAGGCGACTCTCCATTACGCGAAAGCGAATTATAAACACAGCTTTCGAGTACGCTGGAGATTCGTATTCTACTGAGCGTTTCCATGGCCTTTGCTCACACACAATAACAAGAGATCGGAACAGATGACGTCAGTGGATGATCTGATCCTCGTGCGAGAGCTGGGTTCAAAGATCAATAGACAAATTTTAACTCAAACTTTGCAAACGCAGTTAAAACCTAAAACCGAAATCGTGTGTATAAAAACTCGAGCCTCAGTACTTCTCCATTAGGCAAATGTCGCCTAAATGTGCTCAAAAATTCAGACGACTTGAATGGACAGTGTTATTGAGAACTTCAACTTAAAGACAATATAATCGAAAGTGTAGCTATTTTAAGTTTAAATGGTATGAGATTCTTTGCAAATACTGAGTTATAATCATAACGAAGTACATATGATGCCTGAAGATTCGAATGAATGTAATATCCTTTTGTACTACACAGCTGCATCTTCATATATGTGCATTGATTTGTCCTTTCAGTTCTTGGTGTCTCTACCCTTTGAGTTGTTGTGTTTGAAATTGTTAAATGTGGCCCTTTAAGTGAAGACTACTGAGTTAAGAATGAAAGCGTAATGATCACGTATTTCGGCAGTGTGGGGTCTGTACCACCTTTGAAGCCAGAGCAAATAAAGGTTTGATTTCTGAGCAGTACCTTTCTCGGTTGGTGCTGTCTAGTATGTTGCACAAGGTGGTTTATAACTACTGAATGTGTGAGTGAAATCCTCAAGAAAGTGTTACCATTGAAATAAAGCTAATAAATGAACAGTACTTTCCTATCGTACTGCCTAATTCACTGCTAAACTGAAGATGGGACAGTTGGTCATCTGAATTCCAAGATGAGATCCCAGACAATGGTCATTTAAATAAAATTTGCAGGTAAATACTTTTATGTGATGATGTTCTTCATTCAACAGGAAATGTGGCTTAATTTTAAGAACGAAGATATTGGACGAAAATTGACTGACTTACTTAAAACATTTCCTTGCAACTTCTCAATAATGAGTTGCTAATTTGCTGCAACTGATCAACATTCCAGCATTACTATAAAGAGTATGTTTCTGTGTTGGTTCTGAGTATTTAAAAGAATGGATCTGATTGTCCGTAATTGTTCTTTTGAAGTTTGACTATCATTCATTTAAAATCCAATGCATTAGAAACATTTTATGGCGTGTTAATTTGTTTATCTGCCAGTGAGGATACACTATGTTCTTTCATAAGAACCCCTTCTTTCATGCATAAGTTAAGAACGTTCAGGCGTAGATTAACCAAAACTTTTTAGAACTAAAAATAAACCTGAGAGTCAGTTAAGAACATCTATGTTTTGCTCCTTTGTTTTGGTGAGTAGTATAAATAAAAGTACTGAAAAGAATGATGTAAAACTCGGTCACTGCATGATGCACTGCAGAACAGTGAAGAACAACTCAATTTGTCTCAGTCTAACTTAGTATACCACTGTCACACAAATTTAAGAACATTTCAAAATGTTTCAGGCTCAAATTGCCAAAAGAATAAAAATAAAAACGTCCGGAGTCAGCCCAAAAATTGCAAGTTCTTATATATAAAAGAATGTGTCATTTATATAAAATACCATGCAATAGAAACATCTTCTTGGAGTGTGTTTGTCGTAATATGTCAGGGATGTGCTGACTTTGGATTCTATGAACGAAATTCTCGTCTCCTCACGTGAGCACGTGAGATCGTCCACGGGTCTTATTCTGCAATAATAATGTTGAAAGCATGCACCTCTAATACTAACCATTTGATCAATCAATCAATCAATCACCAACTATGTTTACGTTTTAGTATCAAATGAACTTTACTCTCGGACGGCTAAAATCATCACGGGTTACCTTGTGACAGTTGTGATCTTCAAATGATGTTGCTTTGGCACTAAACAGCTGAACTTAGCAGTTCCTGTCTAGTTACAGATCTTATCCACATTATTGTAGCTACTCAAGTCAACTAAAGTAAAATTTACCGAGGGAACAATACTTTGAACGGGTATTGCTGCAATAATATTATTATGATCCCATTCCAAATTAAAGCTTTATGTTTCGTGATTGGAAGTCTCCTTAAACTTTGACAGCTAACTAAAAGAAGTTCAGTAAATTAAGCAAGAGTTTGCCTTGATGTTAAATTCTAAAATCCGGATAGGAAGCAGTGAAAGAAGTTGAACTTTCCGGACATTCAGAAAATTACAAAAGATCAAACCTTTTCAAAAATTTAAGCTACCTTTTTATTTAGAGGAACTTTTTATCTAGAAGAACGCCTTATATAGAAGAAATTCCAAACTAATATTGGTACAGTCATCATTTTAAAGTTGTTCTTGTTTCCTGCAGGACAGCTTTAACCGCCCGATTGAAAAAGTGTGTTTACATTGTATCAGTGAAATGATAAACATTCGAATGAAAAGTATTCTCAGGAAGTCCACTCCGTTGATTATAATAGTGATTCAATCTTCCGACCTTGCCAATCGTCCTCAAATATTCCTCTGCAACTGATCATTACCGTTTGGCACTGTATGCTCCTCACGGTGAATAACACAGTTGGCACAATATTTGTTCATATTTACCTTTAATTAAAGCGTCAATTGCTTCTTTCAACATGTATAAACATTTTGTCTTTCCACCCCGCTAGTACAATATTAGTTAACTTCTGCGGTAGAGGAATTCCAGCTACTTCGAAAAGAGAAACTCACAAGCAAAGCGAATTCTATAAATACTTTTGCGCTAAAGTAACAAATAGTTAAAATCCTCCCTCACCTCTTAGCGTCGACATTTTCCGCATTCACACAAACACTGCTAACTGGAAAATTCTTTCTCAGTGGACACAACTGCATTACAAGGGTCTTCCAAATTTTGTCGCGATTAAAAAAGCCCAATGTTTATTCCTGGACTTAACGACAGTCGAGAAAGACTAGCAATGACCCGTCACACTGACAATTGCTTTAAACTCCAGTCGTAGATTTTCCATGTACTGGGATAGTAATGAGATTAGTAAGGTGTTCAACTGTAATAAGCTACGCAACTGATGAAACACTGATCTGCCAGACATTTATATTTTTCCTTGTCCACGCTGCTGAGAAATGACTTTGCACGCTTCAAAGTTGTGACTGACTTATAACTTCCCGAAATTCACTTACGTCGAGTAAAAATAAAAACAGTGACTGCAATCAAAACAATGACATCACTGTAAGAGAACTGAGCTCTATCGAAAGTCAGGGTCATGGACATACCGCATGATGGACGGATCAAGTTCAGCCAAGATGCAACTTAAGTAAGTTTAAATCATTAATTCATCAATTCCAAGGTTCATCAGCATGTATTTCAAAAAGTCACAAATCAAGGTCCAGCGAAATTGGCAAAGATCTTCGAAAAGGAGTTTGAGGAGGATTTAAAGCAATGACTTCTAATTTCAATGGCAGTCACTTACTCACTTTTAAAAGATAGATAGCTCCAACACGAATTATCTGGAATTTCAACTGTATGTATGCCTAAACCGGCAGGAGAACACTACAACTATTGTCGAGAGATGGAGAGCCAGACCGGCATCCGTAGCTAAAACGAGTGAGCAACTGAAGTACTATGATCGCTGGCTGCAGGAGCTATCCCCACCTATTTTAGGGTGGATCATTGATAAAAGTTACAAGACCAGAGCAGGTTCATCTTGCGGCTTTAAACTGCAGTGCCTCTCACAGATGAAAAGTACAGTTAAATGATAATTTTGGATAGCCTAGACTGGCATTCAATGCCTGATAAATAATTTTTTGTCTATTATTCTTGCCATGCACACCTGTTATGTAATAGGGAAAATGAAGAGATAATTTTAATGTTTCTCCAATTTAATGTTGGAAAGCAAACTATCTTTGCAGCAGGTTGATTCCAAAATAGATCTTTCTACTTCTCAACTCTGAGAAGTAATCTTTCCTTTACATTTTGAGAATTTTCATTTCTTAAGTATAATTATAACATTCAGTTTACGGTCATGCAAAATATCCTACTATCTGCAAACTTGAAGAAAAGACACAAACCTCAATCCTGTAAAGTCCATCTGCCGGTTGCAAGGATTCAGGCAAAATTTACATGTAACTGCATGTAAAAAAATAAATTTGAAGGTCGTATGGCAGTTCTTGGAGTCTAAAGCTTGGTCTTTCATGTGCAGGAAGCAGCATCCTACAAGGTCTTGTTGTTTTGAGCTGAGTGTTTAAACTGTTCCTGTTTGCTTGACGCCGATAAAATATCACATCTTGCTCGACACAAAGTCGAATTTCTCGTCAGCCGCAAAGGAAACAAATCAGCAATAACATTTGACATTAATGGTCATATATGCCACCAGAAATTGAGTTCTGAAACTCCTGCAATGCAAAATTTGAAATTTCTTCCCATCCAACTGATTTGGATAGCTAGATAAATTGAAAAAGCGAAAAAAAGAAAAGAGATTTTTGCTTGTCCAGGGCCAAGCGAGTACTGTACCGAACATTTAGACGTTAACAACGATTATGAACTTGAAGTTAGGCAAAGATAGAATGAAATGAAATTAACGAAACATCGTTTGTTGTACGGCCACGTTTCTTTTCTTATAATCTGAGATTCGATTAAAAGCTTGATTCAAGATAAGCAAGGGATGACACCCGTTTTAGCAACACACTAACTCGATTCAAATGAATTTGCGGTGTTCATGCCTATAGGATGTTGTTAGAATACAGGGGAAATACTAAAGAGATTTTCAATTTTAGATGATTTAGAAGGTACCAGAAGCCGGAACTAAGATTCACCCGGAGTAGGTCAAGCTCGAATGGTACTTAAAGATACGCTTTATAATATTTAGCTGCAACATTTTAAAATATTTAACGTAAGGAATTTACTCATAAGCATTTTCACCTGCGTTGGTGTTTACGTTCTAAAAAGCTAGATCGATCGGGCAAAACTAGGCTTTCGGCTTCGTTTCTTTGCTTAGCGAAAGGCCGGTCAACCATAGAAAGGAATGATATTGCAGCGTCAAAACGTCGATTTGAACTAGAATTGATTTCAGTGAACTATATTTGCTCTAGTGTTTGACAGTAAAGATTGCTGATCAGTCACTTAAAATTAGCACAACTAAACGACTTATACTGGCTCGGTGTGGTGAAACAGTCGAAACTATTAAGTAATCGTCTATTGTCGCCGTCTTTTGCAAAGCGGCTGGAAACTCGTCTTAGAGTCAGTTAAGCAAGGCGATTAAGACATCCCTGCTAATTTTAATTTTACAATGTTTGGCGTTTCAGTATGATAGCAAATGAATACCAAACGAGATGGAAGAAAAGTTGGAGGATATATGGTTTGGTGAGAGATGGCTGAATAACTTGCACCGAAAACCGAATAAGAGTGATCTCTATATTTCTAAGCGCGACTTTACTTAAGTAAATGGGGTCTGTATTCCATTTTATCTTCCACGGTTTAAATTTAGTTTGTCAGCCAGCCAGTCATTTATCTTTGTACCAAAACTAGTTATTTCAGCTTTACAAGTCCGCATCTTTGACATTCGTGTTTCATCGGTCGAATAGAATTAATTTTGTAGAACTCGGACATCGCAAAGTAGCAACAAGGCACAATTTCACTTAGTTTCATACGTTTGACATTCTCTTTAGGAGGGAATTCAAACGCCAATCGGGAAAAAAATACAGTTTGCATTCAACGCGACCAGACGATGGCAGAACGCGATCGGCGGGAATATCCAGACATCAGTTCGAATGCCGCTTTCACTGACCACTGAGTACTCCGGCAACTTCAGATGAATTAGCGCTTTAACAACGCAAGTCGCGTCAAAAAACTGTTTAGAACTCAGCATAAACATTCGCTTCGGCACATTGTAAGTAACCGGACGTAAAAAACAATATCAAACTGGACTTTAGACTGTAATTAGACACACGAACGTGCGATGATGTTCGTAAACGCGAACGGCTTTTTGGTCTAGAAAGCCCGCGAGAAAAACACCCCCGCCACTTAATAAACATAACAATTAGTAAAAGAGTTTTGAAACTGTAGAGGAATACTTACATTATCATTGCAGTGAATAAAATGTAGAACTGCCGCGCATTGTTTAAATTATCTGTCCCCTCTGAATTTGGTATGTTGGCTATAAGTGACCGTCGATGCCAGCATATTCAGATGAATTCAGGCTGGAACAACGATTCATCATGGAGAAAACCTGAGCCGTTTAGTTCCTTCGTTACATTGTATCCCATCACATTCCCTTTCGTCGTTAGACGCAGTCAATTAGTGGCTTACTCGAAGAATTTGTTTAATTTGCAAAACATCAGATTCAAGATGACACAAAACACGGAAGTAAAACCGCATCGGAACTTCAGGAACTTCGTTGTGCGCAAGGCAGGCGGAGGAACCGGTTGGACATTGATTCCGAAATAGAGTCGCTTCTTATAATGAACGGGTTGAGCAATGAATAAACCTTTTCTTACTGACCTTTGTGTGAGCGTCCTAAAACACTGGCCTTGTTTTCATCAGAGCTGAGTTCGCAGCAGTGCCCATTGTACGAACTAAGTGATTTCTTCAAAAGCGCGGAGCTGCCGTTGTTGTTAACGTTGAAGGTCGACGAACGATGTGTGAGGTTCTTCAACAAGAATGACTTGGAAGAATCAACATCACAAGACGGTCGGGCACAAGACATCCCTCCACGTGCTTGCGGTATGTTCTACCGCTTCTGCTTTTTCCCCTTTGCCATTGTTATCAACCTGTATTCAAACAATTCCATTCAGACCAATTTCTCCGCTATGTAACCTATCCCTAGATTTCTGCGGCCTTTCTATGCAAGCCCTTGAGCGCGCATGACGTGCTGTACATTGAAAGAGTGATTTTTCCGCCTTGAATCGCAAGAAAATTATAAATCATCTCCAACTATGGAAGATGTCTTGGAAATTCAAACATTATCTCTTAACGCTTTAAAGATTTCGTTTACAACAAAACGCAAATCTGAGTGCTTGATCGCGACAATAACAGATTTGAGTCCCAAGATGAATTTTCGTGATAGGAATAAAAAACAAAACAAAACAATTTTCCTACGCTACTTCCAATGGTAAGGCTATTTCGCGAGGATCTTGCCCGACTGGTAAATAATTGTAGCCTTTAGAATCGTTAGCTAGTTTTACTCTTTCTCGTATACGTAAACACAGGAGTCGATAGGGATCAATCAGGTGAAACTGAAGTCAGTAAGTATAAACAGTTCAGAAAAATCTTCATTTTGCTCATTCAGCACATAATCGTTCGCCTAAAAAAAGGATTTATCTGTCGATCGTCTAAGTTGGAAAGAAAAAACTTGCCCAAAAGGCACCCTTGACGAAGCAACAACGGTCCAAAGTTTTTGATACCAATTCAAGGTCATTGAAGCAAGACCCTTTCTCGGAACTTACAACTTCCGCTTTTTCGCAGAATCGCCCGCCAAAATTTTGGAACGATTAATTAAAACAGACCATTCTCAACTGTTCAACGGTTTAAATATGCCGACTAAGCATAAAGGTGTTTGATATATTTTATCACAATAACGTGTAAATTGTCATGTTTCCTCCGAACTGATTACAAATGGATGGTACGTGTCAGAAGGTGTGTGATTCACGTGTCACGGGTAAGTGCCCATGGGTCACGAGAAGAAAAGTACAACTGTCACGCGATTCTTGTGTTTAACGCAAGAATCGCGTGACCACTTCCTTTAATTGTAAATGAGCTCATATCTCAAATCGTCGTGTATTTCCAACTTCTTATCAGCAATGAGACTCAAAGATCAGTAGCAAACCTTTTTTTTAAATTTCTTATTAAGTTTAAAAATAATTCGCCCTGCCTCAATGAACTGATTGGCGATTCAACCTCTTTGCCTGAATACAAACGTCTCTAACCCTCTGATCTTGCATCGCGTTTACGAGAAATAGCAAACGGTAAGGTTGCTGCTTTTCATAAAAACCACGAAAGTCCTCTACCGAGGTAATTCTAACTTATCGCTCTTTCTGAGAACTTACTTGATATCAAACAATCAAAAATTTCTTTTTTTTTTTTTACTTTTGGCAAAAACATAAATAAATAAATAAATAATAATAATAATAAAAATACTAATAAGTCTGACGTTTGCGGTGAGCATGATGCCAAAAGCGCTGTTACACCGTGCAATTTTTCGTGCAACTTGTCTCCCAACAACATTGTGAGACAAGTTGTACGGAACATTACCCAATGTAACATACCTTGCAACGGCCAAAAACGTTCCGAGACAAGTTACCGAAACCGTTGCAGAAAGTAGAATTGACTTCCACTTTCCGCAACGCTTCACGCAAAGTTGCAAAGAAATTTTCAATCACAGCGAGACACCGTTACGTCTCCTATTGTCATTAATGTGCCAACCAGATATCTATTGGCTGTCAAAGCAAAGGTTCTTTTGTTCTATGGTTGGTTAATTTAAATATCAAAAGAATTGTTAGTTAACACTGAATAGAGCGAGTTTCAATCGACCGTCGTAAAACCAAAACCAAAGTAATTACTTTGGCCAATCAAAAAGGACGGAGACAATCCAGTAAACCAATCAAAAGTATAAGTAATTACACGTAGCCGACACAAAGCGCGGGAAAATGTGCACGCGCGAGCCACAATTGGTTTAGGTTTCACTTCTGATTGGTTAAAAAAATGGCGCGAGAACTTTGAACCAATCACTGATTGAAGTAAATGGAAAACCAAAGCAATTCGCTAATTACTTTCGACACTCAATTGAAAACCACTCTATCGCTATTGCGTAGTGTAAAATCTGTACTGCAACTTGTGTTGCAACGGTTTGCGGCACCAGCCAATGAAAATGTTCCTTTAACCTCATGTGATCATCGAAAACGAGACAAGTTGCAAGAAATGTTGCTTAGTATAACACCCATCTAGCCACTTGTTTCGCAATGTGAGAACTTTGGTCGCTACAAAATTGCGAGACAAATTGAGCGTAACGGCTTAAATATCTCTATTGTTTAGAAAAGACATGCGCAGAACGAAACAGGTGTCAACACAACAGTATAAACAAATCGATCACATCTTGTCAGTGGCGAGTTTGTGAGAGCTCGCCTCCCAAAACTTGGGCCCTGAGTTTGTTGCTGGACTCTGCTTTGTCTATTTTACACAAATTTTGCTTTACCCCTCTCCTAAAAACAATAAAGCCTCACTTACACTAGCAAGTTTTCCTTGACAAGCCCACTTGTCAAGGAAAACTTGCCGACTGTGTACACACTTGGTATTGTAAATGGAAAATAGGTGCGGTTACACTCACCACGGTAAATGCCATTTCCCATGGTAAATTATCCCGCGGTGCCTCACACTTGAGTTTTAGTATACCGCGTTAACTAGGGGTCACACGTTACGAAGATTACTGAGGTAAAACGAAATCTCACGCAATTCATTGGCGGGAAATTTAATCACAACTTCATCAGCATAGCGATTGGCTCTTGTACCTCGGGCATCAAAACAACCTTCCAACTTCCCACGTTAAATGTCATGGGCGCTTCCACTGATCTTTTTGACGTATCCATGGATATTTAACACGGGAAATTTACCTCGGGAAGCGTCGGTCACACTACTAAATACAGTTTCCCGTGGTAAAAAGGCAATTTACCACGGTAAAAGTGCCCCGTGTAACCGCACCTAATATGACAAGTTTTCCTTGACAAGTGCACTTGACAAGTAATTTACACTAGCAAATATCGTCCTTGACAAGTTTTTCCTTGACAAGTGTCCTTGTTCAAAAACTAGCATGCTTGTCAAGGAAAAACTTGTCATATTTTTCCATTTACACTGGCAAGGAAAACTTGTCGAGGAAAACTTGCTAGTGTAAATGGGGCTTAAACATCTGAGTTCCTTGGTTTAATAACCACCCTGTGTAGCTGCATTATTGCTAATTTTCATAAATCCAGAATGATTGACAATGGTGAGAAAGTTCAAATTTCAAAATTTGAATTCGCGTTTTTGTATTGTCTACTCTATTTTCTTACCTTGTTCCGATGCGTACCATCTGCCAAGAAATATCAACTGTGTTGAAGTTTTGGTTTCGAAAAAGAATTCAAGATTGGTCATGAGCTCGTGGCGTACAGAAATGTACAAAAATGTAAAACGCACGTGCCACGTGCAGAGCGTGCCAAGACATTGTTTTCGTTAATTAAAACGAGTAGCTTCGTGGGGGTATAAAAACTAATTTTTGGAAGGGCAGACCGAGGAACCACGAAACCTAGAGAAATGACAGTTTTTATTGAAATCCCATAATAAAAACGATGAGAATGACGTTAACATTTGCTGAATCTTGACTTTACCCGCCGATTATCGCGTCCCAGGTGCCATTTCTGATATGCCTCTTTGCACCATCTGTTAGCCAATTTTATCTGGTGGATTGCTTAGAGCTCTAATTTTTTTCATTTTTTTTTTCTCGACATGCAGGTCATGTGATGTCATTTCGCTGCCTGTCCGTTTTCATTATTTTGGTTTTATAGCGTTTGTTTAGCGCCTGGCTTGATACCTTTGCAGGTTCCTTTAGTCTCGTATATCTTTCGTTTTCCTAATCATTTTTGTGCTATTACTTGGGTCTGCTCAAGGTTATTTTTGAATTTAATTAATTGCTGTTGAGATTGACTTCGGCCTAGGCTTAGCTACATAATTCCGGAATTTTTTTGGGAATTTGAGACATCAAAAAAACATTTAGAAACTCTCGGGAATTTTAGAAAAAATTGACAATTACGAGAATTTTAGAGCAATTTGAACTTTCAACTGGCATGTTGGAAACTTCTCACAGGCAAAAACGTTGACAAAACGTGTTTTTTTGTATTCCAACCTACCAGGAGAGGGGTCAGTCCGTTCATATCCATTCCTTATCAGCGGTTATTCGCCAAAAGGGGTCCTACAGTGCATCTAAGCAGCGGTTTCTCACCGTAGTTTCGGAATCCGGATCTTTTGCTTGATAGCAAATATGGCAGACTTTGCACTATAAGAAACGAAATTTATAAGAATTTTCGGGAATTTTAGAGCGTTTTTGGAGAATTTTAGACATTTCTAAAAGAATTTTACAGCTTTTGTTTGGGAAATTCCGGAAAGAATTTTAGACAATTTTTCGGGAATTATGTAGCTAAGCCTACTTCGGCCGGTCATCGCCTCATTTGCCTTTTACGTTTGTATTATTTCCTTTAGTTTTACGGCGTCAACGATACAATACAATACAATACATAATTGACCGCTCCCCATAGGAGCTTTTTAGGGCGAATGAAACACAACGAAACGACGGAACAGAACAACAACAACTGTTAAGAATCCCACCCGTTCCGGAGGCAAACCAGTTGACTATTTACAAGTGCAGCTGGGAAGTTGAACCAGGACTACCAGGATCAAATTCAACGAGTGGTCAGAGCGGGTCTTGAACCAGGGATCTCCGGATCTCAAGGCAAGCGCCCTAACCACTTGGCCACACTGCCTCCTCCTCTATTTGACTCCAGAAAAAATGACAGTTATAACTATAACTGGTTTAATCAATCGGTTGTGGTTACAACGAGAATTTGGTGCGTCGCGTGTTGGTGGTGGGATGGTTTCCTTGACTGTACGTAAATACACTTGAATCGTGGGTGTATACGCTACATATATTTATCGCCGAGAAGAATCCAATAAAGTGAATTTTTCAAAATATCAACAAAAACATGTAGGGGAAGCAACGATACGTTCCTTCTTCCATTCATGTAAATACGGCAAGTCTTTCGTCGGAATAGCAATATTTCTTGTTTACAAACATTGACGTCACATTTCTTTTGATATTCAAATTTGCCAACCACGGAACAAAAGCCAATTAGGTTCTGGTTGGCATATTAATAACGTCACGAGAAACATCGCTATACCTTCGCAACAAATCACCGAAACCAGGAACTGAGCAGATTGTCATTGTTATTGTTACTTGTCACGCAATCCGTCAGTTAATCGGCTAACTTAAATCGGATGGTGCAAATACGCAGATCACAGCTAGAAATGGCACCTGGAACGCGATAATCGGCGAGTACAGTCGATATTAATGTAAATCTCATCGTTTTTATCACGGGGTTTCAATAAAAACGGTCATTTTTCTAGGTTCCACAGGTTCTGCGGTTAGTTAGCCTATTCCAGGGGCCCGTTTCTCGAAAGTTCCGAAAACTTTTCGGGCCCGAAAAGCCATGTGTGAAACGGTCAACCGCTTGTTTTGGAAATCCGATCTTTTAGCATGTTTTCAAGGTAACAAAAAGCAAGATCACTGTGAAGTTTGACGCCTTAAATCCTCTCTGTTCTTGAAATTTGACACCCAAAAATGGCCCGTAAAGTTTCGGGACCTTCGAGAAACGAGCCCCAGGCTCCCAGATAGTCGGGAAAACGAAAACAACTGCGCGTGAAAGACGAGTGGGGCTTGGGTCGAGACAAGGCCAACCACTCGTTTTCGCACGCAGTTTTTTCATTTCCCGACTATCTGGGAGCCTGGAACCGGGTTACGAATTAGTCTTACTCGCTTCGTGGGCTATGATTTGATCGCTCCAAGTCATGACCTCCTGGTGTCTCGATTATTTGAACAAAAGGTACTACTGATTATCGGGACATTACACATTAAGTTTTCGTATGTTGTTGGTGCGTTTGCTTTCTGAGAAATTCTGCTCGCAAAATTGACAATAGGGAGCTTTAGCAACGACATCGCCGACGGAAACGAGAACGTAACAAATTTGCATATTTAGTGGGAAAAACGCACACTCTCCACGTGCATCTTTTCATTTTTGTCCATTTCTTTGTCGTCGTCAGCAAAACAACAAATGACCAAGGTCGTGTTCCATTGGGATCGACCGTTTCAACCGTAACCGGTTTAACTTGAAGCGGTTGCGGTTCAAATGGAACACTTTTCCAACCGTTTTCGGTTGAAACGCGCTAACTCCTGGGAAAAGTTATTACCAGACTTTTCAGCGTTGACAAGTTGAGGAAAAACAACACGGCAGGAGCCCGCGGCCTACTTTAAATAGGGAGCTTAAGCAACGACAACAGCGACGGCAACGAGAACGTCATCTCAAAATATAAATTTGCGTTACTTTAATCGCTTCGTGACTATTTCAACGTTTTTAATGTGACAAGGGTGTGGTAGTTCCTCAAAAATGACGCTGGTAGGAACGGCGCTCAATTTAGGGCAGAAAATGAAAATTTATCCTCAAGTAATGACGCTGTCCATAAAACCTCAAATTTGGCTGTTTCACGTTGTAGTTTTGCTGACGACGGCAAAGAAATGGAAAAAAATGAAAAATGCACGTGCAGAGCGTGCAAAGCTATTGTTTTTGCCTACTAAATATGCAAATTTGTGACATTCTCGTTGCCGTCGCCGTTGTCGTTGCTTAAGCTCCCTAATGTCCCGCGTAAACGACAGCGGTCGCTGCCAATGCTTTTCCACCCTTCAACCTTAGTTTGATGTCCGTTGATCAACCAAACCAACCGAAAACTGATTTTTTTTTCCGAATAGAACACTAAAAAACCCAACCAACTAAAAAACGGTTGATCCCAATAGCACACAACCCAAACTTGAGGTTTTAGAGAGAACGTCAGCGCTTGAGGATTAATTTTCATTTTCTCCTCTGAAATGAGCGCCGTTCATACTAGTTTCGTTCTTGAGCGTTTGCCACACCTTTGTCACGTTAAAATGCTTGGAACAGTCGCGAAGCGATTAAAATAACGCGAATTCACATTTAACGACGACGTTCTCGTTGGCGTTGCCTTCGTCGTTGCTAAAGCTGCCTAATTTTACATTCTTGCACGACGGACGAAGAGTGAAATACATGTTTCGAATCAGCGCACTTTAATCGTATTTTGTTGTTTTATATTAATTTCAGTGCTTCTAGTTGGCCAAGTTCGACATATCAATAATCACACATGGCTACGAGGCTTTATGGTTAAATTTGAACATTGTTTTGTTTAGAAATTTCCCTTGAGACTGGTAAGACAAAGAAAACAGAACTGAGCCGTGAAATTTGGCCATAAAGCCTCGTAGCCATGCCAGAATATTGACACATCGAACGTGGCCTGTTCTTGGCGTTTGCTTTCGTCGCCAGTAAACTGATCCATCCACCAAACTCTTGGCTGGCCAAACAGGCAAACATTTGTTTGCAACAAGAAATGTTTGACGAAAAAGAGCTTTATCAAACGCTAGTCTTTTATTCGTGTTCAAAATTTAAAAGAAAGAAGTAAAAAGGTCAGGATTGAGAAAAAAAATTGTTTGAAACTAGTTTCTGTTTTTTCGCTCATTTTCGACCTCGACTGTGACCTCGGCTTAAGCTCAGAACTAGAAGCAAATCTGCGTGATTTCGGGCTTTCCTGGTGTCCGGGATCGTCAAATGAAAAACAAAGAAAAAGAAATACAGTAGAGAAGTCGGCTAGATTATAGGAGGTTTTCACGTGACGTCATGGCCGCCATGTTGGTGGACGAAAACAAAAGATCCTTCATTAGCTTCTTTTGTTGGTCCACCAGAAGTCGTACGTTTCTCTATTGTTATTGGTGTCTCTAGAGGTTGGTTGAAAACGTCCTATTATTTAGGTTGGAGTAATGGCAATGATTCTCGTTACATGAATGTTCACTCATAAAGGTTCGCTTGTAAAGTGACTGTTTGGAATTTAATTCCTGAAGCCATCAAGGACGCTTCCTCCTATCAACTTTTCGAACAAAAACTTAGACAGGCCTCAAAGATACTGGACCAAATTCAATTCGAAAAAGAGGCCTGTCTGATAACATCAAAACAATCAGATTTTTTATATTTTTAGTTTTTAAATTTTAGAAGTTTTTTATTATTTTCATTTAAGGTTTTGTAAATATAGATTTTAATTAAGTTGTTGGCAGGTCCACACCAGCCTTCAGGTTGCCGCAAAC
>NC_090889.1:22594539-22614539 GCF_036669925.1 Montipora capricornis
GGAAGAGTCTTTCCTATCACTCTCTTGCTAAGTGGTGTCTTTGTGCGTAGAGTCTTCTGCGCGTATTTTGTTAGGATTTCAGGGGGAGTAGAAAGGCGTAGATTTCCCTGGTTTGACACAGTAGAATATTAACCTGCAATGGCGTCGAAGATTGAAACGCAAATGGTGTTTTGGAGGATATTTACACAAAATATACCCTTATAGAGCTAAAGAATGGAAGGTAAATTGGATAAACAAGACAGACGGTGAAAAATTAATATCTGGAATCTTAAAAGCAAAGAGTAATGGACTTCGACAACAATCTTTCGCCCGTTGAGCCGTAATCAAAGTGTACCAATATTGTACCAAGTGTGGTGTTTTGTACAACACTGAAATCAAATGGAAAATTCTCTAGTGAGAGGGTCTCAATGGGGTTAAGCGTGTGGCGTGAAACGTCCAAAAAATTAACCGTGTGTCGTGAAAAAGGCAAAAAATTAACCGTTTGTCGTGAATTATTTTGTCCAGATAACCGTGTTGTTTGTAGCTTTTCCTAAGCTCTGAACAATTATTTGATGTAAAAATTAAGCGTGCACCGTGAAATCGCGAAATTTTTAACCCTGTACCGTGTTTGCTACACCCCCAGTGAGACTCTCTAGTAACTTATGGGTTTAACAAAGACAGAGAAGGGATTGAACAACTTAAGTGGGTCTGTTATCTCTGTTGTCTGACTTCTTTATATCTATTTGTACTCAATTCTGCACAGTCTTCAGGTAACAATTGGAAATTTCACTAATTTTTGTTAAATATAGCATACGGCCTCGTGAGTTTGTATTTCCCGTCTGCCGTAAAATTGATTTCCACTCTCAAAATTACCTCCAGAACCAACTTTCTGCGTAGAATAAGCTTTAGGAATGATTTTTTTGTCTTCTGTGGTGACGATTCGCGAACATTTTGTGAAAGAATATTTATAACGGGTCACACGCGCAACTTGATCGCCCGAACTTGCCCGAGTATGCACAACATCCACTCGGCCTTTTGACATCCTATTGAAAAAAACTTGTAAAATATTCGCGGAACGGTCGATTTCTCTGAAATTTGAAAGGATGATTGCTAACAAATATAGAAAGATTTTCACAATAACTAAAAATTCCCATGTTAAGCTTTTGTGCTTGTCAGCATTGTGATTTGCGATAATTCGCAAGTCTGTTTTTGTATCTCATAGATGTTCAGACAGATGAAGTGTAAATATTCAGTTAAACATTACAACAAAATTAAAAAAACAGAGACGTTGTTTTACTCTGAAAACGACGAACGATTAACATTCTCTCCAGTAGTTCATTCAGTTGACACAAGGTGATCACGTGCACCTTTATGGTTGCCTAGCACGTGATCAATTTCTTTCTTTTGACAAAACGTAAAAGTCAGAGACTGCAGAAATTTTCGTGTTTTTACGATCGATTGTCATTAATGTTTCGCTGACAATTCGATTCAGAGTTGTGACCTATCACGCGAAAAGGGGGCTTATGGATTTCATGGTGAACCGTGAAATACATTTCACGGTCACGGCTCGTGAACGGCTCTGTGAAAATGAAATTTCACGGGATGTTCACTATTGCTCCAATTCTTTTCACTATGCTCAGTGAAAAAGTTCACGGCGTGAAATCGAAGACGTCGAAAATAATGAAGTCAAGTCGTGAACTCAATTGTGTACAGTTTGGGTCGTATTTGAATTCTCTTGTCGCAAGCAAGGCTGACGTTTACAGGATACTTCGCAAAATTTTGGAGCGAAGGAAAATTTTTGCCAGCTTTTTCTTCCATGTAAGTAACCAGGTATCCTTTCTTTCCTTATTTTAAACTATAATTTGATTCAGAACGTCCATGATACACATGATGAGTTGTGTTTTTGGTAAGAGTTGCTTTCCAATTTTAGTTAATCGACTTGGAAGCCTTGGTCGTGTTAGTCTGTCCATGGTTTTTAGTGCTAGTTTTTGTCCAGGGTTGCGGCTTGTTGTTCTTCTCTTTTTCCTTTCTTGACTCGGCACGAGGGGGTCGGGTAGAGGTCCAGCGCTGGACTAGAAACCCCCTTGCTCGGTTGCGCTCTAGCCCTGAAGATTCGCATCCAATTACAAGCCTAATGGTGTCGCAGTCAGCTTGTCTTTATCCCTGGGATTTTTGGATTTACCTCGTGGAACTGGTGTTTCATATTCCATGAGATTTCTTTAGTTTTTTCGATATATTTTTTAAGAACGAAGATTTTAGTGTAAAGATTTTTCATCTTTATTATTCCCATTTTTAAGAACGAATAATTTTCATGGTCAAATATTTATTAATCCCTCCTACTTGATTTAGTTTTTCGTACATGTACTATCTGACTGTTTCTGAGATTACATTTTTAATTTCACTCAGAGTTTGTTTCTTTCGTTAATCTTATTGTGGGGTTAAGAGTTTGCTTTGTGAACATCTCCCCCTCATTTTACAGACTAACCATAACTTTTGTCTATGATTTTCCCTCAACTCACCATCCACACACACACTATTCCCCAAAACTACCTACTGATTAATGAATGTTTTAATTAGTAGAGAGAAACCCCTTCTTGTAAGGCGGATTCTTCTATAAACACCAACTAAGACAGCCACAAAGGTTACTAGGTTATCTGCTGCATCATGTATTCATATTAAACAAAAAACACTTACCCCATCCCCACAGCGGCTTCTCGTAACAGCTCCATGGTTACGAGAAGCCGCTGTGGGGATGGGGTAAGTGTTGTAATGACTGTACCGCATCGGGTGGAGTTAATTTGACCTCGGACCCAAGCTCCGTGTCTTCACGGGTCATCAGTTGCAGTTAAATTCATCAGCTATCGTGGAAATCGAAGCAGAAAATGCTCATTTCCAGCCAAGTGCGTGGGGATTTTTGACGATGAAACATTCACGGAGGTTCGCAAATGATGTGGCTTTAGCTTTGCGTGAAAAAATTTTGGCTGGGATGGATTTTCGAGTCGCAAACCGCCTCTGAGCTGACAACGGTCGGAATAGTAGAGTGCAGCCTTGACTTCGTCTTAGAACATTGAAAACACTGAAAACACAGAATTCCCGAAACGGTGTAATAAGCTCCAAAAGGCACAAGAATACACCAGAGGTGAGTCATTTTTATTCACTTTATTGAATGAAAGTTAAATTAAGCATTTGTTAGGCTTTATAATCGACGGTATTTGATTTCCCATACAAAGTCTTACAACGCGTTTAAATTCACAACGGCTGTCTGTAGTGACGCTAGCTTGGACTGCCTATTTCAACAAGAAATAGCGTTTCTAAGCTAACCCCCGCTGATCTACAGTATTTAGGTCTAAAAACCCCGTACGTTGAAGACGATTAACTTTCAATTGCTTTGCTGGGTACTATTATGTCAATACTCTAAGAAATTCGACTTCTCCGGAGCTTGTCTCGTTAGTCTAGTGGATATCGGAAACTGCAAGGAGAAGTTCAACCACAGGTTACCCAGGCTCACTGTGTGTGCCACATTTGTAAATATAGAGAACATAATTTATGAGGCGAAGTTTAGGTCTGAAAATTTGCTAGAAAATGGAAATAAAAATCGATAAAGCTTACCATGTGGTGAGCTGTTGTTGTCTTTAATACGTACACGAAGTTTCGGGAAAAATGGTCCCCGTTCACCATCCTTCATAGTATAGTGACAGTTGCAAGGTAGGAGACGGAAGCCAGCTTAGGGGACTCCGATCGACCCAAAACAAGCACGATTTTTTTCGCGAAAATCGAATGGCGGCCACAAACCGTTGTCCTCGCAAAGTGTCCAATTCAAAATGGCACTCAACTCGGGACGCCTGGTGACGAGTATAATAAGTTCTGGAGGGAGGGGAGTCCCAAATTGCTATAAACAAAACTCACTGAGCAATCTGGGACTCCCCTCCCTCCAGGGGGACTTATTATACTAGTCACCAGGCGTCCCGAGTTGAGTGCCATTTTGAATTGGACACTTTGCGAGGTCAACGGTTTCTGGCCGCCATTTTAGCAGGTTAACTTACAAGTTCTAGGGAGTCTGGTGGCTTCGCGTTGCTACCTGGAGATGCTTCAGTGGATTCAAGGTTTAGAGAAATTCATGTTCCACGAGCCTGGCGTGTTCATTTAGCGACTGGATTCGATTTTCGCGAAAAAAATCGTGCTTGTTTTGGGTCGATCGGAGTCCCTAAGCTGGCTTCCGTCTCCTATCTTGTCACTATATACTATGAAGGAAGGTGAACGGGGACCATTTTCCCCGAAACTTCGTGTACGTATTAAAGACAACAGCAGCTCACCACATGGTAAGTTTTATCCATTTTTATTTCCATTTTCTAGCAAATTTTCAGACCTAAACTTCGCCTCATATGTTCTCTATATTTCCCAATGTGGCACACACAGTGAGCCTGGGTTATCTATGGTTAGAGCGTCCTGCTTCCCACCCCACTCAGTTCCCATTCTGTTGTTTACAAGCGCTCGCGACAGAGGTCGATCAAAGAAAAACCCGCCGTTGATTTCCAACAGGATGTAACACCTGACTGCCAGTAATTTCCGAAGAACAAATGAACAATTCGTTCAGTTACAGGCGAGGCATTTTAGAACAACGATTTATTTTTCCTTTCTGATGAAATGCGGGATTGTCATGCGGCCTTGACTCGCCTGGCGTGACATTCGCGGTTGTGGCGTGAATAATTATCAAGCGCCGCTAGATTTTCTCCCAACGCTGTCATTATAAAGCCTTATTGTCGTCTTAAAATCGAACTTAATTTTTTTGATATACAAAATATTTCTTTCAGGAATACAGGGTTTTTTGGTGCCGTTCTTTTCTATGGCTTATTTACTGCTTTGCGCGTGATTTATTCCCTGTTTCCTTCGCATTTATTTATTATATTTTTGCGCTTTTTTAAACGGCCCAGGGATTGCTGTGAGAACTAAAATGTAAAGGGTCTTAGTTTTCCGGGTCTTAGGTCTTAGGTCTTAGGTCTTAGTTTTCCGGACACCCGCGCCGGGGGTATGTAAGATGTTATTCACAAGTATTCACAAGGACAAATTCGGCTCGGCCCAAGCCTAATTTAGATGTCCTTTCGTGGCATATTGAGGTAAGTTAGCTAAATTTAATAGGCTTGGGCCGAGCCGAATTTGTCCTTGTGAATAACATCTTACCTCTCTGTCCTTGTGTGGGCCCAATTCCAATACTAGGGTTGATCTCTGATGGAATAATTAGGTATAAAAACTTCACAGTAGTGTTAAACCTCACTCGAACTTGGAATCATTAAAACCTTGTTTAAAATCTTTGTTTCGTTGAAGTAGACTGTACGTCGTATAAGTTGAATAAAAAGGGAAATGTCAGTTTGAGGGATGGAAATAAGCGATGACCGCAAGATTAGCCTGATCAGCACGTGATATGCACGTGATGTGTTTTTTTCTGGTGGCCTTATTAAGCATATTAAGTTTTCAGAGCTTCACAAGAAGTGACATTTTCACGCCCCGCTCAGTGGAAATAAAGCGAACACGCGGGTAAGTTGCAAGTATTGAGGAGATGTAATTGAACAACTAAGCTGTCTCTATCAGTTGAACCGGAATTAGAATTTCGCTGAAAGAAGCGAATCACATTTCTAAGATTGTACAATACAGCTTTGTGAGATTCGCATTTTAACACCACCATTTCTTGGTGTGGTTATCCAGAGCTAATCGATCCATTGATCTGCGCGATAGGCGCAAACAGAGATTAAAGAAAATATTTATGATATTATTGCCAAATGCAAGCTTCTTTAACACAGCGCTATAAAGTTATGGATTCCACAAATTTCACACAACGTTTAGTCATTCCACTCATCTTGGTCATCCAATGGAAAGTTAGATCATTACAAAAGGCCCAACTTCTAAAAATTGGATGTTAGTAATCCCTTTATGGCAAAGTGGAAAGAAACATTGCCATTTTCATGGCTGGCAAGCGCAGCAAGTAAGCAAGCAAGGTAAGTTTTGCATACACTCTTTCTTTTTTATAAGAATATATTTTATAAGAATATCGAGGCTGAAATTTGCGAAATTTTAAGAATACTTTAAGAATAAACCCGAGGCTGCAATTTTAAAATGAATGTAATTTCGTGTGTTGAAAATCTGTAAATGCAATACATTTAAAAAAGTGTCGTCTGACGTGACATCTTAACTTCCAAACACTTGTGAATTGATATCCCAATACATCGTTAAACGTAAATGTCATAAATATTTTCAGCCTAAAATCGACAGGAATATTCAGCCTGGGCCAAAAAAAAAACAATATTCTTATCAAAAAGAAAGGGTGTAGTTAAATATATACACATACCTACACGGTTGAATGAAGTGGTAGAATACTTTCATGCAGTCTCTAGAATTCGAGTTTCGCGGACAGAAGCGAATCACATTTTTCAGATTGTACAATACAGCTTTTAATAGTGTGGTTGACAATTTAACACCTTTTTTTTGGTATGGGTATCCAGATTTAATCAATCCATTGAAATAATCTCTATTTTTGCTGCCACCTTGATTTAGGGGGAAAACAGACTGAGTTTAAATTAAAGTAGATGGATTTTTTTGTCCAAATATATTAAGCTTCTATAACCACTCTACAAAGCGATGGATTGCACAAATTTCACACAACTTTTTATCATTCCACTTATCTTATTTAGCCAGCCAGTTGATATGCAAATAGCTGAACGGGTATGCTGCTGTTTTAATATCGCCCATAAATTATTACAAAAGGTCCAACATCTGAAAATTGGATGTTATTTTTTACGTTAATAATCCCTTTATGGCAAAATAGATAAAAACATGCTTTTTTGCATGGTTAACTAGCAAGCGTATTTTGCATATTTAAATATATATGAGCGTTAATTTAGAAACACTTACGACAAGGTTGAATGATAAGGTAAAATACGTTTTTTACTTTAAATAAAAGGCTTCCTTACCATGCTTGACATTCATTTCAGTACGGCCCTGCTTTCACTGCTTTCAATGGTTATAAAATCGTGAAATGACTTTTGCCACTTGGGTACACGACGAATCTTGGTATCACGGTTGAGTTTTAGTTTGTCTTTTGTTTCTTTCCGAGTTGTTTTGAAAGATGACAACTTAGAATTGAACAAAAACCGGATGTAATTGATTTACAATCCTCTAGGTCCTTTATTCCTTAATGATGAGTTAAAATATAAAAGACAGAGACAGTATGAATATTGTTTTCACAGTTTTAGGGAAAATGTAATGGCACTGTCTCTTTATTAGCCTGATAACCGTGAAAGTTGGCATCCAGTTGTTGCAAGCAAGAGGTTTTTAGTTCATTTTGAATATCCATTTATTCATAACGGATTACTTGAGATCTTTTGACAAAAGACTCAGAATGAAAACAAAGGGAAATTTGAGCTCAAATCACAGATTTCATAAGTAACTGTAAGGTAGCTCAAAATATGCCTTATTTTAAAACTCTACTGAGGTAGGTAATCCTATGCAGTCTTTCGTCAGAGAAGCTACACCTTGTAAGAAATGAAAGCGTGAGAATGCGGAAAACGTGAGGGACAAATCCTAACCCTAATCTCACTTCGTCATTGCTTCTCAGTACAAAATATGTTTTCTCCAAAAATGCACAAACATGGGCAGGTTTTGCAGTCTTCATTTCTTACATATCTTCAGCCATCGCACTGTAAATTACAGCCCAGATGCCATGCCTATCACACATTTCTTACTATAGATCGCGGTAAAAAGTCACCACTTTGCACTGCTGATTCAGTTTATCATCTAAAGCGCATGCGCCTCGAAGGTCTCTATGAGCAGTGAGCAAGAGGCCGTTGTTTTAAAACACGCAATTAAGCCGAAAAAAAAAGTGGGAGTTTTTCTTGGTCCGAAGAATAAAAAATGTACTTCTTTCCTTTCAGGAAACAAGAAGACTTTTCAGACAGCAACACACAAAGTTACATACTCAAGATTCTTCGGTTTTCACACAACCAGAATGAAGAAAATAGCTCTCGTCATTCTTGTTGCTGTCTTTGTAATCGCCGGTTTGGTTGTGGAGACTGACTGCCACAATCTACCAGGTGGACGTATTGCGAAAAAAATGCAGTTGCGGGGAAAGGTTGGAATGTGATAGAGCGGTTTTCAAATGAGTGTCGTAAAACCAAAACCAAAATAATTACTTTGGCCAATCAAGAAGGACGGAGACAATCCAGTAAACCAATCAAAACTCGAAGTAATTACAAGTAGCCGACACAAAGCGCGGGAAAATGTGCACTCGCGAGCCACGATTGGTTTTGGTTTCACTTCTGATTGGTTGAAAAAGTGGCGCGAGCACTTTGAACCAACCACTGAGTGAAGTAATCATAAACCCAAGCAATTCGCTAATACTTGCGACACTCAATCGAAAACCGCTCTATGTACCTTGGTTGAGTTACTTTTGTTGAAAATGGATACGCTGACTTGCTATTCATTTTGGGAGGGGTCGATACGAATCGAAATTTTTACGAATCTTCTTGTGGATGATTTCATTCCGCATCATTCCTTTTACCCATCACATTTTGAAAGACAATGTTGTTAGAAGTTCCTGCGATGTTTTGGTCAGTGGTCTATGCGGTTAAAAAAATTTCGAGGGCCGAGAAAGTGCTTCATTCTGTCTCAAACAAAAGAAAACTGCGTCATATTTTTTTGCACAGAAACATACTGAAATCATTTTCCAAAAAGCTTGAACTTCCACTTCGACAGTATTATTCATAGACGCAAACCTGGCCGAAGTGGCGAGAGTTCGAAACTTGTAAGCAATTTTGTCATGTTGACTAGGTTGATCAGGAAAACACAAGTTTTAACATTTATCTTACCTGAACTTTCAGAGAGAAGCAAGAAGCATCCATCCATTCTTTGGACGTGACGAGAAGCCCTGGATGCCACAGCGCAGGTTAAAGAAGAATGAATGATCGTTGGTTTCCACGATAAATCACCCACAGCACCTCAGTGATAACAGTGATGTTTTCTTTGCAATGAAATAGCTTAGTATCAAGTTCATATATAACCACTTTGTAGACCTACATTTGCGGTCTTACCTTTTGGGACTCTCTAAATCCTCTATCAATACGTGCCTGATATTCCAGTCATAGGAAAAACATCAAATTTTCAGGAACAGCTAATTCAGAATGAATCGTCTCATTCAAGAACTTCCCTGATGATTCCTTTTGTTATTTTTTTCACATTAATTAAGAAAACTCGAATCACTGGATTTCAATGTCACAATAGTCGTGTTAAAGAGAGATTGAGTTACACAGCAGGGGGACAGTGATATGCATGCAAGCACAAAGTGTACAGAAAACAAAATAAAATTGTTTGATAAAAGTGTTCTTCGCACTTATCTTGACAATTTAAGCAATTACCTCTTACAGACACCTGAGAAATTCAGGTTGCTAAAACTTTTGTACTTTAATGACTTACCTTCAAGTATTTCTCCGACGATCAGATTATTTGCTGACGATTGCTTCCTGTATCGTACTGTATTAAATACTGAACTACGGATATCAGATTTCCAGCATTTTCATTGGCACAGCCTATCAGTTCATATACCGCGGTACCTAATATGGTTAAGGAACGCGTCAGCTAGCAGAAAGCATTTGCAGCTAGCTCTGAGAAAAAATTGCCGACAAAAGCCCTTTTGGACCGGAATTGTCCAAGGCAGAAATCAATGCTTCAGTGGAAGAGTTGTTGACCCTGGAGTTTTTCTAAAACAATTATTCTACTCGGGCTTGCTGGATATTAAATGATTATAACCAACTCGGCGCTACGCGCCTGGTTGGTTATCTATCACTTCGTATCCAGTGCGCTCTCGAAGAATATTTGTTAAATAGCTAGTCCTGTGGATGGTCAAATCCTTCAGGGTGACTTAACCGCCTTATCTGTAGGAAAAGGACTGGCAAATGCTATTTAACCCAGAAAAATGTCACACAATTTGCTTTTCTGCAAAGAAGAATGATAAACCATAACTTAATGGTCATACATTTCATAGGGACCACCACCATTCATACTTAATTATACTCTCAGAGGCCTTGAAATGGGCAAGTCACTTGATTTCCTCAAGTGCTAAGCAGACTCTAGGCGTTATCAGGAGAAACTTTAAGCATGCTTCTGTAGAATGTAATCTAAACTTTACTCTGTAGCCTACTAAGACCTAAACTTGAATATGATGGTTGGGCATGGTATCCTTCTCCCCGGAAAGATAAATATCAATTAGACATGGTTCAGCGCTCTGCTGCAAGATGCTGCTTTAATAATTATTCAAGACAGCCTGGTGTTGTAACTAAAAAGCTAGAGAAACTGAAGTGGCCATTTCTTGAGGAAGACAGAAGCTCTCGCGTTTGAATATTTCTATGGTATCGTCAACAGAAAGGTTCATCAAATCGAGAAACGACTTTTTCCACTTAGAAACACAAATCGTGCGAATGCAAGCGCATTCTATCCCTATGAGCCCGGTAACCATGACGACAACAGTTCGAACTAAGCATATACTTTCACGAATCACGTAACCACTAATTTGAAAATAGATTTACCCGATTGAATCTTTACTGTTGAACGGACAACTAACTCGACAAAGTGTGACAAAAAAGCCAAAAAATATTTTGACTCAACTTTCATTGGGCGTAAATGTAGAATAAATTAACGCATCATTAAAAGCCAGCCATGCACAGTATTCAGTTCCTTTAAACAAGTAAGTAATATTTACAGGCCCTCAGTCAAAATTGCTGACCCAAATGCTTACGCGCAGGTAAGTTCCAAGTATTGTCGAGATCTAACTAAAGAGCTATACAGTCTCTATCAGTTAAACCGGAATTCGAATTTCCCTGACATATGCGAATTAAATTTTCAACTATTATACAACACAGATTCCCTGGGTTTATATAAGATTAACTGGGTTCGCAGGATAAGACCATCTCTTTGGTATTGGTATCCAGATCTAATCAGGTCTAATCAGGGTCTAATCAGGGGCACCCAACGAGAACATAGTTCAAAACTACTTAAACATAGCATTGTTAAAAGTATTTTCGCATTTAAACGGTAGATACAGGCATATTTTTATCCCCTAAAAAATTTTCGTCTACTATACACTATAGATTTAGAAAAGGGAGGTGTCTTCCCAAAATATCCATAATGGCATTCAAAACCACAGTTAGAACATATAAACGTTGATTTGCCAGACGAGGATTCTTCGTTCAATTCAGCCACCATTTTTGATTTACTTCCTCCCCAGGGCCTATTGTGTAGCAAGAAGCCTGGAAGCTAGTTCAAGGCCAAAGGCAAAAACGCAGCTCAGCTGAAGAAGAAAAAGTCCGTGAAATTTGAACATAAAGCCTCGTAGCATGCTATATTGAATCTTGTCTCTCATCTCCTTGAGGAAGTTTTCAAATAGGTCTATACACATTAGTTGTCGATTATGTGGGCGTCACGAGGATCAGTGTCATTTTGTCGACCAATGAGATGCCATTTTTACAGCTTCTTCGCGCTTGTTAACCATAGTTATTACTGGGTTGCCAGTATGGCAAACCCAGTCGGAAAGTGGGTGAGATTTGTTTGTTTGTTTCTTTTTCTTCTTTTTTTTTTTTTTTCCTTCTCGAGAGAAATCTTTCCTATCACTCTCTTGCTAAGTGGTGTCTTTGTGCGTAGAGTCTTCTGCGCGTATTTTGTTAGGATCTCACGGGGAGCAGAAAGGCGTAGATTTCTCTGGTTTGACACAGTAGAATATTAACCTGCAATGGCGTCGAAGGCTAGATTGAAACGCAAATGGCGTTTTTGAGGATCTTTAAACAAAATATACCCTTATGAAGCTAAAGAATGGAACGTAAATTGGATAAACAAGACAGGCGGTGAAAAATTAATATCTGGAATCTTAAAAGTAACGAGTAATGGACTTCGACAACAATCTTTCGCCCGTCGAGCCGTAATCAAAGTGAGCTGTAGTTCTAATATTGTACCAAGTGTGGTGTTTGGTACAACACTGAAATCAAATGGAAAATTCTCTAGTAACTTATGGGTTTTACAAAGACAGAGAAGATCATGAGCGCAGGACCAGATCAAGCCAATAAGTAGTACCATATAATTAAATAGACCTGATGACAGAGAGTATTTTAGTTGTTCTGCATATATCTTATCTGTTCCTTGACATTTACCATTCTTCAGTTTCTTTATACTTCTTTCTACTTCTCCGCGCTCTGGAACTGAGTCATCAATCGCAGGGACATCATCTGGTGGTAATACCTTGGGGTAACTCTCTGGTTGCTCTAGTTCGGGTTGTGGCTCATATTTGCGGTGACTGAAGTGTGTAGAGAAGTGTTCCTCTAGTTTCTGATTTGGAATTAATGGTCGGTTAAACCGAGGTGTTGATGTATGTTCTCTCATCATGGAAATTCTTGTTCTGTATCCATTTGCTCGCTTGCAAAATTCAGTTGGTCTCCCTTGGTTTTGAAGTAGTTATTCTTTAGCTCTGTCCGCATCTTTCTTGTCTCATAATACAGTGCCTTTCTCTTGATGGAATCCTTCTCTGAAAGAAGTCTCTGTATGAGTACTTGGTAAGTTGGATTCGTCCATGGCTTATCCATCTCTCTCTTACTCTTTGATGGTATCGTTTCCTGGGATGCCTCTAGAATTGCCTCCGTCATGCGTCCCTCTACTTCATCCACTTCCCTACTATTTTCTTCCTTTTCTTCGCTCCGTAGTAACAGGGCGTCTAGTTTTGCACTGTACTTTCCTTGAATCTCAAGGTCATCCCTTCATTTTCTAATATCTGGTCGCATAGGAGGAGATCTGGATCTTCGGAAAATCTTTTGCACTTCTTTTCGGGTTGGGAAAGCAGCAGTCATGACTACAATCGGATGGTCAGAGTCGAAAATTTGGCTTTGCATCGGATAGACACGGCAGTTCGTAATGGCACGTTTCACGCACAAGTCAGCTATAATATAATCTAGCCTGCGCTTATATCCAAGGTTAAAGTGGAATGACCATGACTACAATCGGATGGTCAGAGTCGAAAATTTGGCTTTGCATCGGATAGACACGGCAGTTCGTAATGGCACGTTTCACGTACAAGTCAGCTATAATATAATCTAGCCTGCGCTTATATCCAAGGTTAAAGTGGAATGACCATCGATGTTCGTTCGATCTTGTTGCAAACATCGTATTTAGGATGTAAAGCTTGTTACACTCAGCGGTCTCAAGGAGTTTTGTTCCGTTAAAACTGGTAGGATCTTCGTCGTGGTAGGGACCGACTCCTCTCCGTGTCTCGTGGTTACAGTCCTGGCCCATGGTTGCATTGAAATCTCCAGCTGCAATGATCTTATACCAAGGATGTTCCTTCCTCGTCTTCTGAATGGCTCTGTGTAGTGTACGGTAAAAGGTTTCCTTCGAGGAGGTACTAGGGACCTTTAGATCGGAGGACGAGGACCACTACGAGTACGAGTTTTCCGTTCTGAGCACGCGCACTTCGAAAAATGTCGGCCTCCGAACCTTATGCGCATGCTCAGTATGGAAACTCGAACTCGTAGTCGTCCTCGTCTTCCGATCTAAAGGTCCCTACTATGTTCTTCAGTAGGACAATAGCATCAGTATATCACCAGCTTCACCCCATTTGCCTTAACTCGGACCATAGTCATGCTGCCTTCCATTATATGCTCAATATCCATGAGTCGGATATGTGGTGCCATGGCGATGGCTACTCCTGCACGTGCTATACTCATGCCATTGTATACAACATGCCAACCGTTCAGCACAGGGTCATCGAAACGTATCTGGCCGTCGCCACTCATCCGGGTCTCCTGCATACACTTTATATCTTGCTCTAAGTTCTTGAATTGTGTCACACAATCTTCTAACTTACTCTCACACTTGCAGGTGCGGACATTGATTTTTCCCAATCGGAACAAATGATGTCTTGGTTTTGGTTCCAAGTTATCCATTAATCAATGAAGGTTATAAGAAGCTCAATATTAAAAGATATCAAAAACAGCAGAAGCCTTTTGAACAATCTTCAGCCTGGAAGAGGCTACTTTACAGCCTGGTGCCAGTGCTCCGTTTGCTCACCTAGTCGCAAGACCGGGATCCCCAGGGTGCACCTGTCCTAGTGACGGAGGTGGAGCTGGCTTGAGTGTGAGAGGCGATTAGACTTACTGGGACTTATAAATGCCTTGTAAGCCTAGCAGTAAACTGAGAGTTGCGCATCACACGATTTGCACCCCAAATGGCTAGCCGCCATATTTACGTCAAAAAGGGCTTTCCAGGGTGGCTCTCAGGCTCTCTCTTTTTTTGTGCGTGAAACTCTCGACAACTCAGTCTCACTCTCGTTTGGCCAACTCTCGACCACTCTCATCTACTCTCAAGTGGTTCAACGCTCGTCAAATCTCATCAACTCTCGCTCTCGTTTGGCCAGGGCTTCAAAGCTAACACGCAGGTAAGTTGCAAGTATTGACGAGATCTAACTGAACAACTATTCAGTCTTTATTAGTTAAACATCTCTACACATCCTGGTCCATTTCAAGGCTGTTATCTGGATCGAAAACGTTCAACCTTGAATTGCCTAGTTTCTAACGCTCGGAGTATCAAAAGCTGGCACAAAACAATGGATTGTTTTGAGTGCAATCTCTCAAGATTCCAGGAACTAGCTTATGCTGAAGAGTCTGTTATAATATTTGAAAGCGAGACTTGGCTTTCTAGCGATGTGCTTAATTCAGAAATAATCCTTCCTGAAGACTATCTTATTGTACGGAATGAATACACACGGTGGCGGCGTGTTATTAGCTATCAAGTCAAGTTAATTCAAATCGGCAAGGGAAATATTTATTGAAACTGACATCGAGATCTGTTTTGCTGAAGTTACAACATGCTGCAACATTAATATTTGCCTGTGCTGCTGCTATAGACCACCTAATTCCGATGGTACTTGGCTGGAAAAATTAAATTCAACGCTTTCTCAAGTTTGTGACCGCTTCAGCAATATTCTAATTTGTGGTGACTTCAATTTCCCTAAGATCTCATGGGACAACCCTGAAAGAACCAGAGGTGCTGATGAACTTAAATTCCATTCAATACTAGGTGATTATTTCCTCCCACAAATTGTCACCTTGCCTACAAGGGATAATAACATTCTCGATCTTGTTCTAACAAATGTTGCGGATATTGTTGAACTGGGCGCTGTTGTAAACCCTGATCAGGTTGGCCTTTTTACGGACCACTCCGTTGTAACGTTTTCTCTTAAGGCCTCTGTTAAAAAAACCAAAATCACCTACAAGATCAGTCTACGACTACCGAAGAGGAGACTTTGAAGGACTTCGATCTGCCTTCCAATCCGTGAACCTATCTAAGGGCCGATTTACACGGTACGATTTTTGTCGCACGCGACAAGCTCACGACAGGCCTACGACATGACTTACGATTGTCGCAGCGTTTTAAAACATGTTTTAAAATGCTACGCCATTTTTTCTGACATACACAAGAATCGTAAATCATGTCATGGGCCTGTCGTAAGCCGTTGTCGCATGCGACAAAAATCGTACCGTGTAAATCGGCCCTAATGTCGTCCAGGATAATAATACCAGCGACCAGGATTGGACATTTTGGAAAGACACATTTTTAGCCGCTGTTGCTGATTTTATACCGTTAAAGACCATACGGAAGAGAAATGGCCCACCTTGGTTAACAGGGGACATCCTATTTCTCTTAAGGAAAAAAGAATCAGTCAGAAAGAAACTAAAGCTCTTGCCTCGAAATGAAATTCTCCGAGACAAATTTAAGACTCTTAGAGCCAGAACTAAACACCTAATAAGAGAAAGCCGAGCGAATTACATCCGAAGCCATCCTAAGAGATTTTGGTCAATTTTCAAACTTACCAACAAATCTTCCAACTTCCCGGACGTGATGTCATTGGGGTCAGTCAACGCTGATGGACGTAGCGAACAACCAACTACAGCTTCTACACCAAAAGAAATTGCTCAGCTGTTTAACCATTATTTGGCATCTGTTTTGTCGCCATCCACAATTGTAATTCCATCTGATGTCTCAATGCAAGTAACTGGCCCAGTCCTCACGGATTTAGAGTTAACCACCGATGAAGTTTTAAAATCTCTTAAGATGCTTAACGTTAACAAAGCAACAGGATCGGATGGAATCCCTGCTCGTCTATTGTGTGAGACGGCTGACAATATCGCCCCTTCACTTACAAAGCTTTTCAACAAGTCCCTTCAATATGGTATTATACCCGATGAATGGAAGGTTGCTAATGTCGTTCCTGTATACAAGAAAGGACGGAAGGATTGTATGGAAAATTATCGACGTATTTCATTGCTGCCACTGGTCTCAAAAGTACTCGAACGTTGCGTACTCGCGCGTTTAAGGGACCATCTCTACCACTTTATCAGCCCAGCTCAACATGGCTTCCTACCAGGAAGGTCGTGTGTCACGCAATTACTCACTGCGCTTGATCAGATTGGTGAGCATATCGATACTGGTAAGCAAACGGACGTAATCTACCTCGACATGTCAAAAGCCTTTGACAAAGTATGCCACCCACTTTTGCTACGTAAACTCAAGCAATGCAATGTGTTTGGACGCCTATTGGATTGGTTTGATGCCTATCTGACTAATCGCAAACAAAGGGTTACAGTCTCTGGCGACACTTCTACGGAGGTGTTGTTATCATCTGGGGTCCCTCAAGGATCACTACTGGGTCCACTGCTATTCTTGCTGTTTGTAAACAATCTACCTGACAGGTGCAGTTCATCCAACGTGGCATGCTTTGCTGACGACACGAAAATCTACAAGCTTATTGACTCTGTCGATGACTCTAAGGCCCTGAAGTCCGATCTTGACAGCCTTATGGATTGGTCTACATCAACATTCCTCCAATTCAATCAGCATATAAGTCTCAGCATATAACAAGAAAGAGAAATCCTACCGAGCGTCAATATCTTACGAACCGGTCTGTCTTGAACGTTACAACAGCTGAGAAAGATTTGGGTGTGTGGATCTCTAGCGATCTGACGTGGACCAACCAAGTTTACCATCATTCCAATAAGGCAAATAAGCTACTTGGATTTATTCGTCGATCATCAAGGTACATCAGGAAATCTAGCACTCGCCGAACTATGTACTTGGCTCTTGTACGTCCGCACCTGGGTTATGCAACCCAAGTCTGGTCCCCTCAATCAATCGAACTGATGAAAAGCATAGAACGTGTCCAGAGAAGAGCAACTAAATACATCTTAATGTTACCCTTCCAAACTGAGTGGTCATACCAGGATAGACTTAAACAATGCAACTTACTACTTGTCTCGTTAGTCTAGTGGATATCGGAAACTGCAAGGTGAAGCCATTGATCCGGTTTCAACCACAGGTAACCCTGGCTCACTGTGTGTGCCACATGAGTAAATATAGAGAACATAATTTAGGAAGCGAAGTTTAGGTCTGAAAATTTGCTAGAAAATGGGGCAAGATTTCCGTACAGGTCCCTACTCATTATGCATACGCTCCTTTGTTTAAAAAAACAATAGGGGTAACAATAGATGTCTTTTGGGACTGTGGCGCTTTGCTCTTTCTTCTTAGAGGTTTTTTTTGTAAGTCTAAATGGACTTTATCTACTATAAAAACTACACGTAACCCATAATCCCTCGATTCGCTCTGACGAAGGGCTAACGCTCGAAACGTCAGCTTTTAGAATCTCTGTACGGTGGCCAATTTACATTATCAACTCCGTTGATAAAACCAAATTTTTGTATACTACTTCCCCACCGACGCAGCACCACAGTTTCTTTAGAAACTACCCCTTCATTCATTTGAAAAAAACCGGTCGAACTTCTGACTGAAATATGGAAAATTGAACATTTTTTCCTGCAATTTCGGCACTTTTCCTGCAATTTTATCCATTTTTCAATTTTAGAATAAGCGCAAGAAGTGGAGTTTCAAGCAATCGTTGTAATAGGGTTCAGATTCTCAAACATAGCAAACAAATGAAATAAAAGTACTGTCATAAAAAATTTAATGGCTACCTGCTCTTTTTATCGTGAAATTGTTCTTTCTGCCGGCTTACGAATTCGCCGAGACACTGCAAAGAGTATGTTTTCTTCCTTCCCTGTATTCAGGATCACGAACGGTGCATTTAGTGGGATTTTGCGATTTATCCCTCTTTGTAGAGATCGGCAATATGCTCAATGATGCTTCCAAGTAAATAACTTTTGTAGAGATCCATGGATGTTCCCATAAGAGGCATACTTCGTTTCACTCCCCATCATGTCTTTTCAATGCCCCGCTCTAGGCTCGTTTGTCTGGGTCGACGAAGTGTAGGCGATGGTTAACTGGGAGATGATGTTAGCCCTTGTCTTGTAGGCAATTGTAAACTTTCCGGCCACAGGTAGCTAGGACTAATATTTTTTCAAGGAAAGTTGACTGTCAGAAAATTATGTGTTCTCGCGGATTGAAGGTTATCCATAATGATTGCAGTTTTTTCCTGAGCATCGCGAAACAGATCCATCTCCTGATGCACTTTGTCTTTGCCAACTGACTGCGTTTCCATACGGGTTTTGGACACGGAAGACGAAAGTAAATTGTTTTCTTTGCACTACTCTATGCACCGCTCGGGATAGGCTATAAAGCAGGGATCAATTTCCACATGTTCAAATCTCCCTTTGCTGACGCTTTTACTTCGCTAGCCATCTTGATTATTACGAAGACACAATTTTGCTTCAAAAGAAGGGAAACATGAAATGATTTTAATAGTGCGAAGTTTTTCTTATGAAAATTACTTTTCATTCATGTGTAAAACAGAACTAATTACCATCACAAAAACTTCGCTCTTAGACTCGCTTTGAAGATGAGGGAGACATGAACTCGGAAATGGCCTATTGCAATGAACTCGTGCCTTAAAGTTTCCCATGAAAGATGCACCAATCAGACTGTAAGCGTGGTACACTCTTCCACGCAGTGAACTTATAAGTGTGCCGCACGCACTGGGCATGAAGGAAAAGCAGGTCACAGTTCACAGCAATACTGGAAAACCTAAAACTATCACAGGGACTAACCTTAAGCATAAAAAGTGCCTTTAGCCGTAATTAGGGTTACGGTTAGCATTATTAAAAAGGGATAGGTTGTTTCAAGAGTAGTAAGACAGGGATCTCTTAACGGTAACCTACGAGTCACTGACGAGTGCAAGTTCGATTGTAGGTGCTCGGTGCGGCACGTGTATATAATTACGTATCATTGTTATGTAATTACTCAGCCAGCATTCAAAATAAATATCATTTTCAAGGTGTGAATTAGCAACTTGACACGTTAGCTCAGTGGTGAAGAACAGGGACAAGTAATAAAGATGTTTACAGTGGGTCGGAGTTCAAGGCAAGCTACGAGCGACATATCATGGGATAAAATGGCAGAAAAAGCCGAGCGGGATCTGGAAACAAGAACAAGACGAAAGCTGGGACGAAAACGAGTAACGGTGTGGGCGATGAAGGGAAAGAAGAGAGAGAGAGAGGGAGAGAAAAAATGAGATCCGTTTTTATTCATCCCGTAAGTACAAATTACCCATGTATATATTCGGTTCTCTTGGGTATACGTATTGTTCTACAAAACAATGGATAGCGCGAATGAATAATTAATTTATTCTGCATGCATAATAAAGTAGGGACCTGTACGGAAATCATTCCGAAAATGGAGATAAAAATCGATAAAACTTACCATGTGGTGAGCTGTTGTAGTCTTTAATACGTAAACGAAGTTTCGGGAAAAATGGTCCCCGTTCACCTTCCTTTATAGTATAGTGACAATTGCAAGGTAGGAGACGGAAGCCAGCTTAGGGACTCCGATCGACCCAAAACAAGCACGATTTTTTTCGCGAAAATCGAATGGCGGCCAGAAACCGTTGTCCTCGCAAAGTGTCCAATTCAAAATGGCACTCAACTCAGGACGCCTGGTGACGAGTATAATAAGTTCTGGAGGGAGGGTAGTCCCAAATTGCTAAAAACAAAACTCAC
>NC_090889.1:22617039-22627039 GCF_036669925.1 Montipora capricornis
AAATAGATTAGGACGACGTGGCCTTAGTGATTAAGTAAATTAAAACCCACAATAGGATACTATCAGTAATCATACCAGTGTTACGGATCTCCGAGTTTCGCAGTAAGAGTTTGACAAAACTGTATTACCTTTCTCTGTCCTCTCTGTTGCTGGAGTTCTTTTAAAAGGAAGCTATGCCATTATTTCGTGACCTCTCAAAGTGCAGGAATGGTCCACCCTTAATTCAATTAATTCAATGGGTGTCAGTAAAGAAGTGACTGGGTTTTGTGAACAACCTGATCGATTTCCAATGTACAAAGAGTGGAGGAAAGGAAAAAAAACCGTGTTTCTTTTTTTGCAACAATTGATAAACGGTTGTTGACAGTTTTATTCTACGAAGACTAGCCTACGAGCAGGCTCCCAGTGGTTCGAAGTACATGAAGAGCATGCTCGACTGCTCAGATGCGCAGGCTAAACAAAGGCGAAAAGGTGTTGTCAGATGCGGTTTCACAGTCAGTGGCCACCTCTTCCTATTTATCTAGGAGGTATAGGGTGCCAAAACCCGATCGAAAAAATCTACTGTACACACATACATGTACAGTAAATCGTTGATAAAACGTACTTTAAATTCGTCGACAATGATCGAGAGGGTATAGCAGTACAAAAGCCCTTAACGCGGAAACACGTGATCTGTCAAAGTAAAAGAATGTTCCGCCCACATCATGATTTAAAGACTATTGGGACGAAGTCCACAAAGCGCTATTAATACCGCGTAGTTCATTCCTTCAAAAACAAAGCACCCATTGAGAATCCCGGAGCAAAGGAGATAGGTAGGTTTTTACTCAAGGGTAGTATTATGGTTTATTGCACGCTTTTTGTTTAGTGGTCATGAAAATATTCCAACAAACAATTCTCAGTCCAATTCTTTATCCAATTAAAGGAAATGAATGAATCACCTCTCCTGTCTTCTGTACAAGATTAGAAAAAACAAATTCAGTTTTAAAACATGATTCTATTTGATGAAAAACTTGAATCTTCGTTCCGACTTTATTACTATAAGCGACTTTCAGAACGAGCCAGAATACAATAGATGTGTAATAAACGGGTAAACAGGGCAACCGTGGAATGTATTCTACGGAACCAAAGTCACTTTTATTACACACACAAAAGCGGTCACTCTCAAAAGCACACACGTTCTAGCGCGCACAAAGCTGTGTCACGTGATCCTATGCCTACAGATGTTATTATTATTGAAATAAGTGGCGGAGTATTCAGCAGATAAGCTCTATTTTTTTTTCTGTTTTATACTTTTCTGTCTGCTCCTTTGGTGGAAAAAATTTTATCCTCACTGTTTTTAGTCTTTAAAAATCTATATTTGTGAAAGAACAATCGTTGTGTTATTAGATTGGGATGACGTGGCCACTAACTGTGAAACCGCAGCTGACAACAAAGGCCCTTCATGCACCTCGAATCACCGAGAGCCTGCTCCCAGGCTCCCCCCAGGCTATAGTCTTCGTTGAATAAAAGGGACAACTATTATCGAGAATTGTTGGAAAATACGAAACAGGATTTGTTTTCCTTTCTTCCAACCGTTTTATGTTGGAAGTCGATATCATGATTGTTCACACACCGTAGTGACCTCTTCAATGACACCCATTTTATTTAATGGGTCCGTGTACGTGTTGGAATTTGTCACCGCAATGGCTTGAGATTCATCCCACAAAAGTAACTTTGAATCCTTAGCATGTTTAAGCAATGAAAAGAAAAACGAAAAGATACAATAGGTGTTGGCCGCCTTAAAAATAACTATACGGCCCAAAATGGAAAGGGTGCCAAAGCAAAGCCCCGTTGCACTTAGAGAGACCCACACGTCAACAACAAAGAGCCTATCTGCGACTAACCTACAATCTTTGACAAAAACCTTGAAACACTTTGAACATTCTCGCACCGTATTCGTCCCCCTCCCTTTTTCAATGTTGTTGCAGCCAGTCAAACAGTAAAATGTCATCTCAACACTGTGCAGGAGAAGGGTTTGTTTCAAGGATTTTTGGCGAGGATTGTAGAATAGGTAAATCAATTTGATCCTTGTTGCAATAAATAAATCATGAGAAAAATTAATTAAATAAGAAAATTGTTCAAATTTTAGTATTTACTTCGAAGATCATTTTAAACACTTAAAATTTCTTCAAGAAACATGATTTTATGTTATTTTAAATAGGAATGTTTAATAACCGTTATTTTTTTACTTATCTGCTGCACTTCTGGTATTCTGTTTGTAAATTTCCGTTACTTGAGTGAAAAATTTATCATTTAACAACCGAAGGAATGAAGTGTGTTGAAATATCTACTACCCCAGTGTGTCACGGTCATAGGTTAGGAAAGGAGAAATGAGTGAATCAAAGGGAATTGTTCCAAGGAGCATCCTTGAGGTACACGACAGAAAGTACTTACAAAGCTAAAACTTAAATACATTGTTCATAGTGACTATCTAGAGGCGACTTTCAAGATGGCCTCCGATGTAAAGAAAGTCATAGCCAAGGCGATACCTGTCCACGCATATCATAAAACTAAAGTCCTTTCAGTGCTGCCGCAACTTCGAGGCAGCTTTCTAATCGGTTATCGGTTTTTCATACATTTAGCCATTCAGTCTCAACATTGCAAAATTATTTGGGAATAATATTTTCCTCAATTCATCTGAGTACATATTGAACATAAACATAAACACCTTGCAATTGGGCAAATTTATGTACTCCTATCAAATCTCGACCCTTCCCGTTCACTGTAAGCAAACAAAATTGTTTTATTGAAAAATTCAAATACATTCCTATTATATAAGAAAATGTAAGTCCTTCCAATTACTTTACTGCAGAACTAATATTAAATAATTCTCCGCGCTTTTTATCAAGGTCATAAGTTTTACAATTCTCCTAATTACGATCTTGTTTCTGCCAGCTTCCCCCCCCCCCCCCCCCCTTGCCTATACGCATACTTTTAATAAAAGACTTCAAGGTATTATTTGTAAGAATTATTAACTTCTTACTAACCGAGCGCGAGGGTCGTACTGGGGAATATTGGCCTACAAACACAAGCCATATAATAATGTATAACGCAGTTGTTTATTGTTTCCTACGAAATTCATTTTTGTTAAAGATCTGAAGTGCGATCTGGCAACTTTTTGGCCTTTTATCTTATTTCATCTCTTCCATCTCTCTCAGTGCGTCTCGAGTATAAAAGCGAACAATGATTCGGGTTTTTTTGACCCATTTTGAGTTACACAAAATCGGATTGTTTCACATTTTTGGTATGACATGCGTTGATATCATTCTTTGGGAGATGGGAAGATACGTCAACCCAAAATGAACGGTGTTGGTTTTTCAATTTCTCGGAATAATTGCTTTCGTTTTCGGTTTTATACAACACTTCATTGAAATTCGTGTCATGCATGATCACTGTATAACAATATTTCTGCAATGTTAACTCAGTTGTATGTATAGTGATTATATAAGCAAAGTAAAACCCCGGGGAGGGGAGGGGGGTACTCCCTTATAAGGACTTAATGGAGACGTGCGGCCAGCCAGGGTATGTTTTTCGGGATTTTTGTCTTGAACAGGGTATCGAATTTATCATTTTTTGTCTTAATCAGGGTATCGATTTATCAATTTTTTCTTAAACTGGGTTAAATGTTTTAAACAGGGTATCAAAAATCGGAATTCTGTCTTAAAATGGGTAGGAAAATCAGCGATATTTGTCTTAAACAGGGTCAGGGTATGAGGGGCCGCGCCGCACCTCCCCAACCAGGGATACATCGAGTACCCCGTCCCCCCCCCCCCCCTTCCCCCGCCGGGAGTAAAATCCACAATAGGATTTTGACTTCTTACACACTGCGTGGCTTTTAGAGTTTCTATACAGAGGGCGGTTTTAAATGTAACTTACGCAAGGCGTTTGTTAGCCTCCTTCGCAGCCATTTTCAGGCTCGGACAAACCAAGCTTAAAAACAGCTGCGAAGGAGGCTGGGCGTTTGTAAGACGTCTTCGATTTCACAGATACACACGGCATTTGTAAGAGTAAGGTTACATAAGGCGCTTTTAAGAGTGTCACGTTACATGCACATTTTGTAAGGTTCTAATATGGCACGAGGCGTTCTTACACACACCCATTCTCTGCATTCTCTAACATAATGCGTTTTAATCAATGCATTGAAATAATCTCAATTTTCGCTGCCATCTTGATTTAGGGGGAAAACAGACTGAGTTTAAATTAGAGTAGATGGATTTTTTTGTCCAAATATATTAAGATTCTATAACCACTCTACAAAGCGATGGATTGCACAAATTTCACACAACTTATAATCATTCCACTTATCTTATTTACCCATCCGGTTGATATGCAAATAGCTGAGCGGGTATGCTACAGTTTATCACCCATAAATTATTACAAAAAGTCCAACATCCGAAAATTGGATGTTAATAATCCCATTATGGCAAAATAGATAGAAACATGCTTTTTTGCATGGTTTAACTAGCAAGCGTATTTTGCATATTTAAAGAGCGTTAATTTAGAAACACAGAATGATAAGGTAAAATACGTTTTTTATTTTAAATAAAAGGCTTCCTTACCACGCTTGAAATTCATTTCAGTACGGCCCTGCTTTCACTGCTTTCAATGGTTATAAAATCGTGAAATGACTTTTTCCACTTGGGTACACGAATTTTGGTATCACGGTTGAGTTTTAGTTTGTCTTTTGTTTCTTTCCGAGTTGTTTTGAAACATGGCAACTTAGAATTGAACAAAAACCGGATGTAATTGATTTACAATCCTCTAGGTCCTTTATTGCTTAATGATGAGTTAAAATATCAAAGACAGAGACAGTATGAACATTGTTTTCACAGTTTTAGGGAAAATGTAATGGCACTGTCTCTTTATTAGCCTGATAACCGTGAATGTTGGCATCCAGTTGTTGCAAGCAAGAGGTTTTTAGTTCATTTTGAATATCCATTTATTCATAACGGATTAATTGAGATCTTTTGACAAAAGACTCAGAATGAAAACAAAGGGAAATTTGAGCTCAAATCACAAATGTCATAAGTAACTGTAAGGTAGCTCAAAATATGCCTTCTTTTAAAACTCTAGGTAGGTAATCCTATGCAGTCTTTCGTCAGAGAAGCTACACCTTGTAAGAAATGAAAGCGTGAGAATACGGAAAAAGTGAGGGAGAGATCCTAACCCTAACCCTAATCTCACTTCGTCATTGCTTCTCAGTACAAAATGTGTTTTCTCCACAACGCACAAACACGGGCAGGTTTTGCAGTCTTCATCTTTTACGTATCTTCAGCCATCGCACTGTAAATTACAGCCCAGATGCCATGCCTATCATACATTTCTTACTATAGATCGCGGTAAATAGTGACCACTTTGCATCGGTGTTTGTTACTGCTGATTCAGTTAATCATCTACGTACAGTCTTTGGGTTTTTCTAAAGCGCATGCGCCTCGAAGGTCTGTATGAGCTGTGAGCACGAGGCCGTTGTTTTAAGGACGGTGCCTACTAATTAAAGATATTTTTGCCCCGGTGTGTGATTATGCAGGAAATGTAGATCTTAACAAGTGTTATTGAAATCCAAAAAGAAAATTGGGGTAACCACGCATTTTTTAAAGATAATTCATGAATAATATTTGTAATTTGCTGTAATGTATGGTGTTCTTTCTCAAATTGAAACTTAATTATCTCTCAAAAACACATGGTTACCCCCAATTTTCTTTTTGAATACTAAGAGTAGTTACTAAGATCTACTTTCTCCGGATAGTTTTAAACCGCGCAAAAATATCCCTGTATTAGTAAGCATCGGCGATAGGAAATCCGAGTATCTGGAGATGCGCAGAGCGTATGCGCAATAACAATAGTAGGCACCGTCCTTAAAACACGCAATTAAGCCGAAAGGAAAAGTAAGAGCTTTTTCTTGGTTCGAAGAATAAAAAATGTACTTCTTTCCTTTCAGGAAAACAAGAAGACTTTTCAGACAGCAACACACAAAGTTACATACTCAAGATTCGTCGGTTTTCACATAATCAGAATGAAGGAAATAGCTCTCGTCATTCTTGTTGCTGTCTTTGTAATCCCCGGTTTGGTTGTGGAGACTGACTGCGAGCCGTGGCCACCACGAGCAAAACCACACGCGCCAGTTGGACTTATTGCGGAAAGAATGCAGTTGCAGGAAAAGGTTGGAATGTGATAGAGCAGTTTTCAAAGGAGTGTCGTAAAACCAAAACCAAAGTAATTTACTTCGGCCAATCAAGAAGGTCGAAGACAATCCAGTAAACCAATCAAACCTCGAAGTAATTACACGTAGCCGACACAAAGCGCGGGAAAATGTGCACGTGCGAGCCACGATTGGTTTTGGTTTCACTTCTGATTGGTTGAAAAAGTGGCGCGAGTACTTTGAACCAACCACTGAGTGAAGTAATCATAAACCCAAGCAATTCGCTAATTACTTTCGACACTCAATCGAAAACCGCTCTATGTACCTTGGTTGAGTTACTTTTGTTGAAAATGGATACGCTGACTTGCTATTCATTTTGGAAGGGGTCGATACGAATCGAAATTTTTACGAATCTTCTTGTGGATGATCTCATTCCGCATCATTCCTTTTACCCATCACATTTTGAAGGAGAATGTTTCTAGAAGTTTCTGCGATGTTTTGGTCAGTGGTATATGCGATTAAAAAAATTTCGAGGACCGAGGAAATGCTACATTGTGTCTCAAACAAAAGAAAACTGCCTCATATTATTTTTGCACAGAAACATACTGAAATCATTTTCCAAAAAGCTTGAACTTCCACTTCGACAGTATTGTTCAGATACGCAAACCTGGCCGAAGTGGCGAGAGTTTGAAACTTGTAAGCAATTTTGACATGTTCACAAGGTTGATCAGGAAAACACAAGTTTTAACATTTATCTTACCTGAACTTTCAGAGAGAAGCAAGAAGCATCCATCCATTCTTTGGACGTGACAAGAAGCCCTGGATGCCACAGCGCAGGTTAAAGAAGAATGAATGATCGCTGGTTTCCACGATAAATCACCCACAGCACCTCACTGATAACAGTGATTTTTTCTTTGCAATGAAATAGCTTAGTATCCTTCATATGTAACCACTTTGTAGACCTGCACACGCGGTGTTACCTTTTGGGACTCTCTAAATCCCCTATCAATACGTGCCTGATATTCCAGTCGAAGGAAAAACATCAATTTTTCAGGAACAGCCAATTCAGAATGAATCGTCTCATTCAAGAACTTCACTGACGATTCCTTTTGTTATTTTTTTCACATTACCAGTAGCAGATTCCATAACCTTACTGATAGCACGAGTAGCAGATTATCAAATCGGAAGTAATAAAGCTATGTCAACAAGATAGTGTTTGGTGACAGGGTGTCGTGTCCAAATATCTAATGTCGCACTGATGTAATCGTATTCCTTGAATACAATGTACCTTTGCAGACACGGTGCAGTGGAACTGGGCTCTTCAATAATCTTTGTAGGGGATGGTTTCTAAAGAAACTGCAGGGGCACCCAACGACCAATTTTTTATAAAATGTAATCTTATACCCCAGTTAATGAAAATAAATGTTATTAAGGTATTTTCAGGTGTTTTTCAGTGTTGCTGGGAAAACATTATCTGTTCCTTTTTCCCAGCAAGACACACAAGAAATTTCCCAGCCAGCTAGATAAAATTTATTTCCCAGCCAGGAATTCCGCGCACTTTCAAATCCCTCGATCGAAAACGACCCAACAAAAGCGACAAAACCGGGACAAAACAGGTTTTTTCCGCAAGCGCAATCACTCTGACCAAGCGTCGTATGTCTGTGACTACTCTCTGGGAGAGGGAAGGGCTCCTTTTTTTTTTTTTTTTTTTTTAGTCGTCCTCAGTCTTCAGAGTTTCTACAGCCAGCTCGGGTTGAAATGCAAGAAAAAGTCAGTAATTCCCAGGAAAAACCTCTATCAATAATAAATTTGCCAGCCAGCTCTTCAAAACACCTGCATTTTTGCCAGCCAGCAAGATTTCTCTGGGGAACAGATAATGTGAGGAACAAATTCGTTGGGTGCCCCTGAAACTGTGGTGCTGCATCGATGGGGAAGTAGTATACAAAAATTTGGTTTTATCAACGGAGTTGATAATGTAAATTGACCACCATACAGAGATTCTAAAAGCTTTTAGAATCTCTGTACGGTAGTCAATTTACATTATCGACTCCATTGATAAAACCAAATCTTCAATAATGTAGCCGAATTCGAACTAATGTAACTGCCCAAAGGTAACAAAGGTTGCCAATATTCCAAAGCTCTCAAACAGTTACAGGATCTCTTGGTACTTGGTTCGAACTCAACAGATTGATTCAAAGCGATTTCATATACAGACAATCAGAAAAATAATCAACCAAGGCTGTGTACAGTGTTATTGCTATAAATACTGATGGTGGAGTTGACAAATCCAAATCGAACGATAGCAAATAAATCCGTAGTTTGCACATGATAATGTTCTTAGTCTGGATGATAAAGGTTTACAGATATAGAAGCCAACTGTAGTTATTCATAAGTTGTAGTTCTCAGATAGATCGTAGGTTCGAACTGAAATAGGATAATTAAGATACTAACAATTATTATAGATTCTAACTTATCTTAACATAAAATAAGCCTGGTACGTGGCACGCTATACGCCAACAAATAGAAACAACAAAAGCTACACATGTCTTGCATGAGGCTTAATTAATATGGATGTGTAGCACATAGCACATATCCACTTGCATACGACATATATAGTGAATGGTTACAACAATATCCTAGAGATTTTAAATTGAAAAGCGTTGTGTCAAAACCTAAAGGATATACCTGGATATACGACTTATATTATTATAGCTTTGATAATAATATAGTAAGAAAACGAGCAAAAAATAATCATCGCATGATGTAGCAGAGAATAACACCAATTTTGACAAATGCAACACTGGAAAGGTTAGGACAAATAAAAAGATAAAAAACTTACGTACTTCGGTTTACGCTTGTACCAATGGAGACAGAGAAATGGTACCAGTAGCAGATTCCATAACCTTACTGATAGCACGAGTAGCAAAATTCTTATTTTACTATGAAAAATTCGTCTAGCATTTAGTATAGGACGCGATCCAAATTTTGGGTGTAGAAGAAGTTGGGTATTCACGCATTTCCTCACGATAATTCCTACGCCCTTGTGGGCACTCTATATGACTCGTTTTCCTGTGAAATTCTAACACGTTCCATAGCTCTAATTAAACGCTAGATGATTCCAATAAATGAGGACAGTTTTCTTAAAACTGAACAATGATTGTTGCTGCAATGTTAACACAAGGAAAGCAAAGAGACTAATACATATCAAAACAAAGCGGCCGGTAATGTCACTGCCATTCAAAGACAAGATTACTCAGTCAAAATTGTGGAACGGTCAGTTGATAAAATCGATCAAAATACAATTTCAAGTGTTTTTTCCCAACTGATGCAACCTTTCAAACACAAGGTCCTGCCAATAGTTTAGTTCTGCCATCAATCACATTTTTTGCAATGACAGCTAGCAGACAATGACAATTCATCTAACTCAGTCAATCACACCACTCTAACTCAAGTTATCTCATTGAACTGATGTGTGTCAGTGATTGACAACAGTGAAAAACAGAACTGTTAATTGAACTTGAACTTTAAAGTCCACATTGCCATCAAAGGTGCAATAATTTGGTGCAATATGGGAGTAGGATTGGTGTAGTAGTGAGAGCACTCGCCTACCACCAATGTGGCCTGGGTTCGATTCCTAGACTTTGTGCCACATACTTCCATACACTGCCCATTTCCCTTAGTAGGTCTAAGGCTCACATGGTTCATATGGGGTAGAAAACTAACACTTCACATTACACTCTAATCAGTTAAATCTGTTAAAAGATAAGTGCTACACGGACAACGTTTGCAAAAACATAATCCTTCCTCTTACTTGTACAATTGTTC
>NC_090889.1:22657039-22664539 GCF_036669925.1 Montipora capricornis
CTCCTGGCTCCGCGCGCGCTTGTAAAATAATAGAAAAAAACAAATTCAGTCATAAAACATGACTCTATTTGATGAAAAACTTGAATCTTCGTTCCGACTTCAATACTATAAGCGACTTTCAGAACGAGTCAAAATACAAGAGATGTTATTACTAGTACTAGCTATCGCTAAGTGCCAACGAAACAGCCAAGATAATACATAGTTTTCAGATTTGTATCAGAGTTCCAAAATACCCAACAGTAGTTGTAATTTTTTTTTTCGAAAGTACTGCAACTCAACTTATCTGGTTAGCAATAATACAATAACAGAAATTGCACACTTTGTATCTCCAACAACAATGTAGATGTCAACGTGTTTTGCAATAATATGGAAAGTACTGCAGTAATTTTTGAACGGCAGTCAGAATGCCTCGCCACAGCTAACAACTATTGTTTCCCCTATACGGCATCTTTTGAAGAAGGAGACATAATACAATAGAGCTTATTCTTATTCAATGAAATGCAAATAAGTGGCGGGGTATTCTGAAGTTTAGCCCAATAATTAACTTGAATAAAATCAATGCCATGTAGAAAAACGCCAAAGCGTTTTCAGACTTTTCAGTGTGGAACATGTAACAGGGAATCAAACTCTATCGCACATGAAAGTTGTTTCACTTGTAGAATTTTTATTTTCCAAGATACGGCCATGAATCACAAGTCAAATTCATCGCTTAATTGTGTACTTTGCAGACAACATATTTTCTTTGAAAATTAAATTAAATTGTTCATGACTCAATGGTTTCAAAACGAAAAACAAACTGCTCTACATTGACAACAGCGGCCGATAAGGACACGTACGCCGGTTTAGTTGTGAGATCGTTCACTCAATATAGAACGCGATGGTTCGAAAATAAACATTGAAGAACACTCAAAGCAAGTGTACACAACCAATGGTCAGGGAAATGGGAAAAAATTGTTTTCACTCACCTCCGAACACAAGATCATCATTAGTGGCGCGCGTCAAGCAAGTTTGGCTATTGACGTCACACATCAAAACACGCGTTTTCATTGGTCCCCACTAAATCTCCAGGGAATCTTACATTACCCTACGTAGCCTTACATTACACTTTTCTCAGCACGATCGAGAATTTTTCTGCCTGCTGCAACACTTCGCACGGCATTTAGCTGGCCGCCTCGCAAGCCTCGCGTCTTCGCTCGGCTTGCTCGTTGGCAATTATACAAATAAGTGACGGAGTATTCAGCATAAAAGCTCTATTTTTTTTTAATTTTATACTTTTCTGTCTGTTCTTTTGGTGGAACAAATTTTATCCTCACTGTTTTTAGCCTTTAAAAATCTATATTTGTGAAAGAGCAATCGTTTTTTTTCTTATTAGATTAGGATGACGTGGCCTTAGTGATTAAGTAAATTAAAACCCACAATAGGATACTATAAGTAATCATACCAGTGTTAACGATCTCCGAGTTTCGCAGTAAGAGTTTGACAAAACTGTATTACCTTTCTTTGCCCTCTCTGTTGCTGGCGTTCTTTTAAAAAGAAGCTATGCCACTATTTCGTCATCTCTCAAAGTGCAGGAATGGTCCACCCTTAATTCAATTAATTCAATGGGTGTCAGTAAAGAAGTGACTGGGTTTTGTGAACAACCTGATCGATTTCCAATGTACAAAGAGTGGAGGAAAGGAAAAAAACCGTGTTTCTTCAAGTTTTTTGCAACAATTGATAAACGGTTGTTGACAGTTTTATTCTACGAAGACTAGCCTACGAGCAGGCTCCCAGTGGTTCGAAGTACATGAAGAGCATGCTCGACTGCTCAGATGCGCAGGCTAAACAAAGGCGAAAAGGTGTTGTCAGATGCGCTTTCACAGTCAGTGGCCACCTCTTCCTATTTATCTAGGAGGTATAGGGTGCCAAACCCGATCGAAAAAATCTACTGTACACACATACATGTACAGTAAATCGTTGATAAAACGCACTTTAAATTCGTCGAGAATGATCGAGAGGGTATAGCAGTACAAAAGCCCTTAACACGGAAACACGTGATCTGTCAAAGTAAAAGAATGTTCCGCCCACATCATGATTTAAAGACTATTGGGAGGAAGTCGACAAAGCGCTATTAATACCGCGTAGTTCATTCCTTCAAAAACAAAGCACCAATTGAGAATCCCGGAGCAAAGGAGATAGGTAGGTTGTTAGTAAAGGGTAGTATTATGGTTTATTGCACGCTTTTTGTTTAGTAATCATGAAAAAATTCTCAGTCCAATTCTTTATCCAATTAAAGGAAATGAATGAATTACGTCTCCTGGCTCCGCGCGCGATCTTGTAAAATAATAGAAAAAAACAAATTCAGTCATAAAACATGACTCTATTTGATGAAAAACTTGAATCTTCGTTCCGACTTCAATACTATAAGCGACTTTTAGAACGAGTCAGAATACAAGAGATGTTATTACTAGTGGTAGCTATCGCTAAGTGCCAACGAAACAGTCAAGATAATACATAGTTTTCAGATTTGTATCAGAGTTCCAAAATACCCAACAGTAGTTGTAATTTTTTTTTTCGAAAGTACTGCAACTCAACTTATCTGGTTAGCAATAATACAATAACAGAAATTGCACACTTTGTATCTCCAACAACAATGTAGATGTCAACGTGTTTTGCAATAATATGGAAAGTACTGCAGTAATTTTTGAACGGCCGTAATTTTAACAGGAATATACAATAATTGGAACAACTTCAGGATACCTCGCCACAGCTAACCAATATTGTTTCCCCTATGCGGCATCTTTTGAAGAACGAGACTTAATACAATAGAGCTTATTCTTATTCAATGAAATGCAAATAAGTGGCGGGGTATTCTGAAGTTTAGCCCAATAATTAACTTGAATAAAATCAATGCCATGTAAAAAATCGCCAAAGCGTTTTCAGACTTTTCAGCGTGGAACATGTAACAGGGAATCAAACTCTATCGCACATGAAAGTTGTTTCACTCGTAAAATTTTTATTTTCAATCAATCAATCAATCAATCATTTATTTTAACACGTTACGTCAAAGAGCTATAAAACTCGTTCAAAATACGATACGGCCATGAATCGCAAGTCAAATTGATCGCTTTATTGTGTACTTTGCAGACAACATATTTTCTTTGAAAATTAAATTAAATTGTTCATGACTCAATGGTTACAAAACGAAAAACAAACTGCTCTACATTGACAACAGCGGCCGATAAGGACACGTACGCCGGTTTAGTTGTGAGATCGTTCACTCAATATAGAACACGATGGTTCGAAAATAAACATTGAAGAACACTCAAAGCAAGTGTACACAACCAATGGTCAGGGAAATGGGAAAAAATTGTTTTCACTCACCTCCGAACACAAGATCATCATTAGTGGCGCGCGTCATGCAAGTTTGGCTATTGACGTCACACATCAAAACACGCGTTTTCATTGGTCCCCACTAAATCTCCAGGGAATCTTACATTACACTACGTAGCCTTACATTACACTTTTCTCAGCACGATCGAGAATTTTTCTGCCTGCTGCAACACTTCGCACGGCATTAAGCTGGCCGCCTCGCAAACCTCGCGTCTTCGCTCGGCTTGCTCGTTGGCAATTATGCAAATAAGTGGCGGGGTATTCAGCAGATAAGCTCTATTTTTTTTTAATTTTATACTTTTCTGTCTGCTCTTTTGGTGGAACAAATTTTATCCTCACTGTTTTTTGTCTTTAAAAATCTATACTTGTGAAAGAGCAATCTTTTTTTTAAAATTAGATTAGGATGACGTGGCCTTAGTGATCAAGTAATTTAAAACCCACAATAGGATACTATAAGTAATCATACCAGTGTTTACGATCTCCGAGTTTCGCAGTAAGAGTTTGACAAAACTGTATTACCTTTCTTTGCCCTCTCTGTTGCTGGAGTTCTTTTACAAAAGAAGCTATGCCACTATTTCGTCATCTCTCAAAGTGCAGGAATGGTCCACCCTTAATTCAATTAATTCAATGGGTGTCAGTAAAGAAGTGACTGGGTTTTGTGAACAACCTGATCGATTTCCAATGTACAAAGAGTGGAGGAAAGGAAAAAAACCGCTTTTTTTCAAGTTTTTTGCAACAATTGATAAACGGTTGTTGACAGTTTTATTCTACGAAGAGCAGGCTCCCAGTGGTTCGAAGTACATGAAGAGCATGCTCGACTGCTCAGATGCGCAGGCTAAACAAAGGCGAAAAGGCGTTGTCAGATGCGGTTTCACAGTCAGTGGCCACCTCTTCCTATTTAACTAGGAGGTATAGGGTGCCAAACCCGATCGAAAAGATCTACTGTACACACATACATGTACAGTAAATCGTTGATAAAACGCACTTTAAATTCGTCGAGAATGATCGAGAGGGTATAGCAGTACAAAAGCCCTTAACGCGGAAACACGTGATCTGTCAAAGTAAAAGAATGTTCCGCCCACATCATGATTTAAAGACTATTGGGAGGAAGTCGACAAAGCGCTATTAATACCGCGTAGTTCATTCCTTCAAAAACAAAGCACCCATTGAGAATCCCGGAGCAAAGAATATAGGTAGGTTGTTAGTAAAGGGTAGTATTGCGGTTTATTGCACGCTTTTTGTTTAGTGGTCATGAAAAAAATTCCAACAAACAATTCTCAGTCCAATTCTTTATCCAATTAAAGGAAATGAATGAATCACCTCTCCTGTCTTCTGTACAAGAATAGAAAAAACAAATTCAGTTTTAAAACATGATTCTATTTGATGAAAAACTTGAGTCTTCGTTCCGACTTCATTACTATAGGCGACTTACAGAACGAGCCAGAATACAATAGATGTTATTATTATGCGAATAAGTTGCGGAGTATTCAGCAGATAAGCTCTATTTTTTTTTTCTATTTTATACTTTTCTGTCTGCTCTTTTGGTGGAACAAATTTTATCCTCACTGTTTTTAGTCTTTAAAAATCTATATTTGTGAAAGAGCAATCGTTTTTTTTAAATTAGATTAGGATGACGTGGCCTTAGTGATTAAGTAAATTAAAACCCACAATAGGATACTATCAGTAATCATACCAGTGTTAACGATCTTCGAGTTTCGCAGTAAGAGTTTGACAAAACTGTATTACCTTTCTTTGCCCTCTCTGTTGCTGGAGTTATTTTAAAAAGAAGCTATGCCACTATTTCGTCATCTCTCAAAGTGCAGGAATGGTCCACCCTTAATTCAATTAATTCAATGGGTGTCAGTAAAGAAGTGACTGGGTTTTCTGAACAACCTGATCGATTTCCAATGTACAAAGAGTGGAGGAAAGGAAAAAAAACCGTGTTTCTTCAAGTTTTTTGCAACAATTGATAAACGGTTGTTGACAGTTTTATTCTACGAAGACTAGCCTACGAGCAGGCTCCCAGTGGTTCGAAGTACATGAAGAGCATGCCCGACTGATCAGATGCGCAGGCTAAACAAAGGCGAAAAGGTGTTGTCAGATGCGGTTTCACAGTCTGTGGCCACCTCTTCCTATTTATCTAGGAGGTATAGGGTGCCAAACCCGATCGAAAAAATCTACTGTACACACATACATGTACAGTAAATCGTTGATAAAACGTACTTTAAATTCGTCGAGAATGCTCGAGAGGGTATAGCAGTACAAAAGCCCTTAACCTACACGGTTGAATGAAGTGGTAGAATACTTTCATGCAGTCTCTATTAGTTACACCGGAATTGATCGAGTTTCGCGGACAGAAGCGAATCACATTTTTTAGATTGTACAATACAGCTTTTAATAGTGTGGTTGACAATTTAACACCTTTTAGTTTGGTATGGGTATCCAGATTTAATCAATGCATTGAAATAATCTCAATTTTCGCTGCCATCTTGATTTAGGGGGAAAACAGACTGTGTTTAAATTAGAGTACATGGATTTTTTTGTCCAAATATATTAAGCTTGCTTCTATAACCACTTTACGATGCGATGGATTGCACAAATTTCACACAACTTATAATCATTCCACTTATCTTATTTACCCATCCGGTTGATATGCAAATAGCTGAAAGGGTATGCTACAGTTTATCACCCATAAATTATTACAAAAGGTCCAACATCCGAAAATTGGATGTTGATAATCCCTTTATGGCAAAATAGATAGAAACATGCTTTTTTGCATGGTTTAACTAGCAAGTGTATTTTGCATATTTAAAGAGCGTTAATTTAGAAACACAGAATGATAAGGTAAAATTTTTTTTTACTTTAAATAAAAGGCTTCCTTACCATGCTTGAAATTCATTTCAGTACGGCCCTGCTTTCACTGCTTTCAATGGTTATAAAATCGTGAAATGACTTTTTCCACTTGGGTACACGAATCTTGGTATCACGGTTTAGTTTTAGTTTGTCTTTTGTTTCTTTCCGAGTTGTTTTGAAAGATGACAACTTAGAATTGAACAAAAACCGGATGTAATTGATTTACAGTCCTCTAGGTCCTTTATTGCTTAATGATGAGTTAAAATTTCAAAGACAGAGACAGTATGAATATTGTTTTCACAGTTTTAAATAAAATGTAATGGCACTGTCTCTTTATTAGCCTGATAACCGTGAAAGTTGGCATCCAGTTGTTGCAAGCAAGAGGTTTTTAGTTCATTTTGAATATCCATTTATTCATAACGGATTAATTGGGATCTTTTGACAAAAGACTCACAGTTAAAACAAAGGACAATTTGAGCTCAAATCACAGATGTTAAAAGTAACTCTAAGGTACCTCAAATATGCCTTCTTTTAAAACTCTAGGTAGGTAATGCTATGCAGGCTTTCGTCAGAGAAGCTACACCTTGTAAGAAATAAAAGCGTGAGAATACGGAAAAAGTGAGGGAGAGATCCTAACCCTAACCCTAATCTCACTTCGTCATTGCTTCTCAGTACAAAATGTGTTTTCTCCACAACGCACAAACACGGGCAGGTTTTGCAGTCTTCATCTTTTACGTATCTTCAGCCATCGCACTGTAAATTACAGCCCAGATGCCATGCCTATCATACATTTCTTACTATAGATCGCGGTAAATAGTCACCACTTTGCACTGCTGATTCAGTTTATCATCTATCATCTACGTACAGTCTTTGGGTTTTCTAAAGCGCATGCGCCTCGAAGGTCTCTATGAGCAGTGAGCACGAGGCCGTTGTTTTAAAACACACAATTAAGCCGAAAGGAAAAGTGGGAGCTTTTTCTTGGTTCGAAGAATAAAAAATTTACTTCTTTCCTTTCAGGAAAACAAGAAGACTTTTCAGACAGCAACACACAAAGTTACATACTCAAGATTCTTCGGTTTTCACACAATCAGAATGAAGAAAATAGTTCACGTTATTCTTGTTGCTGTCTTTGTAATCGCCGGTTTGGTTGTGGAGACTGACTGTCAGGGACCACGAAGGCCACCAGCACCAAGTGGACTTATTGCGAAAAGAATGCAGTTGCAGGAAAAGGTTGGAATGTGATAGAGCGGTTTTCAAATGAGTGTCGTAAAACCA
>NC_090889.1:22667039-22672039 GCF_036669925.1 Montipora capricornis
ACAAACGAAAATTGGATGTTCAAGAATCCCTGTATGAAAACATAGTAAAGAAACATGGCTGGGTATTTTTAATAGTGAAATGCAAGAGTTAATTTAAGGACTCTCGCGCTCATTGCTACTGCGCATTTTTTCGCGCATGTCACGCAAACGTCATGCATCGCATACCACGAAGTGAAGTACGATGCTAAAGGCGCAAAAAAATATTCCACAAGAATGGAATGTGAAAGCGTGTGGCATCATGGGATAGCTGTGGACCCAGGTCTTCTCGGAAATGTCAGGCAATGACGTGACAGTGCGAATGTACCATCGCTTTGAGAACTTCGCAGCGATTTTACTCTCTTGAATGCTCGGTGAACCCTATTTTTCTTTCCGTAGATCACTTCCTTTTCTGATTTTGTCCACATTTCACAGCTATTGAAAGTTTATTTTGAAAAACAATTCGTTATAAAAAAAATCGCGATAAAATAACATGACATAGTAAAAGCGAAATAGTTCCAAAAAACGACGACGTTTCGACGAAATCTTGTAAAAAATAAATAAATAATGGCAATTGATTATAGATACTAAAGGCACAATAGCTACAATAAGACTACAAGTTAAACAAAACGCTTAGCACGAATGGAAGCTGCTTGAGTATTTAAAGAAGGCTTGAGGTTTCTAATGAAAAAAACTAAACAATTGGGGGGGGGAGTAAGAAAACTTTCCTTTGAGAGGGATCCCTTTGTTTTCGCCAAGTAAATTATTGTAGTCTGGAGCTAACTTGCTCGCTCTAAATGTATCAGTATCCATTCAAACGAGGTGAACCCTGGCCTCGCTTTCATTTAAAGGCCAAGTAGCTGAGGAAAATGGTCAGGTTGCTAGGCGCACAACTGTAAAGTCAAGGGCTTATTAGAAACTTTCGCTGTATGACTGCTCATCTCCGTCTTTGGATTCGCTTTCTTCAGCGTCTTCCTAAAGAAAAAAAAAAGAAAACAACATCAGTTTGTTAACTAATGGCATCCCACATCACAGTATCACTTTTTTTTTTTCGCAAATTGCATCATCGTATCGATATGTGCTCCTTGTCAGTGGTTCTTCGCACACAGTTTCCTTATCACCTCCATTTCAATGCCCAATAGACCTTTTTGCAGATAGGGCGCGGCCATTTTGATTTCTATTGTTTCAAATAGTTATTATGGGATGCCCAGGGGGCAAATACATTTTAATTTGCCCCCTGAGCATCCCGTAATGTCTTTCGAAACAATAGAAATCAAAATGGCCGCCGTATCTGCAAAAAGGTCTATTGTAAAGTAGTGTATCATTTTGTCCCAAGCCGCTCTCGAAATTTAAACTTAAAAACTTTTAATACCCGCTGTAATTTTAGAGGCCTCTCTTCCTTCGGCCAAGTTTGTCGTTATACGGGACTTAAGAGTCCGTTTTGTATCATAGTTCGGAGAGCAATGAAAGATCAAACCAGTACAGAAAGCAGTTCAAATCACCTTGATCAAGACTGAAATTCAAATTTTGCGTAGAGAAATCACTAATTTGGGACAAAAAACATGAAACAAGATTTTGCTTGAGAAGCGAAGAAAATTAGACAACATGGAGGAAAACCTGACGGCGTAAAGTAAAGAACCAATAAACTCAACCTGCGTTAAGGCGACGAGTCCCGTAAACCAACATGGGACCGATTGGGACAAATTACGCAAAAAATTGTTGGTTTTCACTCACGTGATCAACAGCCATGTTTCTCAAAAAAAACAAAAGAAAACGTTTGCATAATAATAAAACTAAATTCCCCGAGGAATTGGTCGGGGCTCCAACATGGCGGCCGTTTCTTTGTTTAGGGGCTCCAATATGGCCGCCGTGACGTCAAATGAAAACCGAGAATACACTTAGGAGTTAACCGACGCAAGCGACAGGTTCTTAATATGTTCAGAGTTCACCTAATTAGATGTAGGCCGCCTAATTTTGACATCCAACAGGAAGTGTCCCTCTAAGTCTATTTGCTACCTATTTTCAGCTATAAGGTAAGGGTAAAGGTTAGTGTTATTTTTAGCTTAGTGGTAAATGCAGCTGTTTATCCTTAGGGTAAATGCACCCGTTTATCGTAAGGGTAAATGCAGCTGCTTATCCTTAGGGTAAATGCAGCTGTTTATCCTTAGGGTAAATGCAGCTGTTTATCCTCAGGGTAAATGCAGCTGTTTATCCTCAAGGTAAATGCAGCCGTTTATCCTTAGGGTAAACACACCTGTTTATTCTTAGGGTAAATGCAGCCGTTTATCCTTAGGGTAAATGCAGCTGTTTATCCTTAGGGTAAATGCAGCCGTTTATCCTTAGGGTAAATGCAGCCGTTTATTCTTAGGGTAAACACACCTGTTTATCCTTAGGGTAAAGGCAGCTGTTTATCCTTAGGGTAAACACACCTGTTTATCCTTAGGGTAAAGGCAGCTGTTTATCCTTAGGGTAAAGGCAGCCGTTTATCCTTAGGGTAAATGCAGCTGTTTATTCTTAAGGTAAACGCAGCCGTTTATCCTTAGGGTAAATGCAGCCGTTTATCCTTAGGGTAAATGCAGCTGTTTATCCTTAGGGTAAATGCAGCCGTTTATCCTTAGGGTAAATGCAGCCGTTTATTCTTAGGGTAAACACACCTGTTTATCCTTAGGGTAAAGGCAGCTGTTTATCCTTAGGGTAAACACACCTGTTTATCCTTAGGGTAAAGGCAGCTGTTTATCCTTAGGGTAAAGGCAGCCGTTTATCCTTAGGGTAAATGCAGCTGTTTATCCTTAAGGTAAACGCAGCCGTTTATCCTTAGGGTAAATGCAGCCGTTTATCCTTAGGGTAAACACACCTGTTTATCCTTAGGGTAAATGCAGCCGTTTATCCTTAGGGTAAATGCAGCTGTTTATCCTTAGGGTAAATGCAGCCGTTTATCCTTGGGGTAAATGAAGCCGTTTATCCTTAGGGTAAACACACTTGTTTATCCTTAGGGTAAAGGCAGCTGTTTATCCTTAGGGTAAACACACCTGTTTATCCTTAGAGTAAATGCAGCTGTTTATCCTTAGGGTAAATGCAGCCGTTTATCCTTAGGGTAAATGCAGCCGTTTATCCTTAGGGTAAACACACTTGTTTATCCTTAGGGTAAAGGCAGCTGTTTATCCTTAGGGTAAACACACCTGTTTATCCTTAGAGTAAAGGCAGCTGTTTATCCTTAGGGTAAAGGCAGCTGTTTATTCTTAGGGTAAATGCAGCTGTTTATCCTTAGGGTAAACACACCTGTTTATCCTTAGGGTAAATGCAGCTGTTTATCCTTAGGGTAAACGCAGCTGTTTATCCTTACGGTAAATGGAGCCGTTTATCCTTAGGGTTAGTGCAGCTGTTTATCCTTATTTGACGGGCAGCATTTTGGGGACACTTTGTGACGTTCATTGTATGTATTCTAAACATATCTGGCGACCGAAGGATAAAGGCCCGTTTAAACGGTTTCAACATTTGCTTCAAACATGCATTCAACACTTTGTTGAACCAAATGTTCGGTGCGTTTAAGCAGGTCGTCCAACATTGTTGAAAGCGTAAAAAACGTTGAAAGCTTGTTGAAAGCGTGTTGAATCAAGTTTAAATCACTTTGAACTCTCATTCAACATCGATTCGACTTTTCCTTTCTCCTCGAAAATGTTGAATGGTGCTGAAGCCGTTTGAAACACTCTGTTGAACAATTGTAGAACATACGCATGCTCACACCAGGCCGCAAAAGTCAATATGGCGTAGTTTATCTGGACGAGAGAGTCTGGTTTCTAGTTGTTAGTTCCTCGCAATCAAATTTCGCTAAACTATTGGTTCTTTTGTGAACACAGTATTGCAACGGTTTGAACGGCTAACGCACAACTTTGTTTTTGCGTGCAACATTTGTCCAAACAGGTATCGCTAACCATAACCCTTCATGATACAACTGCAGGGCTCGAAATTGCGACCAATACAGTCGCATTTGCGACTTCATTTTTCCCTTTGCGACTAAAACATCTGGAGAAGTCGCAAATTTGCGACTTGTTGTCACCTTCGCTCTTTCGAAACAAAAGGGTTAGCAGTTGCCACTTTTGCTAAAATAAATAAATACATAAATAAATGACAAAATTGTTTTGTTTCTCGCTGTGAATTTTCTCAGATAGCGTAATTGTAGAGTAATTTAGCTGCGATGTTACGTGCACAGCACAGCTCCATTCCTTCGATCATTCGCCATTTTCAGCGGTTTCTTTACACACAAGTATTGTGGGCTCATATTTGTTTGCTAAATCGCTGACAACACAATGCACCGTGGCGATTTTGCGACTAAAATTTGCGAAATTGCGACTAAATTTTCGTATCTTGTCGCAAAATTGCGACTGGATTTTTTCGTTAATTTCGAGCCCTGACAAGTCCCGCGGGATCAGCAAAGCGTGGTAGTCTAGGAATCCTAGGGTTTTCCCGAAGGATATTCTGAGGGGTTAGTCCATTTACCTCGTCGTCATCATCATCTTCCTCCATTTCTTCTTCATTATCATCATCTTCTTCTTCTCCTTTAGTTTCTTCAGTTTCCGTTGACTGTTGTGAGGATACCACCTCTCCGTGAATATCCCTGTTTTTCAGGTTTCCAAGCCAAAAGGCCTCATGACACTTGTTTAATGCGAGCATCGCCTAAAAGCAGAAAAAAAGTGCAGTAAATAACACAATTAAGCCGGATAGAGCTATTGGTGATTAAGGACGCAGCGAAGCAAATAAATTGAGCTGATTTAGCAACAGAACGGGAACGTCAGTGGCGACGGCACGCGCAGAAAAAACACCAAAGAGAATTCAGAATAGAATAGACTTCCACTCTTTTCTTTTCTATTCTAAATTCTCATTGGTAGTTTTGCTGCGCGCGACGTTGCCACTGACGTTCCTGTTCTGTTGCTAAATCAGCCTAATTTTCATGAGGGACGCGGGTTGTTTCGGGCTCAAATGCCGGTCTGGTGATAAAAATACGCTATATAAAAGAATAATATACG
>NC_090889.1:22677039-22679539 GCF_036669925.1 Montipora capricornis
CATCTTGTTAGGCAATTACTGTCCTTTCATTTGGTACCATAACATTTCAGTTACGTGAAACAGTGTTGTAGAGTTTATCTTTTGTACAAAACATTCAAACTCGTTTGAGCCACCTTACAGCAGGTCAAATCAAATCAACTACTGATACCTAATTCATGAAAGTTACCTTCAATGATGCGCCAAGTATCGCCCTCTTTTGGTTAAAAGCCTGTGAAAAAATAAAAGCAAAAACAAAACTACCATTGTTCATTCGTCTAGTGCTTTAACGTATCGACCATGTCAAACAATTAGGAAAAAGTGAGCATATTCATCTCTATAGAGGTTTTGCACGGCAGCCATGTTGCATGGCAGGAACAATAGATTAGTTTTCCTATGGGAATAAATGTTCTTTCTAATGCAAAACATTTTCATTGTTCCTGTCATGCAACATGGCTGCCCTGCAAAACCTCTATAGTCCTATCTTTGTTCTAAACCCTTCAATTGACTTCATTAAGTCAATTAACTTCATTAACTCAAATTTATATTTATACGTTTTATTAGTAGTAGAACTCACTCGGGGATGCACAATTCAATGAAAAATACGACCTCTCAGGGCGTCGCTGACTGATTTACAAACTGTTGTTCTCTAACAGTGTGAATATTTGCAACAGGGAAATATACCTTCAAGTCAACTGCTCAGGGGAAAAAAGTTGAAAGAAAACAAAAACGTGTTTATTGCTATATTAATAGCTAGATTATTGGATAGTCCGCATCCATGGTTATTGAACCGACGCCGTGGCTTACCTTCACCAAATTGATCATGATGTGGAAGATTCTCACAGCGATGTTGAGTTGCGCGAGCCGTTCCTTGTGGTTCTGAGAGGACAAGATATTAATGAGCAGAGTTCTCAGTTGAACTGATGTTCAGATTTTTCTTGAAAATAGTAGTGGTTTAAGATGGAGGGAAGATTGAACATCTCCTTTTTTTGTTTTCGTTAGTTGGGAACGAAAAATAGGAGATCACTAGTCCTGCTGCCGCTACATAAAATTTACTTGAATCACCTTAATTCTCATTGTTTTGTCCTTGCGTCGTTGCGGTCACCACGAAAAAATTTCGCACAAGAGGTGGTTGATTTTATATCTGCAAAATTTGTACGCGAGGCAAGATGACTTCAGGTTGTGAAACGATGCGGTAAAAGAGTTATGTGGAACCTTATATGTAGCCGTTGAAAAACATAACGGAGAACCTCAAATGTTTATCAAAAGTTCTCTAAGGCCCGCGCCAGGAGTGATGCCTTCGGAGAGTAACGTCAACGCAGATGATAGTGTCCAAGTATACGCGATACAGAGACGCAAAGGACTGTACTGGGTTAAGTAGACCAAAGACCGCAGCAGTTGAGACGCCAGTTCCGTATTCTCGCGGTTGGACTGGAGCGAACCCAATTAGCCTCCTTTCGATGCTTGTTCCAGTCCAAGCGCGAAAAAGCGCAAATGGCCTTGTATACAATACCTCTGGTGAATCACTTCTTTTGAGTGGCACGGAATGCGTTTGCTTCACATTTGAAATTAATTCTTCCATCATTGCTCTGTAATAGCACGCCAAAGACGATCTAAAACAGTGCAATGAAATGAGAGAGAGGTTTGCAAAGAAAATGTAGAGGTTCGTTCGCAAGATCGAAAATTGCGACAACTTTTTTAACGAAGTAACATTGCAAGGGTAGTTGAGTTCTGATGAATGATAGTGCAACCAATCGTCACACAAGAAAACTTGGGGAAACTGGTACGAGTGCTGCATTAGGGCATTATTTTGCATCAGCATAGACCGAATGCATAAATGGAGGGCAAAAATGTATTCTTTTGTTTATGTGCTAATTAGACTCACTAGCCTCGCTCTCAAGCAACATTTCTTTTGTATTTTGTGCATGCATACGAGGCTAGTGAGTCTAATTAGCACATAAACAAAAGAATAGTTTTTTGGCCGCCATTTATGCATTCGGTCTATATACCACGCAAGTGAGTAGTGCTTTCCGCACATTCTGATTGGCTAGCTAGGAGGTAAATAGCAAGTAAGATGAATAATGCATAATATAACCACACCTGAATTTTCTTTTCAGTCTCCTAAGCGATATTTACATAGCAGATTTTCATGATCCTACTAAAATCCGCACTCAAGAAATACGTGGCATAACCAGCCTTCGTGCATTTGTAAAACAAGTACATACGCTAGATGTGTCAAGTCTGCTGGACGGTTCCTGTGGCTGGTGTGCATGTACCTCATAATACGATCACATTTTAGCATACACATATTTTTTTACTTTTTATTTTTTTTATTGTAAAGTTTTATTTTTTTCATACTGTAAATAACTTCCTTCCTTCTTATTGCCACATTTTTAACTATTTAAAGATATTTCTTTTTTGTTATTATTATTATTATTATTATTATCATCATCATTAGTATCCCCAATAGGCCATTTCCGAGTTCATGTCTGCCTCCTCTTCAAAGCGAGTCTAAGTGCGAAGG
>NC_090889.1:22684539-22727039 GCF_036669925.1 Montipora capricornis
GTCCTTATCCGAGAAGACTTGAAAGTCTAACCATTTGCAGATGTAGGTACAAAGGCAGCACTTTCTCCTCAGTTATTTAAAGACCCTGAGTATTGGTCCGGCCGGAATTGAACTCGCGACCTTCCGCGTGACAGCCCGGTGCTCAACCAACTGAGCCACCTTAATCTTCGTAAAGCGCGACGCGAGATGTGGGTTCGCTAGAAACTAAAAACACAGGCACGGATATGTCTACCATCGCTCTTCTGCTAATACGGTTGTAACTCAACGAAATCCCGAATTTTGATCCCCCGTAGGGTTAGCAAAGGAAGAACTCTAACGACAATAGGGATAAATTCAAAAACAGTACAACAGACCATGCAAAGAGAGACTGTAGGCAGTTGAACAGGAGGTGAAAGCAAGATGCCATTGTTGACGCTTCTGGTGTATTGTAACCAGGGCCGTCCAAAAGACCGTCATTCTGAACCATTAAAGCCTGGAAATAAACCAATTAAGAATAAAAACAAGCGAGAACAAGTAGAAGGCGCCGCTGTGCTATGGTAAAAACGTAGGATTTTCAGGCGGATCCTCAAGAGAGAAGTCACGCTGTGAACGTCAAAAGATCCACTCCGATTTTGCGGGACTTTTGTGGGTTGGATGTCAAAATTAGGCGTGCATTTCTGGAAAAACGTGTTGACCGCTCACTGAATTCAACGCAAACAATTTTTCTTAGTCGCCACCTGGTTCCCTGACTCCATTTGGGTTTCGGACGCATGTGTGACATGGGCACATTCAGTCTTTTAATCGGCTCCGTCTTGTCCCATGACAGATACACTCATCCTAAACAAGCTATAAACATTGTATGCCTCGTGGGAATGCAGTCAGAATTCCTTCATGGTTGTACTAAGGGATAAAATCATTATGCTGCTGTAAATACCTGAAAGAAAGCGCTCGTGGCTTCTAAATGCTCACACAGGCATGGCAACAGCTCAACAGCGTATTTAGCGACTTCCTTTGACGCGTATCTTGATAAATTGGAGAAACCCACAAGCTTATCCTGACGAACCTGAATAAGTGAGTGTGAAACGTCACTTTCACAATCCAACAATATCGTGTTCCCATGACAACTCCACAGGTAAACCACCATACCCTCCCAGAAAAAATCTCCTATTGACTTCTCCCCCCCCTCTTCTCCACAAAATTGAGGCGCAATAACATGGTTGATACAAAAAACTGACGTCCTAAGCACTGGAATTTGTGGAAAGGGAGGGGTCGGAGAAAACAATTGTCGTCTATCCATCTTTCACAAATTACACCTGCATTTTGATGTTTTTCGGGCGGATACGTTACCTTGATAGCCTATTCAAGTGAACGCTTAAAGTATGCCTTTTTTGTAGCGACGACAAAGAACTGACGAGGACCCACTCAGCTTGAATATCGTCATTTTTTATTCAGTTATAGGCTAATTCGCCAATCAACAAAAATTTAAGTTGATAAGTGCAGTTCCAAATGTCATTGCTTTATTCACATTCACTATATTTTTAAAACAGTCAAACGAACCAATCACAGCGCAAAGCGTACGCGGCCTCCGGCACTTACGTCGGGAAAACCACAATTGGCTGAAAAGGCTGCACGAGATTTTTAAGCCAATCACAATTTGCAAACCAAATGAACGGCGAAATCGACAAAGCTTAAACCGAGCAAAGAAGCATTGATCAAGACTAGGTGACTTAGAGAGTGACTTTAAAAAACGTACTCGCCTTAAGAAATGTTCTTCTTGAGGACGCAGAGGCTGACAGAGAGTGCTGAAGTTTTCTTGAAAGGTCGTCCAATAAAAACTCAAGCTGAGGAGCTTGAAGACGAAGAATAGTAGTTTCCTTAGCAAAAACAGAAAAAAAAGAAGGGATAAGTCGTCAAGTTTGTTTGATATCCACTAATTAATGTGGATTTCGCTGTCTTTTAATGAATTTATGTTCAGGATTGTCGCATAAAGATATGCGAGCACGAAGCTACCTTTACGTCAAAACTGAGACGGACAATTCACTACTTTCACATTCCTCATAATACACTTTGTTTGCCCCCAAATTTTGCATAAACCATTGTTTTCAAATGCTCTTGGGACACGGCATATTCCCAAGAGCATTTGAAGACAATGGTTTATGCAAAATTCGGGGGGCAAACAAAGTGTATTATGGGGAATGTGAAAATGGTCAATCTAGTTATGACAACAAGCTTAATTCAGTAAGGGGATGAAGATATGGCTTTCAAGTACCCTACTTTTTCGTTTTCCAAGAAAAATGATGATTATGATCAAAAATCATTTCCTTTTTTTCTTCTGATTTTGAAAGCGTGTTCGCTTAACACCTAACTGGCAAAATTTTGAGCTTTGAGTTTTATCCAAAGGCTGTTTATTTTGAGTGTAAGTTTTGGATTTCATGGTCCGCCATTACTCACGTTCAAAACTGGCCGATTAGACCTCAGAGGGTTGGATCTAAAGAAAATGACGTCATTTACTCACTGGCTTAAAATTTCAGCGTGTAAACGCAATTTATTATATATGTAAAACACGGGTTGAGAAGTCTGAAAGCCCAAAACTCCCGTGCTGTATATTAATTAGGCCGCGTACACACACATTGCATTCTTAAACTAGTGAGTGTTTGACGTCATTTTCTCCTCGACCCAGCTCTCCCAAGATTTTAAAGTTAGTAATGGCGGACCAATAAATAAGAAAATTCCAGCTAAAATAAACAGGTGTCTTTTTAAAATCAGAACTTAAAACTTGGGTGAGTTAGTGTTTAGTTAACATAGTTTTGAAATCCAAAGGAAAAACAAATTTTTTTTTTGGTCGTAGTACCACTTTAAGGTTATTATTAGGTTAAGCCGGATTACGGTTTACGTCTCTTTGACAAGACGGCTTAGAGCAAACAATGGTGTTTATCGCCCGCTTTTCTGACGTACGTGATGTTGCGTCGAGGAGCCCGCTTAAGGGACACTTTGTTACGTATATCACACAGGGAGTCCATCTCACGATCGGGCAGTCCTTGACATATTAGAGAGATACAGCGTCACGTTTACGTGAGACAACAAACGTCGGCTTACCGTTTCACGTAAAATAGAGAGACGGTTCTGTCTTTAGCTTCCCGTGACCCACGGCAAACTCGAGTATTAAGTTACTAAAAAGCACAAACAAAACTCGGAGTCTTTTTAAACATTGTTTGTAGAAAAAGACGCTATATAAATGAAAATCCTTACCCGTGAAATTTTGAGAATTTCGATGAAGCTCTTTTGCCAAGCGGCAGCCGGCAAACGAAGAAGATGGCGGGAAAATCATGGTCACGTGGTCACTTTTGCCGTTCGTGTTTGACGTAAACTTGATGCTCAATTTCTCTATTGACTACGTTCGGTATTTCGGGCGTAAAACCTTTGCTTGTTTTTTTCTCTTTTGCAAAGATAAGGTAAATATCTTGCGATGAAAGGCATTTTTCACGACTAAGTTTGTTCATAATACACTTACTTAGAGAGGAGCACGAAAACACTTACTTCACGGTTCAGTGTTACGCGACTAAAATGCGTCTTTCAAACGAGAAAATATATTATATTATAGCCTGAATAAGCATTTCACTATCACCAAACCTCTGTGTTCATCTCAGAATCAAGGACAGCGCGAGATACCAACTCGCACTTTAGAATTCCAAACGCTTTGAGATCCAGTTCTCTGCAAGACAAGAGATGTTAACCTCACTTAACCTACAATCCTGGACAAAATTTTTGAGACACTCTTTACTTCCTTCTCAATATCTAAACAAATTATTTCCATGAAGTCAATCTTCTTATTTCGGATCCCTCTCCCCCCATACATAGCTCGGTTATTTCCGCTTCTTCATAAACAACATTGTCTTGGGGTTGAAATTTGTGTTGTGCCAAAAATCAAAACACCTTCCTTGATTCTCGCTATTTCTTGCCTGTAATTTACAGATATCTTTCATGTACATTTTTACACTTGATAATGGTAAAATAACGTGACATAGCCCCTTTAAGTGGGTGGGGTGGGGGAGGACAGGGGAGGGGAGGGGCGAGATTTGCTTCCCGACTTTTTCAGAAACATACTCGATAAAACGCTGCAAGAAAAATAGGAAGCTTTTAGGCAGGGGACGTTTTTTGAGCCACAGAAGGAAACCGGAAGTCACACATTGCCCATGCCGGGACGGTTGTCTCTCCCAGATTTTTAAACTTGTCGTCTCTGGAAAAGAAAAGATGATTAGAGACATAAATGAGGTAGTGTCAAGACAAGTTAGAAAGGGAAACGGCTCATTTCCGGTTTCCGCTCGTGTCTTAAAAACGTCGCTGGCTTAAGCTCTTTATTTAAGCAACAATGTTTCCGTCGAACTCGTTCCCAGAGTCATCGTTCCCTTGACCAGCGGTCGGGAAAGACAGACCTGCCTGGTCAAATCCAAAAAAGGCCATATTTGATTGGCTGTTGAAAAACGGTTTCACTTCCCGCCTGCCATTTTACCGGATGTTAGTTTCGCAGGAAATTTTACGGGCCATTAAATCCTGCGAATGTTGTTACGGGTATAGACAGTCACCGGTTACATTTACTCGGTCAAAATTCAATGGCAGAAGGAAATCTTAAATGCCTTTAAAAGACCCTTCACGAACGCGCGGTTATTTAACCGGAAGCAGAGTTTTTTGGTTCAGGTTTTTCATCCCGCGCCCGTTCCGCTGGACAACGGTAATGGAGGCTCTGGGAACGAGACTTTGTTTCCGTTTGTTCCAATGCAAGAGCCATAACTGAGCAGCCCTTGATTGAAGTGGCTGCCGTCAAACCAGAATCTTTTCGCTTTTTTTACATAACTCACCTAAGAAACGCTCTGTATTGCGTCATGGACACTGGTGTCGTCTTCTCCTTCTCCTTTGTGTCTTTGGAATTGTCGATTTGAGTTCCATTTTCTTTGTCATTCACGTTTTCTTTATCCACTTGCTTTATCTAGAACCACAGCAAATTCAACCTTTACCCTCTCATTACAATGCACGTGGTAATAGCACGCTAAAAATGAAAATATTCTTGAAGCGAATTTCTTAGGGTCGGGAGGAGAGAAGAAGGAGGGAATGAGAATGAATGCGCGCGAGGGCCGGCCTCTCCACGCGCGTCACCGGCGACCAAAATATTCCTGCTTTTGATACGCGCAGTTTTTACAGATGTGGCTTCAAAGAAGGACTTACTCTTAAGTTACTTTAAGACCATAAGTATTTGTCATCCAGCTCTGTAATCCAATGCTCAACTAACTATGACAGCTTTACGAACTGAAAACTGTTGAAACAGCTGTATTCTAAACATAAATAGCTCTCGTTAAGCAGGGCACATCAACCAAAAAAAAGCTCTGCATTACCTTCTCTATTGAATCATCAGCCTTTTCACCCTCGCTTCTAAATCATAAACGAAAGGGAAACTCATTTAATTATTCCTTTAGAATGATGACATGATAACGGGAAAACTTCGTCTCGTACGTCGTTAAGTTAATGAAGGATTAAAGTAGCGAACGCTCACCAAGCGCTAAGGCCACGTCGGCCTTCTCTCGGACTTTAAAGGGTGTTCGCAAAAACACCGAAATATGGATTTGTGCTGAAAAGGCGGCAAAAAACAAGCAACGGCAATTTTGACTACAGCATTTTACAAGAGGGTCCTTGTCATCTCGCTCACTAGGAAGTCTCACTAGCAACCAACTCACCCCTAACTTTCCTTCGTTCACCAACCCCACAAGATTGACGAGTTGGTGGCAAAAAATGACAAGTTGACAAGTGGTAATTTTGATTGTTCAGTAAGTTCTGTTTTCGCTGTGTACGCCAATTCCGCGCCCTTTTCAAACAGGTTAAACAAACAGTTCCAAACAGGGAACAAGAATGGCGCAATTGTTAGAGCACTCACCTCCCACCAACGTCACCAGGGCCCTGGCTCGATTCCCAGAATAGACCAGTTTCGTATTCTAACGGTTGGACTAGATCTAGCATGAAATGGAGGCTAATGCGGGCAAATTAATTTGCATTTGAAAAGATTTGCCCGCATTAGCCTCCATTTCATGCTAGATCCAGTCCAGCCGTGAGAATTCGAAAATGGTCTATTGGCGTCATATATGGGTAGAGTTTGTTGGATATCTTTTTTCGTCTGCTTTAAAACCAGTGTGATTTAATTTGAGATAAATTCATTTGATTCTATCACGGTTCAGTGTCCCAAATTAGTGCCGCGTCAAATCCGGCGTTAGAAGACTTGATACTTAAATAAAGTTCATTACTATTATTGTTATGAATGAGAGTGACAAGAAGGCGTCTGAATGCGGTTGAAAGTCTGCATCTGAAAAGATCTTTGATAGTTCAACCACACTGCAGATGAAATGCAGAACTTTCACTTCACGTATTTTAAACCTAAAGGTGGCATCAAGAGTGAATTAGATAAGAGCGTTGATCTATCACTTTTGCGGTCTTACCCAAGCAGGGTCACAAATGGATTTATTTTTAGATACACTTTGTGCGCGAAACAAAGGGCCGCCAATTTTAACCAATCAGAAGACTCCATATCACGCGTGACTGCTTCTGTATTCTAAAAATAGACTCATTTGTGACGGTGCTGGGGAGCCCACCCTATGCCATAACATCACTCTTATTTAATTCACTCTTGGTGGCATGCAACCAATCTCTGGAGACAAAGATAACATTGCTGCAATGTACAATTGCTGGTGGACGAACAAAAGAAGCTAATGATGATGGATGCAAAGGATGTCTTCTGTGTGATAGTTGATGTCTCATCGGAAATAATTTCAGCATTTTTAGCACTCAGTTTTAGTATTATAGTATCTAGTACCATAGTATCATAATTTTAGCATTTTAGCACTTAGCTTTAGTATTTAGCTAACAATTTGTAACATATTGCATGGATTTTTCATCTACTTTACTATTGTATCTATTTTATTTTAAACTTTAGGTGTCCCCAATTAGTAGAGGGCCTGCCACTCGGCTAGCTTCTTCTTGACACACAAATAAAGTTTCTATCTATCTATCTATGACGTAACTTGAAAACCACCTATGAGGAGAGTGTTGGTCCGACAGGGGTTAAGACCTACGACCATCTACGCGGCAGTCTGGTGCTAAACCAATCGAGTCAAATCCTCACGATGTACTTACCCTGGTTTCGACTTTTTTCCTCTTTTAGCTTTGGTAGCATTCCCACGAGACACAGCACTTGGAACAAGCGAATCTTCAAAATCAAACGACGCTAAAAGAGGCCTGAATGATGGCGTCACTGAAACAGAATTCAGTGACAGAAATGTGTAGCGAGGTTCCAAAACAAACACTACGCTGTAAGGGAAAACTAAACAATTGAGAAAATGCTTTCGATACTTTTAAAACGACAGTATTAAAAAAATACACAATATAGCAAATTTATAATGTTAAAAACGATGAAATACCAGGTGAGATTTCTCGCAAAAACTTGCATGATAGTACGAATTTTACAAAGAGACTATCTAATCTTACTAAAGAAAAACTTTCAATCGGAGGAATTTTCAAAAAAGTGTTTGAACAACAAAACAATTGAATTTTAGAATCGCTTATTTTCACTTTCAAACTTCCTGGGCGCCGACATCTTGAATAATTATGACGTGTAGCGGTTACCCTTATTGTTTTGGCGCAACCGCCACACGTCACAATTATTCAAGATGGCGGAGCCCGGGAAACATGAACACAAAAACATGCGATTCAATAGTTAATTTATTTTGGAGATAAACACTTTCTTTGAAAAAAATTCAAACAATTTTGATTATAAACATGATTTTTTGTTGGTTTCGAGGTTGCCTTCAACGATTGCCAGCTGACCTGCGAGACATTTTTCAAGAGCTTTACACAACTCTGTGATAGTGTGAAGTCTAGAAATACTTTTCCCTCTCATCTCCGGGTCTTCTTGTGAAGCAAACGCATTTACAACCTACAAATTAAAAAAAAATTAACAAAGCATTTACTGCCGGCATTATCTGCGTATTAAGTTGAGTAGCAACAGGGTCAATAGGCCTTTTTCGATATATTAAAATTTAGCTCGATAGTGAGGCAGTGAGGACAAAGACAAAGGAAAGTGGATGATATGCAAATATATTTCACATTAATTCCAACGTGTTTTCTTTTTATCCTCACTGCCTCACAGGCCACTTTCACAAGCGTGAAAGAGAGGTTTAGAGGACAAAGATAAAGGAAAGTGGATGATATGCTAATATCTTTCAAATTAATCGCAACTTGTTTCTGTTCATGTCCTCTCTGCCTCATTATCAAGCTGAATATTGATATTTCGAAAATGGCCTACTGCGTGTTTTTGTTGGTCGAAACAACGCTCCTCGTCTCCAGGTTCTTCTCGGCTTTCAAGATGGCGGCTGCCATGTTGAAAGCCCAGAGGACCCTGGCTACGAGGTTGCGAAACAACGAAGGTCGTATTCTACTACTACAGAATAACAGTGATGAACTCTGTAACAAATGGGTTCGTCATTGGTGATAACATCAATTGGCTTGCACGGGGAAAAACATCCGATTGCCAGTGCATCGGGAGCGAACCCTCTAGGAGGTCTGAAACCCTCGGAAATGCTGTTTACATTCTTGAGATTGCAGGAAAAAAAAAAGAAAACTAAACTTATCACGTCAATTAAATGCACCCAGATCGATTATTCCGTTTAGTATGTGACTTCCTGTTAGTTTGAAGGATTTATTGCGGGTGATCGTCTTGTGTCTGTCTCTTCAGCCCATAGGCCATTTCAGAAACGTGAGAGGACTGGGACGAGTTTCTCATACTTGCTTAGATTGAAAATCTAAACTCTTCAACTGAAATGTTACCAAATGAAAAGCTATCCAGCCAAGTTTGAGAGTTTTCTACGGAAAATTGGCCAAATGGGAGACTTGCAAAAGTTGCAAAATCCCATACAAACCCTTATAATTTTGTGGCCTGTCTACCCATTCCTTACAAACTCTCTATTTTAGGTGATATTTGAAGATATATTATTTCACCATTTTCCTCCTCTAAATACATCTATTCTTGGTAAAGACTCTGAAACTTGGTTGATCATTCATTTGAATGTCTTAGTTTTTTAAACAAACGGAAAACAACCAAACTCGTCCCAGTCCTCTCACGTTTCTGAAATGGCCTATGGCTTCGTTCCTGAGATAGCCAAGTCCAAAATGGGAAAAAAAAAAGACCACGAATCTTAACATTTATAGCGTCAAAGTACCAGGCGTGAAATGGTAAACAACCAGACGAAACCCTGCTGGTTGGTGTTGCGTCGGTTTGGAGTGAGACAAAACAGATAAAACCAAATTTTCGAGTCTCGAACCAGCGACTTGTGGGGTAGGGTGTTCGGCGCGCCAACCTGACTACGCCACTGTGCCTCTTCTCCCTCCCTGGTACAGTATATGTCCTGCTTTAACACCGTTTATTGCAAATACCTCTCTGAACCAATTGATGGTGTAAAACAAAGCTCCACAGATGATTTCCCTATCAGCTTGATCTAACGTTTCTATTTCGTTCAATATGTCCTGCTTCATACCGACCAGGGGACAACCTGAAAGCAACGAATTATACATATAAGGAACAGAGTCTGTCGTGCGCACTGTAAGTTGCGCTTCATTAATAATAATGGCAATCAAAATGATGACGATGATAATGATGACGATAAGAGACAAGAACCAAGCTAATGCTATGGGAAGTGAACTCTGTTCTTCGGCAGGCAGGTTTTTTGTGACTCAATTTCTTTGTTAAGCATTACAAAAACATTCCTTTACTTTCCTACAGCTCTAACCTTTTTTCTTGTTTCTTTAAAGTGTCTATCACCTCAACAAACTTTTCCACTTTGTTTATTCTCCCAAATGGTCCCAAATGGTCCCAAATATATTGTGTAGTGTTTAGAACCTTTTATTTATTTAGAACTTTTTATTTGCTTTGAAAGAAGGAAAAAGTGGTCGCACTTTGACCCATAACCGAGCAATGAAGGGAACTGGGTTCAATAAAGGGTTGACGTCACAAACCACTTTGCATCGCTGTTTCTCATGCAAAGGCTGCTACTAATCCGCGCGTGTGACATCGTCATCCAATAGAATTTGAAGCTGGCAAATGAAAAGATGCAACGTTACGTTTGTGGGCATTATCTTTGCTAGAACAAAAACCTTTTTTTTTTTTTACAGAAAAAAGTCTTTTTCACGTCAATTTACCTAACAGAGCATCAATTCCTTCAAGGTTTCCTTTGTGTTGGCTTTCCTCACAAGCTCGTAGCAAACGGAAATGCGGGGCAAGGCAAATAAGTGACACTGGAGCCCTAGATGCAAAAAGAAGTAAAGTAAGGTACAGTTGTTTGAGACGACGTTCAAGCGGTATTGTGAGAAATAATAAACGTTTGTCAATGGAATCACCTATTAAATGTTCCATTCGAACGTCAACCAAGATTTTCGGACATTTTTTGGTCAAAGGAAAGCACCCAAGTTTTTTCAAAGAACTGCTCCCCTTCCGTTGGGATTCCAAAAGCCCCTGAGGGGAGTGGTCCATTAAGAACACATACATCCACATTTTTCACACGTGTGGTGGAAAGATGGCTGCTATTTGCATGACAATGTTGACTTCAAATGTGACCAGAGACTATTGACCTCAAGTACTGGCATGGAATGTACGCGCTTTTTGAGTCGATCGCTTTTGTCACGCAATCGACAGAAACGGCCGAGGGAGGCTTGGGGAAGGGTCTCCTGGTAGTCATGGAAACACCCAGATAGCTTAGGGTTTGCTTTAAGTATTTGTTGTTTCATTTTCAAAGATCGCAAGCTTTATTGCATCTTTCGAAGTCGAACTCCATCGCTAATATTAAAAACAAAAACAAAAACAACGTTTACAGTATTTCGAACCTGACCTTTTCATAGGCTTACCTATCAGCTTTTTCGTTGTTATTCGTGCTGTTTCTTGAGGCAAGCAACAACGGGAGAAGATTAACAGCGATGCTGCCTTCCTCTGACTCATCTAGCGCATACAACAACTCCAAGGGAACACTTTCACTAAGAAAGGAATAGACGCACTTACTAACCAAGCACCCGTGGAATGTCTGAACCCGGATCCCGGCTAGCACTGTTAATAAACTCTAACAGGCTTATCAAGTTTTTGTTAGGTTTACATGGAGAAATTTCGTTTAGGGCAAGCCTTAGTTTTACTCACTTTCGTTATCTCTCTGTCTTGAAGCAATAGAATACCAACAAGCAACTCTTAGCGAAAGAACCGATGCCTAAATATTCCTAGTTCCAATACAATACAGCCAAACTCGTGAAAAGTACTCCACGACACTTCACCGCGCCAAAACATATTGTGAGATTATATAAATTGATCACTTCAAGACGCGCATGTACCAGGGGTTTCAATAACTTCTGAAATAGCCGTCCATGAAGGCGGCAGTTTGACAAGTTTATGATAGCATTTTTAGTGAAAATCAAGGCAAACTAGCTGGCGGTGTGAGACAAAGCAGGCAGCGGTATACCGCCGGTAACCGGCTTCTATTAAAACCCCTGATGTACCTTGTTATAGGAGCTTCCCTGTCCACTAGAAAATCATCTTGAAAGTCACCTACAACTGTCTCACTGATCCACGACTGCATGATAAGAAAAAAAACTTCCAATTCAAATTTCCAGTCTCGTTTATCCTAGTCTGTTCCAGGCGTTCTGTTGGTAAACGCGGCGAAAGATGGAGAGGGGTTAGGACTGGCGGCGGGAACGCGTTTCCTTCCCGCCGCCCGTCCCAAGCCCACTCCACCTTTTGCCGCGTTTACGAACTGCTGAACGAGCTCCTGAGCGCTCTTAAGGTGTTCCGTGGGTAAACCAGAAAGAAGGAGAAGAAGAAGAAGAAGAACGCTTGGAACAGGCTCCGTTTTTCCTTGCAATGGTAAAGAGTTTTCTTTTGTGAAGCCACAATCATTAGAGCTTAGTATCCTGAAACAAAAGACGATGTTTTGATGCAAATAGATTTTAAATTCAAGAAGGATCAATTCGGGTCACCAAAATCATCTCCGCCGTTTCTTTGTGAGGAGTACCAAAAGGGTCCCCGTTACGTCACATGCACACGCAGCCTAGGTTAACATTAGGGAGCTTTAGCAACGACAACGGCGACGGCAACGACAACGTCACAAATTTGCATATTTAGTAGGCAAAAACAATATCTTTGCACGCTCTGCACGTGCGTTTTTCATTTTTGTCCATTTCGTTGCCTTCGTCAGCAAAACAACAACGTGAAATAGCCAAATTTGAGGGTTTATGGAAGACGTCAGCACTTGAGGATAAATTTTCATTTTCTCCCCCAAATTAAGCTTGACTCATATCGGTTTCATTCTTGAGGGACTGCCACACCATTGTCACGTTAAAAACCTTTGAATAGTCTCGAAGTGATTACAATAATGGGAATTCATGTTTTGAGATGACGTTCTCGTTGCTGTTCCCGTCGTCGTTGCTAAAGCTCCCTATTAGCATAGTGAAGGAAAGGATCATGCTGTGCAAAAAAACAGTATTGAATTTGAGCCACTCGAAGTACATGTAACACATTGAAATTTCCCACATGTCTGCTTTAGCTCAGTCAGCGGTAGATCATCCGTCTGTTATTCGGAGAGTATTCGGAAAGATTCGACTCCTGAGAATGCACATTTCGATTTTTCCGAGTATCCCAGAATATCTCATTTCATTAACCGAGGTAAACATTTGCCATCTGGATCATTACGGGAACGATTTTTTTTTTGGCTAAGAAAGCCTTTGTTTCGATCTCAAACGAGGCTCTGTTTAACACATAAGCGACAAAAGGCGACGTCAACGATTTTCGAAAGCTGAAGTTACAATTACACTGACAATGAAATACCAAGACACAACCTCGATTTTAGGATCAATCCCTCCAAGCTGGATTACTCTTGATAATTCGTCATAAAACAAAGCAGCTGCCTCTGGAGCTTGACTGATGCGATTTCGTATCAAATCCAACATGCTAATCACCTGATCACAACAAACACAATAAAAATTCGTTCAGTGTCGAAGAAGCGTGTACAACTGAAGAGCTTAGGGCGCTGGACTTTCACTGAAGACTTCCCTACTTCATCTCCCACTTTGACATTGAAGCTGATTTGGGTATTATGCCCGGTTTTGGGCGCAATTCCTTAGCATGGGTCGGTTGCTCGGTTAATTGTTCGAAGTCAAAAAAGCAGCATGAAAATGCCGAGATTTTACGGGTTACAAAATAAACTTGGGAATATTTTCTGCAATTGAAACTTCAACTCGGACTCTCCATATTAATAAGGAGTTTAAGAAACGACGACGGCTACGGCTACGGCAACGCCAAAAACCAGTAATATTATTGGTTAAAAGAACCAAAATGATCGTGCTGCACGTGCGGCACGCTTTTTTGAACAAATCTCTCCCGTACTCGTCAAAACTACAACGTGAAATGACCAAATTTAAGGTTTTGACGACAACGTGGACAAACTACAGTGAATCTTTCAGTCTCACTCTTTACTTCAAATCCGTGCGTACCAATCCAGTTATAGGACACTTCGCCCATATTGTATAATATAAACAAGATGGAATAATCATGAAATACTTAGAATAGCTCAAACTTATATTTTGAAGTGCCGTTTTCGTCGCCGTAGCCGTCGTGGTATCTTAAACTCCCTATTGTCTGGCACCAAGAGTCAGACTTCCAAATGATGGGCGAGAATGAGTTGTACTCGTTTTCGAGGTTGCGATAAGTACGTTGCAGTGCCAGCACACGCCAGAGTACATGAAGCAGAAAAACCTCCCAGAGCAACAGCGGCTTGTTTGTCAAAAAGATCCCGAGAAGCAATTTGACAGATTAAGAGGACTTCACTCGGCAATGGGGAATCCTTTAGGGACGAAAGAGTTAAAAGTTTTCGGTAAAAAGAAATGAATGGAAAGTTTCACGCCTTAAAATGTAACGAAATACGCACAAATGCGGGACTTCGAGGTTTTTCATAATTGTTAACTGAGTAATAGCGAGTTTAGGGATCGAACACGCCCACGTAGGTTAAACTGTGAGTAGTCTCCTTGGTAGTCTCTAATTTTTGCGATGGATTGTGGGGGGGGTTGGCGAGATACACGCACGCGCGGCAAATTACGAGATGATTCTCGCGCACGCGTGTATTTCGCCCGTCCCACAATTTATCGCCGCAGTTAGAGACTACTCGCAGTCTGCACATAGGTGGCAGACGAAGGCTCTCAAGAGAGAGATTAACCTGCTTGTAGACTTCACTTGATAGGGTGGATTTTCTCTGGGACTCAGTACTATCCAATGTCTCTTCAGATCCTTCATCATCTACCCTGTTTGTTTATTGAAAATCAAAATCAAACCAAAACGATAAATAAAGAAAGGGGGGCCGGAATTTTCTACATTTAAAACTAGTTTTAACTGTCAACTGTGACGGTGATAAAACCAGTGTTAAATCTAGTGAAAATCAAACATTGGCTCCTTTCGGTACCGATCAAAGTATGTCAACTACGAAGTTCAACTTTCAACCAACGGTTCCGTTTTCAATGCCGCCAATCATTTGGCGGACAGTTAAACACTTAGGTTAAAACCAGCCAGTCATAAAATTATATCAAGTTCACACCTCTTAAGCTGATAATATTCTTCATTCTCAATACCTGTCCGATTGACATTTCATTGAAATTGTGTGGAGAATTTACATGCTGATCACTCCTGGGAGTCACGGGTTAAAGCGTCTGGCGATGGTGGACGAAACCCTTCTCGTTGGCTAAACAGACTTGGTAAGGGACACTACAGGCGGCGGTAGATTCCTGGAAACCGGCTATTATTAAAACCCTTGTCACAACCTGTACAAAACGACCACTATCTTATGAAGGTATTATGCTCTTAGAGCGGTTTTCAATTGAGTGTCGAAAGTAATTAGCGAACTGCTTTGGTTTTGCATTTACTTCACTCAGTGATTGGTTGAAAGTTCTCGCGCCATGTTTTCAACCAATCAGAAGTGAAAGCAAAACCAATCGTGGCTTGCGCGTGCACATTATTTTTCCCGAGCTTTGTGACGGCTACGTGTAATTACTTCGAGTCTTGATTGGTTTACTGGATTGTCTCCGTCCTTTTTGATTGGCCAAAGTCATTACTTTGGTTTTGGTTTTACGACACTTGATTGAAAGTCGCTCTATACTATTTGAACCGCTGCATGGCAGGCGCCACCTCACCCATTCCAACCAGCCTACCGTATCCACGATTGAAATCAAAGATCCCACAAAATTCATAGCGTTCCATTTATGAACAGTGAAATGTTGCGAGACTACAACAGCTTCACAGTTTATCATGCGGCAAGATTCAAGTAGAATAGAAAGTCCAATTATTAGCAGATGTTATTCCAAAGGCTACATTTTCTCCTCATTTTCGTCCCGCCGCGGTTCGAACCTGAGACCGTGCGCACAGTACTTCAAAGCCCAACAAACTTACTCTGATGCTCTGCAAAATATGTCAAGCTTAGGATCGAAAATGCTAAAGAACGAACACTATTTTCACCGTTTTTTAGCCATGCTGCGAACAACCATAATTGCGCCAATGATACCAATTCTCTTGTACCTGAAAACAAAACACAAACTCATGAAAACATTGTAACCTTACTTTTCTTATTCTTGAAGAAATGATTTTGTTTGGTTATAAAGTGAACTTTTCCCAAAAAGAGTTGATGAGGTCCAAATTCCGTTGCAGTTTTTTAATGGATCAACATTAACTTTTCCTTTTTGTTTGTTTGTTTTTTAGAATTTTATTTTTTTCCGTTTCGATTGCTCGCTTTTTAAGTCCTTCATTCAGCTGTATAAGCTTTTTAAACCGCTTTAACTTGATGACGGTCGGAAGTGTGGCTCAACCACATCAACCGTATACCCGTTGGAACACGAAAGGATCCAGCTAACCCGATGGTGACTTGGAGATACTCGGGAAAAGCCCGAGTACTCCTTCGCAGGAGTCGAACCTACGACCTTCCGATTACTGGATCGGATGCTTTACCACTGGGCCAAAGGAAAGATAGGTCATTACAAGTGAACTCTAGTTCACAGCCAAAATGATTCTGTATTCTTCTCAATATTTAATTTAATTGTATTCATGTCAATATTGACTTTTCACTGATTGGCAGTCTGACTGTGGTAGATCATCCGAACTAGCAATCGGAAGGTCGTAGGTTCCACCGCTATCCGGGAGCATTCGGATTTTTTCCGAGTATTCCCGAGTCACCATTGAAAAAATATCATCTCTTCATTTCATCTACAGGGGTTAACATATAACGTCTCTTTCAGTACGAACGAGAGTATCGTCTTACGTACTTGGGCAGATTGCTTGTTAGTTGTTTCGTTATCACAATATGCATGTCATCCTATTAACAAAGGAAATGGCAATTTAGTATTGACCACATAATGAGTTACTCAAGTGTGGGGCTATTAAAACTACAGGTTTTGATCAAGAAAGTACGAGTTTAAGAGAGCGAATCACCCATATTACTGGTCTATTCCGATGAAAAAGCATTTGGAATCAAATAGAGCGGTTTTCAATTGAGTGTCGTAAAACAAATATCAAAGTAATTACTTCGACCAATCACAGCAGGTATAAACAACGCAATGAACCAATCCAGATTCGTAGCAATTTCGTGTAACTTTCTAATAATACAATGCGTTAATTTCACACGATATTGTTTAAAGCTGAGCAGCTTGTGGGGTCGTGAACAAATGAAATCAAATCAAATAAATACGTATCAAATCATACTGTTTTTTTTTTTGGATGGGGGAAAACCGAAGTACTCGTAGAAAAAACTCTCGGAGCAGTTATTATTTCGGTCATTACTTCGGTCCGGTATCCTACGGCATCCCCCCCCCCCCCCTCAACCCCCATATGACACCCGATCTGGGAATCGAACCCGGGCAACATTCGTGGGAGGCGAGTGCTCTCAACTTCGACCCAGTTGTTGGATGAGCGAATAGCGCATGGATCTGCGAGATGTAAGCAATGTCCAGTGAATTGCTAGAGCGGTTTATCTTCTGAATGGTTATTACTTCATTCGGTCCGGTATCCGACGGCATCCCCCCCCCCCTAACGACCGGCATCCATCCCTGAAAGGTAACCAGTCGTTTAGCGACTGGTGTGTGGACGAGGATGTCCCCCCTATTCCCCAACCAAGCGATAGGGATCAGGTCTCGGTTTACAACAGTTAGATTGCGCTATCGACCGAATGAAGTAATAACCATTAAGATAAACAGCTCATTGATTACATCTAGCGGATGCCAGTCGTTTCGCCCACAAGTCGATTCGCTACACACGTTACACAGGCTGTACGGTAAAAGTCGCTTTGCTGACTCGAGCAGCATTTATGTAGGAAATTGGAAAATCTCGAGTTCATTTCATTTTTTATGTGAATCTTCTGCCGCTTGTGAAACATCTGTTGCGCGCTGGCGAAATCAATTTACGTATGTGAGCAAATCAACTTCAGCGAAGGCGAATCGACTTGGGGCTGAAATCACTCGGTAGCCTCGCAGCTCCTACAAGGTCTCACCTGATTGGAGACCACCCTTGAGGTTTAACAAAAGAACAAATAACAGAAACAATGGCCCTTTTGTTTTAGGCCTAGGGTCCATTGTTTCTGTTATTTGTTCTTTTGTTAAACCTCAAGGGTGGTCTCCAATCAGGTGAGACCTTGTAATAGCTGCGAGGTGACCCAAACCACTATCTACCTTTCAGGGGTTCAAAAACAGGAAATAGCAAGTGCTTAATTGCAGTACCTGAATGAGCCCTCCATCTTGCTGATTAGTGAAGGCCAACGTGCTTAGCATGTTGAACAGCTTTCGAATCTGTGTCACAGTTAAATTGTCCAGGTAATCTAAAATGCCCTTTAAGACGAAATCAATGCATATCAAAGTAATGTAATAGACAACTTATAATATTACGTCACTAAATGTATATATGTGAAGTGCCGGTTATCTGGACAATTTAAACAAATTCAATCTTCTTTTATAGAGACCTGAAAAGTTCAGGTGGCATCAACAGGATTCTAATCCATCCCCTACTCTTCGCGAATAGTGTCTAGGTTCTTTTATGTCCCACAGGGAACTTATGAACAGGGATGGCACTAGGATTTTTCAATCTGGGTCCTGGGACCCGCATGTTCGGCCAAATTGGGGTCCCAAGCATTTTTTGGGGGTCCCAAAATCTTGGTGACCCTCTGCGAGAAAAAGAGTATGTTTTAAATTATGAGAAAAAGAGAGTAACCAACTTGGAATTAATATTGATGCATATGCATAGGACTGGCCGACAAAGGCTTTTTCTAGAGCCGTTACATTCATTCCTGGACAAGAACTCTGTTAATGAAAGAGCACCCTTTCCAAGGGTTTACGCATCACTGGTTTCCTCCCTTAGGAGCAACAAACAGTGACGTCTTTTGCTATATATTTGCATTCAGTGACTTGCAGAGTACATTCCTCTGAAGAAGACCGCAGAAGGCGGTCGAAAATTTAGTTTTAACCTTTTTAGATGTTTTAATTAAACCCCATTTCTTAGAACTTCAATTATGATCACAGATCACTCCAACAGTTTTACAAACAACAGAATATACTGACAAATCAAAGCAAGTTGTGTGAGTTATTTAAGTCAGTGCCTTGCGTTCTGGGACGCATTAAAATTTCGATGATGCATTTTTTGGATTTTATTTGCGTAAAAATGCACGATTTCTGCGTTAACGCGATCCCTGGAACATATGGATGGCAGACAGGGCCTCAGTTTATAGTCCTTATCTGAGAGGACTTGAAAGTCTAACCATTTGCAGATGAAATTACAAAGGCAGCAATTTCTCCTCAGCTATTTGAAGATCCTAATTGTTGATCCAGCCGGGGTTCGAGCCTTGGACCTCCGACGTGACAGCCTGATGGTCAACATGGTCAACCAACTGAGCCACCAGGCTCCAAACTGAGCGGCTTTGATTTATAGCTCAGTTGGTACAGCATTGTACTAGCATCACAGAGGTCATGGAGACATCGGTGTTGTGGGTGTCCTTTGTGAGTGTATGGGTGGGTGGGTGGGTAAAGCAGGTCCACATCAGCTGAACAGCTGCCAAAACTTCCACTTGCTCAAACAATGGGAGGCGCGGTGGCCTCGTGGTTAATGCGCTCGACTCCAGAGCGAGTGGTCTGGGTTCGGCCCCTGGCCGTGGACATTGTGTTGTGTTCTTGGGCAAGACACTTTACTCTCACCATCCAGGTGTATAAATGGGTACCAGCTTATTTAATACTGGGGGTAACCCTGCGATGGACCAGCATCCCATCCAGGGGGGAGTAGAAATACTATAAGCTCTGGCCTAATTGGCCACTTGGCTTGTAAGCAGACTTTACCCTCCAATCAACAAACAAGGTCAACTTGTTGGGCTCATGCAGATTTCAGGTGTCAAGGAGAGACAATTGCTTAAATCTTTAAAATAAGTGCAAGCATCATTTCTCCCTTTCATAAGTTCTGCCAAAAGGTGGACTTCTTTATAAAATAATCCAATCTAACGAAAGTGAAACCCAATAAACACAACTTGGTTGAACTCATGACTCATCTTTCTCTCAAACTGACCTTGATAAATATTGCAAATGGTGCCATTACATCTGGATATGATTCAACAAGATCAGACAACACATCTAAGGATGCATCTGCCTCAGCAGCATAGCCACTTCCTACATGAGTCACTAGGGTGCCAACAATTTCCTGCAAGAGTCAAAAATTCGCAATTGGAGGAAAACATGCTTGTTTACACACCGGAAGCTCATGTTGCAAGGATTCCCAAAGAAAATTACTTTCAACGTTCAGTGTAATAGTGAAGCTACACTGTACCTGCTGGCAGTAAAGGTCAAATGAAACAAATGACAGCTTGTACATTGCACAAGCATAGGAACAAACTGATGCATCAGGTGATCTGAGAAGGACCTCGGCCAATGACAGCAAATCTGAAAAATAGTCTCTGAGGATCTGCAAAGGAAAATGATAACAACTAAAAATTACTGTCACCATTGATATTCCATGTAGTCAATAACAATGTCGTTATTAACATTATCATCATAATGAACTACTGAAACCCTATGGCTGTTAAATGCTGTCCATACACAAACTTCTCAATCTATTCCTTAGTTTAATTTTAATAAAATTAAATTATGTCAAAATATTTAAAACACCCATTACATGAACAGTTTCCTCTTTTCTGGTTTTATCTTGTGTTCTTTCCCTTTTCCCCAATACCACTATTATCACAATCTAAAAAATAATCTATGGATAATCAACATTAATTTTCACTCCTCTTTTAGATGATCTAAAACAATTTCCGTGTTGTTCTCCACTTGGTGTTGCCAAGTCTCTAATTCAAACGCCCTTGTTCTGTGTTCTGTGCAGGTCATTTCTTCTCAAGCACTTTAAATTTATTTACAATCTGACACATTCATGGAAACAAGTCTCACTCTTCTTCAAAATGAGATAGATAGATAGATAGATAGATAGATAGTTTATTTAACCCTTAAAACATGACAGTCACAAGACTGAATTGCGTTCTGTTACAACATTACATGTATATATATATAACAAGAAACTATTTACAATATTCGATAAAATGGAAAGTATAATATTTCAATTGTATGGAACTTTCAAATTAATGTATAAGATGATTAAAAAGGCTAAAAGTTGTTACACATGGCGGGTAAAAAAGTGTTATTAAAACGGTTTGTTTTGGAGACGAACCGCTGAAACCGCCTCTTTGTTCGAAGGTTGTACCTGTGAGTGCGAGTTAAAAGCAGCACTCAGCATTTCTTCGGTGAAGTGGCCATTTCTTATCTTGTTCCTGATCAAAGTTTCCATGGCCTTTTTCCTGTTAGCAGTTGAATGAAGAATAAGCAAGACGAACAGGTCTATAACCTTGTGCTTTCCTGGTGCATTTACAGATTCGATTGCCTGATAACAAAAAACAAACTACAATAAACAGCTGTTTTATTGATAAAAACTTTGGAATTAATTATGGTAAAAAATATTTTGAGCTTTCAATGTTCAGGAGTTGAACCTTAATGGCCTTGTTGTACATGTAACTGTTAATTTAATTACTTTTCTTTTTCAGAGGAAACTAAAACAAACACTTTAGACTCACTTTGATCCATCCTTCTGCAACAGATCTCTGAAAACGTATCCCTGAACGAATTGCATCCAGTGTAAACAGCTCTCCATTTTTGGTCTTGGTTAATAAGGACCTTTGAACAAAAATAAAGTTTGTACTTGTTGTGTAACTTTGGTGTTTCCATCTTCACCATCTTGACAATGAACCTCCTGTTACTGATGTTCTTTAGCATTGTACAGTACAACCAGAATAAAGAGTATTGGTAGTGCGGAGAAAAATTAAGGATCTTTGACAAACCTTTTCAAAGGCATTCAAAGAGCTTCCAAAGACCCTTGAAGATGATGATCAAAAGCTTGTTATTGTTTAAGGATTAATGAAATAAATGTAAACAAATTATTTGAAGTGAGGGTTAAAGACCGAAGGGAGAAGTGATTCTTGTATTTATCTGGACAATTCTTAAGGAATTTATTATCATTGTCTCTTACAGACTCGTTTCAACAGGATTCCAACCATTGACCTCTGCGATGCTTGTGCAATGTTCTAAACTGGTCAGAGACAATCTTGCTTAAATTGTCCAGGTAAGTGCGACGACCACTTCTCCCTTTTGTTTAAAGATTGTTTGACAATTGATCGGTAGTTGCTAAAACTAAAGATCACATAATATTTTTTGCAAAGCTCCTCATGAAAGTATCAAAGGATCTTGGAATTAAGATTTAGCCCTTAAAGCCCTTGTAAGATAAAATAATGAGATTGTCTTAACCTATTGAGTTCTGAGCAGCTCCCCAATGACAAGTAAAATCGTCTGGCGTTAGACAGATTAAATTCTATTGAGTCTCTCTTCCAGACGTCAATGGGTTAACCTTAAATTTTCACCAGACTGGGGGTAAAGGTTGAAAATATTTTCATTTATTACAATAATTATTACCCTCCATGAGATCTTCTTTGCTCTGCAGGAGTTGAGCAAGCTGTTGGTGGAAGTGATGTTGACGTGAAGCTCAAGTTCGATCTCAGTTCACTCATGACCTAAGAATGCCATTACACAAAAAGACCTCTAAGTATTGATAAGAGAATTTAATATGAAAGGTTGTCCTGTCCTGCTGGAGAAAATAGCTTCATTTGACAATTTACTACATACATGTATATAATTATTTATAGATTTGAACAAATACTAAGATTTTTCTGCCTTGTTCGTAAAGATATCTATGTCGCGTAAAAGTGAAGATTCTACTTTTATCTTTCACATAAATTTGATGATATCGATGTTGTCATATCTGAGTGCTCCTTTGGAAGAGTCAACCTTTAATACGACCCTCTGATAACCACCATCTCAGACAGGTTAATACGGAATAGAAATGCCCCCTTCCCTCTAAATCAAGGATGAAGTGACATGAACGCCAAAACTCAACATTATCCCATCATTTTGGGGGGAGGGTTGGTCTCCATTTTCCATTTTAAATTAATGTGTCCAGTTTGAATGCCCTACCACTGAGCTGTAGGAGACTTGTGGAGGCTTATTAAGGCGAGTGAACTGGGTTTAAATGAAAATTGCCCCACTAGTGACATGTACATTGCATTCTCACAATTATTGTAATCATTATGAAGGAAATGGAAAATGTTTAACTTGTAAATGTCATAATGAGATGTATTTTTTGATGGTAACGTAATGGTTCATGTGTACATTGTACCAGGATAGATAAAGAAACATTCAAATAAAAGAAGTAACATAATACAATATTATTTCTTTACCTCAAACGCATCATTGTCACTAACAGACTGAAGGATAAATTTTACTACCACAGGTAGGTCATCAATTTCAGCTGAAGGAAGCATCTGTATGACTGAAGCACGCACCTAAATGGACCCATCAAAATTTCAATTTACCTGATTGAAATGCATAACTTGTATGGTTAACAGCCTAATTAAACAGAAAAGGAAATGGGCTGGTTTCTCATTTTGAAGGTTTCTATTAGATTAAACAATGCTACAGGTCACCGAATTGTTAAGAACTATTGGCTGTGCTGTACTGTTGCCATACCAACAGACTGGTGGACACCCTCAGAAAATTGCCAGAGAATAGTACCTGGTATTAGACAGATATAACAATGTTGCCCCACTGAAAGGACTTCAGGATTGACAGTGTTGTAGTCCTTTTTCATTGGAAACCCACTGCAGTTACTGTGTGGAAAACCCTTAATTTGAGTCTGCTTAATCCATTGACTCCCAGGAGCGATCAGAATGTAAATTCTCCTCACTATACCAATGAAATGTCAGTCCAACAGTTATTGAGAATGAAGATTATTATCAGTGTTTGAGATTGTGATCTAGATATAATACCAAATTCCTATGTCTACCCAACAAAGCAGTCTATGGAACTAATTAGGAGAATCAACATTTTGATCTTGAGAATGAAAGGCTTAACGTTACAGTAAAATCTATTAAGTCTGACTCTTAGGAGTCAATGGGTTTAAAGGTTAAGGACACTAATAATTATAATTATTATTATTATTCACATATTATGCCATTTTGTGCCATATTTGGTCATGAGAACTTGCAAAATATGAGACAGTAATACACTGTTGTGTCCCGGTTTGACTGGTTTAGAAACAGAGCAAATACAGACGGAACGGAAGTTTTCCAATGAAAGACATTTTTTTCAACACGATGCAAAGCCTGAGGATTTAGCTTGTCATCACTTGTCACTCATCATTTCGTTTATCCAATCAAATAGACGACATTTGGCTGGCTTTCTGAGCTGATTACAATCGTTCGTACGTGCTCTGAAGGACAGATGATGCATTTTTTTAAAAAAACATTCTTACCAAATAAAATTGAAGCAAAAATACTCCATTTTTGTATTGGAATAATAAATCTCATATTCAATGGTTTAACATAATATTATAATATTCGTGGACATTTTGCTCACTGCTCGTATTTTTCCTCGCCCCTGCCGAGCTGCGGGAAAATACTACACAACTCGAAAAATCTCGGTGCGTATTATATGTTAAACCATCGAATAAGATGTATTTATTATAATTAGTATTTACATTTGTTATATTTATTACTTACCTCGACCAAGAGTTCTGGTTGCAGGCTGAGATTGGACAGGGCATCAAGAATAGCCACACGTAAGCTCAGTGTTCTGAAGAAGAAGCTCGCTGTCCAGAAGGTTAAAAATGAACACTTTTCAACAATAAATTACCAAATAACGGAGTTTGTATTATTTTTGCGCAAACCTTGCACGAAAAATACATTAATTTTGCCATTGCATGAGTACTGTATGACTGGTTGGTAATTGGTTTATCCTGAGATAGGTTTCAAAGTTCTTTCATTTTTAATTACCACAATATAAAAGGAGAATGTGAAAAAAAGATTAAAATTATAAGTTCATAGTTGAAAAAAAAAAAGGAGTGAAGTTACGAGAAAGAAACCACAAGGCTTAACTTTGGTTTCAGAATTGGGAAAGAGAATAAAAGACATCTCATTTTTCATTGCTATACTAGCATTCACAAAATAAAGAACACGCTACTTAAGAAGGCTGAAACCAGTCTTGGCACTTCCAAGAAACTGAAATTATTATTTATAATAAAATTATTATTATAGTATATACCACACAAAACAGTACCTAATAACTAATTGCTTGACAAGTGTGTCATAAAAATAAAATGTGACGTAAACTGTAATTGGGTGACATATTTGCAACTTAATGATCTCCAGTAAGTGGGCACTGGATAACCTTCCCTACATTGTACATTTGATTTACCTGTACATTATACCTGTACTATGACGAACACAGGTCCTACTGCCCCACAGGTCACCTATTTTGTACTGCTTTAAAACACAGGAACATACATACAGCACTTATAGGCCTTGAACCAGTGACCCTGAGATTGGAGTCCGGGGTGATAAACCAATAGGCCAATATACATTTATGTCTCCTCAAGGCCTTGCGTTGTCGTCGTGTTGTTTCCTTGAACTAGAGGCTTTACTCCACAATGTCTCTACACCCAGGTGTAAAATTAATATGGATACCAGAAACACTAACTTACTTTAGGGGGTAACCCCGCGATGAACTAGCATCCCATCCAGGGAGGAGTAACCATACTCTCAGTTGCTTCATGCTACGTAATCCGGGATAAGCTCTGGTCGTGTGGGCCACTTGGGCCTGGAGAACGAACCTTAATTTACAGCTACATAACATGTATACAGCGACCTAAAATTTTTGGCACTTTAATATCACAAAATGTGGTAATCTGCAATAGAACTTAATTTGCTGGCTGGTTTTAATCAGTTTTGTGTTCATTCTAAACTTTGGGAAAAAACTGTCTTCGATTCACACAGTGATTGCACATATACCTTAGTTCTCTGGCAACTTGTGTGTGGTTCAGAAATCATCTAGCACTTCAGGAAATACAGGATATATGATTTTCCCGCTGAATTGCCAGTGATGTTATGCCAACCATTTTCAAGCATCTTTTCAGTCAATTCCTGAATTACCAGTAAAAAAAACAAGAGATAGGGCAGATTTCTCATTATAAATGTAACTGGGTCATTTTCCTTACAAAATAAAATGAAAAAAAAAATGCACGTAATGACGACTACATTAAAGGAGGATGATGAAGATGACCACAAAACCTTCAAATTCGATATAATTATAAATCCCTACAATCTTGTGGTTGTCCCTGAAGACAAAGTGAATGCAGATCATTATGTGATTTCTTCACATTGTGTTCTACAACGTCATACGCGAATCCACATGGACGATGTTGATAATGATTGTGGGTTTTAGTCGCCTGCAGTTTAAGTAACAAGGGAGGAACCATAAAGCACTTAGCTTTACTCTCACAAGTTTAATGATGATTGACAATGACCTTCAAGTTGATGATGACAATGATCACGGCACTAAATTTATGATGACGATGAAAATACACTTCTGTCCAAAAAATGCATCTAATTAGCTGCACACACCTGACTTTTGAAGTGTACTTTTAAGTCTCAGCCTTTGCAACCTACAGTGTACGTGTATTCCAATAATAAGGTACGTAATGGGTATTTAATCACTCACAGTGACTCACAAAACTATGTCCCATTAATCACTCACTGAAAAACCCATTAACCCTCTGACTCCCAAACCGGCCTGAACTGGACATACTTAGTCCAATGCCAGATGATTTTAGTCATCAATGGGGAACCCCCAGAGTCCAATGGGTTAAGAGCTTCGAGGTTAGTGCTATTTTCAGCAAGTAAAGTAAATGCAGCTGCTGTTTGTATACTTAATGGAGGAGCAGCATTTGGGGGGGCACTTAGTGACGTTAATTATTATATAATTGTCTTTATTCCCAGACACACGTGATGTGTGAAAGTTGGGGAGAGGAACAAGGGGACATGCATTGTGTGCTGCTTTATATTGAAATCTGCATGCATGCATGCATGCATGCGTCTAATCAGGGGCATTTTTACAGCTGTATCTGAGTTGGTAGTTCTAGCTACATGTATAGCTAAGAGGCAACTAGACAGCTAGCTAACAGCAAAGTGTAGCGAATGATGAATTCAAGATCATCATAGACAAATTTAATATCAGTTTGGCTAAGTTACCAGGCCTAGCAATGAAGCAGGCTAGCGTTTTGATACAGCTGTAATGTTAAATATGGACTAATTAGTATTAATTTAAATAAATAAAAGCATGATCTTATCAGACAAGGTCAGCGGCAGCCTCGCAGCCATTCATAGCTTGGTCGCTGAGCTAACAACTGTAAAATGGCCTATTAAGACAAATCAGTGGACTGCTGTGAGAATGGCCAGGGATTTTAAAACACAGAGCAATGACATGCAAATGCAACATCCTAACGGTTCTGCACTGTAACCACTGGACCGCACTGCCCTTCTTCGTAACGTCAAAACACTTGCCATGATTTACCTTGCTTTGAAAAATACAATCCAGCCATCTAAAAACTGGTTTAGGACAAGTCTGGGAATGTTGATGTCATCTGGCCCATTACTATAGAAATCATGGATGAAAAATTGACAATCTTTATGTAGTTCTAGAAACATTATATTATTATTGTTATTATTATTATATTATTATTATTATTGTTTGTTTTTGTTTGTTATTATTATTATTATTATTATTATTATATTATTATTATTATTACTACATGCACTAATGGACTAGAAGCCAAAACAAAAACGACATTTCAGAAACAAAATTAACCATACCTATCTTCACCATCCATAAATTCAGGGAGTTTTTCCATTAGCATGTTGGCAATTTTTGGCTGTGATTAAAAATGCACGCACCCACAATAAGAGATGAATACCAGCACTCGACCTTAGCGGTAGTCCACTAGTCCTGGACTAGTGCAAAATGCTTCTGGACTAGTAGAAAACTTAGAACCACTAGTCACAGGACGAGTAAACTACTTAGTAATTAGTTTAAACGTCTAAAAAAAATACATTAGGTGAAAACAAAATACACGTCTTGTAAATGTTGTTTCAATGCGTTCCTCGCAATGTTTCGATCGCGAAAAACAGATAGTCCAATGCAAGGACTGAGGCGAGAAGACTAAAGAAAGCTGAGGTGGGACTGGGTGGGGGTAGGGGTTGAGGGGGGTAGAGGGTAGGGGTGGGGAATGAAGGGTAGAGGTGAGGGGTTAGGGGTGAGGGGTAGGAGGTGAGGGGTAGGGGTTGAGGGGTAGGGGTGGGGGGTAGGGGGTGAGGGGTAGGGGGTGAGGGGGGGTAGGGGTGGGGTAGGGGGTAGGAGTAGAGGTGAGGGGTAGGGGTGAGGGGATAGGGGGGGGGGGGATAGGGGTAGGGGTAGGGGTAGGGGGTAGGGGGTGAAGGATAGGAGGTGAGGGGTGGGGGGGTGAGGGGTAGGGGTGGGGAATAGGGGGTGGGGGGGGTGGAGGGGGTAGGGGGTGAGGGGGGGACTAGGGGGTGAGGGGTAGGGGTGAGGGGTAGGAGGTGAGGGGTAGGGGGTGAGGGGTAGGGGTGGGGGTAGGGGGTGAGAGGTAGGAGGTGAGGGGTAGGGGGTGAGGGGTAGGGGGTGAAGGGTACTATAGCTGAAAACAACCCAACCTTTACAAAAATGCTAACCTTAGGCCTTAACAATACGCTTTAGATAATGACTAGGCCTAAGGTTAGTATTTGTTTGTAAAAGTTTGGGTTGTTCCAACTATGGTACCCTTCACCCCTACACCTACATGTAACCCCATAATAGTCATGTCGCTATTGTCATTGTCAAAATTTTAACCTTAGATTTGAAATAATCTGTCTTTCATTATTTCAGCTTACTATAGGGAAAAAGTAACTGACTTCTCTGAATGAACTTAAGCCAATGCTTTTTGTTGGCTGTCAATGTTTATTTATTAATCATTGGAAATTAAAAAGGTTACATGTACTTTTTAACATGTGTCTTGAAGCAGTTTCTACAAGAAGGATTGAACAAAGGGTTTTTATTAAAATTAATGTATACATGACAATAACCTGTAAGATGTCTATACCAAGGAGCATTCTGATCAAACTTTCTTGGCTTCCTCCATATCTACATTAAAATTTGGAAAATAGACAAGACATCAAAATATGTACAGTATGCACTGTATGTTCAATAAATTATAACATAAAATTAATGGAAAGGCAACTCACCCTTCATGGTCTGCTGAAATGGGAAACAGGAAGCAGGCTGAGACGGAATCTGTTAACAGAAAATTACATGAAAAGTTGCTAATGTTGGAGACCGTCACATCAGCCACGAAAAACGTGCTACACATCAGTTGCTTTTGAAAAAGACTACAATGTATTAAACTCAATTTCTTTACAGTTGTTTCATTACTAAGCAGAGATTTCACTTTTTCAAAGAACATACCTGTTAGAGTCTTGTAATCTGTCCTGCAACCCTTCAAGAAAGTCCTCTATAACCTACAACGAAGGCAACATAATGATCAACAACATGTTCTACAGTGTACTGACAAAAAAATAAAATTATTTGATCATTAAAATGCATAAAATGTACATTGTACATGTACCTAACATTAATTGCATACAGTGTACGTAGTCACTGTGGCATCGCCAGTACCGGTCAGCGGTACATTAGTTATAGACAGGGGATCAAATAAAAGTGATTAAAGACCTTGTTGTCACTTACTATTTAAAAAATGTTTCTGCACTGTGAAGACCTCCATTGATAAAAAAGGAAAAATTTTATTTTATATACAGTGCCGCTCAAAGGTAGCAACAATTCAGAGCAAAAGTGTAGCTCTTATGCTGCAAAATGTTAAAAGGGGTATTAACTTAAAAAGCTAATTAAACAAGGAAATTGGTGAGGATTTCACAAAGCACTGTAAATAAATGAATGCATTGATTAAAAGCTCCATTTTTGCTTTTTTTTTACTCTGCGTTGGTTGCTGGAGAAAGATTTTCAATTAATGAAACAGTAGTTTTAAATTAAGGCACTTTACCTCAGGATAGCTGGCATGACTTTTTAGCAAGTTCTTAGTTTTTTCTTCTGAAAAATTGAACGATCAACGTCTGAAAGTAACAAACAATAGTTAATTTACCGGTAGAGCCGTTTTCCCCTTTTTTTCTCCATTTACCATTATCCGACTGACCCAATTAAAAAACATACAATTATACATGTACATGTGTTTATATGTTGCAGTTCATTGATTTTTGTTCCTTAAGTTAATTTGCAACCCAAACTAGGTCAGTTTGTTTCAACTTCGGTCAACTTGTTTCAACCTACACTATACGTAGATCAAGTTGTTTTCAACCTACACGTAGGTTCAGTTTGGGGCAAATACAAAACACAGGCTACAGGTCAAAATTATTATTGTTCACCAATCAAAAACAACCCTAACCCTTACTCTCTAATTAACCTTACCCTAAAAGCTTTTGGTTAGGTTAGCTTTATTGGAGTCCAAGTGCTGAAAATGGTAAACTATAAATGGAGAAAAAAACAATGGCAGAGAGATGTGAACAAAACGAAGGGTTCTAACTTTTATAACGTTTGGGAAACCCAAGAAGATGTAAAGGTAACCATCACTTACCAAGTTCATCCTGTGTTGCATCTACATTGAGTTTAAGCCCTGCATCTTGAACAATTTTACTGAACAAAGTGGCTTCAATCTGTGCTGTGACAGGCTCTATGCTTTTTGATTATTGCTTTGAACGCTTGGCTAACAAAACATATTTGGCATTGATAGCCAGTTAAAGTCACACAGCAACCAGGTGTACAGTCAGTTATAGTTTGTAGCTACTCTCTTGCTTTGGAATTGAAAGTAAGTTACAGTTCAAAGACCCAGCAACATTTCTACATGTACACTTAGCAAATGTCTTATCAGGGGTGAAGAGAAACCATGTGGGAGAAGTCGCTAATTAGCGTCTATATAAAAGGAAAGTTCCAATGGTTTCTCTTCACCCCTGATGAAGGCATTTGCTAAGTGTCAAACGTTAGGTCTTCGAACTGCAACTTTGTTTAAGTTACAATGTACTTTCAATTCCAAACCGGAGTAGTACATGAACTGTAGCTACAAACTTATGACTCATATCAGCATAAAAAATTTTTACAATGAAGGAGGAATCTTCAACTTGAGTTTTAATCATAGATTATCTTTTTCATGGAGGGAGGGGTGTACGTACAGTAAGCCACGTGTGCTGCCTGGCGGTTCTCAACTTGACTTTTTTGAATAAATTTTACAGTACCGATTATCTTTGAAAGCTAAGGGCAAAAGGGGAGTGAAAAGGTATACCGAAGGTAAACATTAATGGTGCCAAACGTTTTTAGGAAATCTTGACACACTTGTTTACAGTAAAAAGTAAATATAGAATCGACAAAAATAAAAAAATTAAAATAAAAAGCATACCCACCCCTCCAACCTAGAAATTGGGTATTTTACCAAACCAAGGAGGAAGTGATTTTGGAAATCCTTGTAGATCTCCTTCTCTAATAATACCCCGCAACATTAAAAAATTTTGACCACAATTGTTTTCCCTGGGCGGCATACCTTGAAGAACGAGTCGGAATATATTGAATACGTATACAATAGATCGGCCATTCTTATTAAATGAAATGCAATTATTAACGTTGCGGAGTATTCTGCAATTTTAGCCTCACGTTCAATCATTTGCTTTCTGATGTCTTGTGGGTTTTAAAGCTGAGCAATCACAATACAGTAAGGAAGATAATCTGTTTCTTTGGGCAATATGTAGTCTATTTGACAACAATGTTAGATAGCTAAAACCTCACCTGAGGGTTCGCAGTCGGTGGAGTTCGTTTTGCGTTTTGATCGCGCCATAGCATGAAATCACATTTCGATCTTCCCTTGCAAATCCATTTTTAAGGGTCTTTTTCAGGTCAATTTCAGGCAGACACTTCTTGATCCCTCATAGCTTCCGCGGTCCTTCCCGCGTTCTCCCGCGTTTTGTTTGAAAAACACGCATGCTCATAAAAACCCGCTGCGTAAATGCGGTCGCATGATTCAAAGATGGCGTCCTATTGAAGTCAATCTCATTGTAAGACTTTCAGAAGCATCCGAAGGCAAAAAGGTTAGTTCGATCCACCTTCTTTTCCCATTTCTTGTTGATTCTTTTTACCTTGTGTTTTTTAGTGTCTTGTGGAAATTGTAAAGACTGTACTTTCGAAAGGTGATCTTAAAATATTTTTAACTTTGTTCAACAAAATGCATCATTGCATGTACACGAGGGTGTGCATTTCGTGTGTGCATTTCGTGTGTGCATGTATGTAGTGCTGCAAATTATTGCCATTATTTCTGTAAATTATTTTTCTTTCCCTCCTGACCATTAGGCCATTTAACCCCTGGCTTTGGCTCTACTCATGTAAATATCATTACCTGTGCATGTGTAAAAATAATAAAGAATGAAAGGCTTTCAATGGCTTTGCCAAAGTTAATCTTTTCTCTGGATCTTCAATCAGCACTGATCAAGGACCCTCCTTGCAGGCATCCAATCATATATTATAATTAAGTCCTTAAATTGGCTCCTTGATTTGATAAATGTAATTATTTTCTTTCTTATGAAGAGAGAATTCCTGAGACATAGTACGTGTTACAGTTCGATGCGCCTTAGCGGTTACCATGGCCACCAAACAATGTTTTTTTACAAATTATCGGCCAATCAGGGTGTGCGAATTTGATTGACAGTCACGCCTCCTTGCAAAGTTCGCACATCATTGCATGGGTTGTTGAGTTGACATACTTACACATAGTTGTCATAATTATGTGAAAGTTTGTAGGGTGGCCCGGTAAGGCGCGTTGCACTGTGATTTAGTTACTACAGTAGATATCAATGAAAAAAAGACACCCCTTCTGAAACTGTTGCCCTCAAGCCCTCCCAGAGTAATGCGTCTTTGTATCCAAACGCTTTCTCTGTTAATTGCTTGACACTGGACTGTCACTGTAGGTGTCCCTTTATACACGTGACCTACATTTATTTGTGGCCTCTACTTTGAATAAATCACTGCTGACCATCTCCCTGGCTAGATATATCACATGCAAGAACTTTGCAGTGTATTCATTTAGATTTAGACCCTTTGAGGTCAATTTGCATCATGTCAACTTTCGGAAAATCATACCCTTTGCAAGTACTGTAGCAAGTCAAGTCAATGAAGTCAATTTTTATTCAACATAGTAGCACAGATTATGTGCTTTTGTAAAGTGTGACCATACCTTGTTTGGTTTCCATGAGCTAAGGCAGCATTTACACAAATGCAGTTTCACTTGTAAGCTCGTCATCTTCAAAGCAGGTTATGCCCTCTATTTGCATGACACCCATCAGGACTGTTACCAAAACCAGGTCGATATGCCAAAAGTAGAGTGTTTTGAAAACGATATGGGCTCATCTGCCATGCAAATGGGGAAACTGCATTGATTTTGACGTGGTTCGAAGTTGTGAAACTGTGTTGATATGTAACTGTGTTCATGTAGACACTGCCTAAGTAGAGGCATCCTTGTACAGGAGGAGGTAACCCAAGCAATGAGATACTTAACTACAATTCATGTTTAACAAAATCTGGATGTTGTTTCCACGTACACTGTACCATCCAGGAGAAGAATATGTCAGCATAATTATTTCAGGGGATATTTAAACATAATTAATCTTTGTGTTCCAGTTATGATACAAACTTGTGCACTTAGGCAAAGAAAGTTGTTTTCAAAGCAAGTATTAACAACTGGTAACCCTTGCTTACATGTACAAATAATGGGCACTGCCGGAATTACAGTAGTGCCGAGCACAATAACACATGTATTGCACTTGTAGAAATTACTTTTGTCTTAAAGTGCTACAGTGATCAAAGAATCATTTCCTTTTTTTGTTGGATTTTGAAAGTGTGAACTGCTTAACACCTGACTGGCAAAGGCTGTTTACTTTGGGTGTAAGTTTCTTTTTTTTATTTCATGGTCCACTATTGCTGACCAATTGGATGTCAGAAGGTTGGATCTAAGGAAAGTGACATCGTTTACTCACTAGCTTTAATTTTTCAGCATGTAAATGCAGCTTATCATATATGCAAAACACTAGTTTAAAAGTCTGAAAGCCCAAAACTCCTGTGCTGTGTATTGATTCAGCCACGTACACACACTTTGCATTTTTAAACTATTGACTCTTTGACATCATTTTCTCCTTGATCTAGCTCTCTAGAGATTTAAAGTTAGTAATGGCGGACCATTAAAATAGGAAAATTCCATTTAAAATAAATGGGTGGTTTTTTTTTTAATCAAGTCTTTAAAACTTGGGTCACTTTTACAGTCAGTTAACATTACAATGTAGTTTTGAAATCCAAAGAGAAGAAGAATTGATTTTTTGGTCATAGGATAGCACCTTAAAACATCTATCAATGATTTCTTGTAGTTTGGTAAGGCAAATGAACAGCAGCAGCAGATAGAAAAACAAAAAACATGACGACGAAGCCTGAGAAAAAGGAAGGTTGTTCAGAGAATCAAAATGCAGCAGATGAAAAAGCTAAGAAAGAGGAATTGGTGGAAGCAAAAATGAGGATGATGAGGAAGAAAAATGAAGAACTTATGAGAAGGCAGAAGGAGATTGAAGAAGACCGTAAAAATGCGGATTTGTACAGTGAAATGGCAGTTAAGAAAAATCCAGAAAATTTTCCTGTGGTTGTTGGGAAAGATGGCAGTGGTCAAGGATTGGGAAGAGGGAGGGGTCTGATGCTGCAAAAATTGAGAAAGGAAACCATGAAAGCGAAGCAGTGGGAGGCCAAAAGGAGAGAAAATGTGAAAAGGGAAGAAGAAGAGCAAAAGAAGCAAGGAAGCAGTGGTTCAAATTCAGCTACTAGATTTCTTGTCGACGACAATCGAATCGACATGGCGAGGACATCAGGACGAAATGAGCATTCTTGGGGTGGAGCAAATTTTAACAAAGTTGTCAATCGCGTGCAAAGAGAGAAAGATGTCTCTCGATCTCACAGACATCACGGAAGTGATGAGATGGTTATGTCAGGAAAAGAACGACATGAATATAAGAAGTGGAGAGAGGAGAGGGCAAGAATTGATGAAGAGAGAAAGGCACGGCAAAAGAAGACAGGGAACTGGAGTCGTGCGTGGGATCAGCCAAAAGTGTGGGATACAACCAAGAAAATGTGGGCGTATGAAAACAATGCAGACAATCATAGTTTTAAAAGTGCAAGGAGACAAGATGTTGGAGTCCCTGATGACTGGGGAAGCTATGATGGGAAAAGAAGAAGACATTACTCAGGACAAGAGTCAGGTAAGGGAGAGTCAAGGCATGATGGCAGCTTTCAACGCTGCAAGGAAGAAGTGGCGGGAGTAGAGGACTGGGGAGATACAGCAGAAAGCAACATAACAGCTCCTGATAAGAGAGAAGAATGGAAAGAAAGAAATGAGGCTGAAAGGGGGAAGGAACACACTGAAAGCAACAGGTTCTCAGAATATAAAGGAGACAAAGCCAGTGAAAATAGAGGCATGTTACAAAGGGAAGAATGGGACGAAACCATCACAGCGAGAAACACTGAAGGCCACGCACACTTGCCATCAGAAAAAGAAAAAACCACTGTTAGTGAGGTGTCTTCTTATCAACAACAGCATTCTGTTGCAGTTAGCGATCCACACCATAACAAGGATGGAATAAAAGACTCTGCTGTTAAAGCGGACAGCAGGGAGAAATGTAATGCCACTGAGGAAACAAGTGAGAGCACTGTTCATGATGCACCGAAACCGCAAAGGAAACTTAAACAAAGAGAAAAACAAACTGCTGCCGAAGGCCATGACTTGATTAACACAGATTCAGAACCTGCTTCTGCAACAGGAAGCAAAGTAATGTTGGAGAAGAGGGATCTTTCAGAACCTCCAGAGAAACAGGAATCCTTAACAATTGACAAAGAACTGGACAAGCATTTAGAAAATGATGTTGTAAGTCAACAAAACAGTGTGTTTGTCAAAGATGGAAGGATAAGTGATGGACCTAGCATTGAAGGTAAGACTGAAGAGTCTCAAAAAGCATCCAATACTAAAGATACCGCAAACAATCACATTTGCTCTTCAGACGAGGACAAAATAATTCATGAAGGCGAAGGAATCACAGCTCACAATTTGGTTTCAAAAAAGGGAGTCAGGTTGCCAAAACTTGTGTCCAAAGTTGAGAAGAAAGTGTCATTTGATTCATCAGAAAGTGATCAAGCGAGAGGAAATGAAATGCAGGACACACCATCAGAAGCAATTGGTGATATTCCGCCTACTCCTGATTTCCTTAAATATGATCATAACTTAGAATGGGGTGATGTTGAGATTGATGAAGAGAGCTCTGAAATAACAGAACCCATTAAGTGGTAAGTCTTAAGTCGATGGAAAATCAATGGGCTGGAACATAAAGTACAAATGTAGTTTAATGGTAGAGTTATTTAATTGGTTTAATGGCAACCATTGCAAACTTAATTGGTGGACTCTTCTAGCCAGTGCTCAGTCAAACTGAAAAATTAATGGGGTGAACATGTGAGCACTTAGGAAGAATTTGATTTTAACAGTTAAATTAATTTGAATGAACCACTACGAACTTATGGGACTCTTCCATGTCCAGCCAGCAGTCAAACTTTCGAGTGAAGTCACAAATGGGTTGTTGGCCGGGCACCCTGAAAACTCTCAGTGTTTCATGAGGCAACTTTGTACAGTATTAAAGGGTGGTTTTAGGCATTGCTAATGGGCAACCCTGGGAGTTGAAGGGGGCAGATTTGTGGCAATAATTTTTATTGGAAGTCTATAAAGAGTCCAGACATCCACCTTCTATAAAAGTCAGGTTTTTTTATCAACAAAGTAGTATAGTGAGCACTGGGTCAGTAGTGAGCAAAACTGTGATATCCAAGCTAAATTTGGGCAAGTTGAATGGTTCACGACGATACTGAAGGAATATAATAATTTATTTTAAAATATCATTGCTTGTGTAAAATAAGAATTATTGCTCAGACATGTACATGTACATGACTTGTATGTATGACAGCAAATGTAAGTCATTTTATTATGAATTTTGAAGGATTGAACAGGATCATTACACGAAGCTCTTACAGGGCAATAGTACTTAAGACATTATTTTACATTTTTAGTATGCCATTCAAATTAGAAAAATCTAGGGAAACCCTTTTTAGATATCTAGCATTTGGTAATTCACTTTGCAATTTACATCTATTGCATCATGCTCGTTAATTTTTTTATGATTAGACATTAGCAATCAACATGTGATAGACACGTAAAAGCTAAAATTAAGAACATCATTCTTTCAGTTAATATATTGTGGATTGTTGCCAATAATTTGTTGTAAAATTAATAATGGGTATTTTAAGTTAGCTGCCAAAAGAAACCCAGACTCTTTTAGAAACATTTTAGAAATTAAATGCATTGACATGTATCTCAACTTGTTTTCCTCTCTTCAACACTTTAATTATGGTTGTAAGTGTCTAAACCATTATTTTATCAAATATAAATTAAACAATACATTTGTGTAAAGTCTGATGTTGTGTACATGTAATGTTCATGCAGTAGGGTCATTTTGAACCCAAATTAGTTTTTTGGAAATTAGTGAAGAAATAATATTATTGTTATTGTAGACCACATGGCAAAAGATACAAGAATCCCAATGCTAGCAGTCAATGTGCTTTCAAAACAGTGGAAAGAAAATTTAAGGAGTGTTAAAGACAACAACATCATTTGTTAAAGTTGTAGGCAAAAGAAGGGGAGTGAACTCATCATAACATTTCAGAACGAGCATGGTGAATTTTGGAGTATTCTCCCCCTACTACTACCCTGTTAATCCCATCTGTTAATCCCATTTTACAGTCACAATAACGATTTTAAGGAACTGGTAATCTTACTGTGATCAAAAAATCACTTCCAAGTGTGATTGCCCAACACTTGACTGGCAAACTTTTGAGCTTTGATTTTTATCTGAAGGCTATTTACTTTTTTGAGTGTAAGTTTTGGATTTCAAGGTTCGCCATTACTCATTTTCAAAACTGAACACTTGGGGCCTCAGATTGTTGGATCTATGGAAAAGAGAAGTCATTGACTAACTAGCTCAATATTTCAAAGGGTAAATTCAGCTTATTATATAAATTATTCATAATGCAAGTTTAAAGACTGAAAGCCCAAAACTCCTGTGCTGCATATTATTTTATTCTACAGTGTGTACACAGTCATGCATTGCATTCTTAAACTAGTTAGCCTTTGACGTCATTTTAGCCTTGATCCCGCTCTCTCAAGATCTTAAAGTTAGCAATGGCAGACCATTAAAATAAAAAAATTCCACTTAAAATAAGCAGGTGTCTATTTGAAACGAAGGCTTAAAACTTTGGTCTCTTTGTGTTTAGTTAGTTTTGAAATCCAAAGAAAAATAAGAATTGATTTTTTGGTCACAGGTGCACTTTAAATTATTTAACTGTGAAGTCTTCTAGCGCTGAGACTGAGTCACTAATTGAGGACACTAAGCACAGAAAGCAAGTCAGTTTAAGGACGGTGCCTACTATCTCGAGATACTTGGGTTTCCTATGGGTGATGCTTACCAATACAGTGATATTTTTGCGCGGTTTAAAACTATTCAGAGAAAGTAGATCTTAGTAAGTACTCTTGGTATCCAAAAAGAAAATTGGGGGTAACCTTGCGTTTTTGAGAGATAATTAAGCTTTAATTTGAGAAAGAACGCCACACATTGCTTTGTATTTTAAAGCTTTTTACAAATATTATTCATCAATTATCTTTGAAAAATGTGTGGTTACCCCAAATTTTCTTTTTGGATTTCAATAACACTTGTTAAGAGCTACATTTGCTGCATAGTCATAAACCCGGGCAAAAATACCTTGAATTAGTAGGCACAGCCCTTAACTCAAATCAAATTAAACGTTGGTTTTTGAGGAGAGGAGAAAGCCAGAAACCAGACGAAAGCCTCTCAGAGCAGAGAAGAGAACCAACAAACTCAACCCATGTGACCCGCAGTCTTGGAATCAAACCCACGACATGTTTGTGGGAGGTGAGCACTCTCACCACGGTGCCATCACTGCTCCCTTTTGTTCAAAATCAAGGGGCTTCGGATAAAGCGATTGTTACAGTCCAAAGAAAACTATTCTTAACAAAACAATCTTTAACCAGGTAAGTTTTTTGGTGAACTCAAAAAAGAGGGCGGCCAACTTATCAAAATTTTCCTGAAATTGCAAGCCAAAGCTCTTTAATTAATTAAGTGCATAAAATGTACAATTCAGAATGGCTTGGCTGTTCTTCCTACATAAACAACCCACCACATTTCAGCTTTAACGTAGCTCAGGACTGGCGTTGATTCAAAAGCCAATTTTTTTTACCAGAAAAACTCGGCACAAGTGATTTTTTATGTCTTCTGAAAGAAACTCCAACATCATTAACTTGCTGAATTAATTTGGGCTTCTAAATCAAGGGACAGGATTTTCTCCACTATCATCAATGCACTTCAGAGTGAGTTTAGGGGACACATTTTCATATCTGAACCCTGTCCAAGTCTCTGTGGGTCCAAAGACCACTTGCCCTCCACCCTTAATTCTGAAAAGGGTACTTGCATGTACATATTTTCTTTCATCATCAGTTCTGATATGAGGTATCTGTTCCGTAACTTCCGCCTCCATATCTTGAGTGTATTGAAATGTGGCTTTTGCTGATTATTTTCTGTTTCAGATAACATACCAGCCAAGAAACTAAATGCACAAAAATTATAGGCTAGACCATCTAATTGTTAACCACCATTACATGTTTTAAGGATTTACTATGCTGCTGTAAACAGGAAAAAACACTTTATTGAAAGAAAAAGCTAAGTGAACAACAAAATTAATCTCTTCCTAGCTAAGTACTGTTACAATGAAATATTTTATTTTAGCCCTTGTAAATGACATTTTGGTGAGAACAGAAAATGAAGTCAACAATGTATTATCAGTTGATAAAATTTCACAAAGCTCCAGCTTCTTTCAGCATTGGCTTCAATTTTCCAGTATCTTGCAGCTGCTTGACATCATCACCACCTCCAACAAATTTGCCGCCAATGAAGACCCTTGGAACCTACAAAAATGAAATGGGCCTATGAGATTCACTTCCCTATTTTTTCACAAGAAAGTGACATTTTTAAGGTGTAACCCATCACAAATACTAAATCACTGCTAAATTACTCAAAAATCATTCTGCACAAAGTAAAGGCATTTCATTTGGAACATTTTGCTGTTTTAATTAATATTAATCCTGCACCTTACAACTTAAAAAAAATAACAGTCATTTTCGCTCACCACCGAGTGAGAGGAAGCGGTCTGTTGCTGACATCACAACCTCCTCTTAATGACTTATGTTTGATAACATCTACGGTACTCTTTGAGAAGTAACATGCAAAGCAGAATCTGTTGTAATCTCAAGAAGACTCTTAATGCCCGTCAATCACTCGACAATTTGAGAAATATGACTGCTTTCTTTCCTAACTTTAATTAGCTTGTGAAGTTTCGAAAGAAGAACAAAGCGTTAGGGAGTTGAGGGAAGGCTTCCTTTGAAGTCCCTTTCTGGCTGAAAGACTTCCTTATTAAAAATTGGAACGTCATCATGGTTGAAACACTTCAACTTTTTCTGAGTATTAAAGAGTCTCCATTGCAAACAATACATCTCAACAAGATTTTAGTGTGTTACTGTGTTTTGCTTGATCCTAGGGGGTGTTGGTGCTAGACGACTATGCCTTGGTTGTTAAATGGGTGGATAACGCTATCCATCAGATAAATCACTATCCAGCAGATAAACACTAGCAAAACCAATAATTATTGAGTTATCCACTGGACAGTTATTTATCAGGACCGGGTTCGGGTTATTCGTTGAAAGCCAATTAGCTTAATCCAGGATTAGCGTAAACATTTGTTTCATGTTTTCAACTTTTTGGTGAAACTTTCTTTTGCTTATTTTTGTTTTCCAAGATTGACTTCTTCTAATGTAATTTTTTGCTGAATATCAGCATTGAACTGCATTAATTTTAGTAGTAGAGAAATAAACTACTTGGTTAATTTTTAATCTGGGATTAGCGTAAATCAGCTTTCGAACAACCAGGCCCAGGTGGATAGCGCTATCCACCCTTCGAATAACTGGGGCCAGGGGCCCGTTTCTCGAGAGTCCCGAAACTTTACGGGCCATTTTCAGGTGTCACAATTCCCTTTGTATCTCAAGAACGGAGAGGGTTTAAGTCGTCAAACTTCGCAGTCATTTTTCTTTTTGTTACCTTGAAAACATGGTAAAAGATCGGCTCTCCAAAACAAGCGGTTGGCACTTCACAAATGGCTTTTCGGGACTTTTGAGAAACGGGCCCCAGGACTGATGAATTTGCTTAATAAACCAAACTTACAGATTTTTCTGTACAATGTAGTTTGTTAACTAAATTACTGTAAACTCGGTGAAATCATTCAACGTTTAGCAAATGAACAGGGGCACCCAACGTCAATTTTCGGAAAATATCTGTTCGGAAGACAATTTGAGATCTAGAATTTTCGGTACATTTGTTGTAAAATTTCTTGCTTGCCTGCTTCTCTTAGGATTTTCGAACATCTGAAAAATGGTATAAGCAGCCATTTTTTACGGATTTTTACCCTAAAAAGGTCACCTAGAATTTTCGGGAGCCTTTTTTCTGGCTGAAATTTTCGAAAAGGTAGCTTTTGATCCCTATAATTTTCTGATCACTAGACTTTCAGCTAGGAAATCCGAACAGATAAAAATTTTTTAGGGGATAAAAACATGCCTATATCTACCGTTTAAATACTAAAATACGATAAACGATGCTATGTCTAAGTGGTTTTGAACTATATTCTCGTTGGGTGCCCCTGAATGAAAACTATAAATGGCACTCAAGTAACTGTTGCTTCAAAATTTAAGCAATCAGAACCATTATTTCATTGCATTAATAAGCCAATAGTGACGCCTTCACTAACAATTGATTGCATAACTAACAGTGACGTCGCACTTTCTGTATTCTACTGTTCACTATTCTACTGTTCACTTTCACTGTTCTCTGAACAAGAGACCTCCAGTCTTTGCCTACTAATTCTTTATCACGATGTAAAATGATTCTTAATTATGATTAATTAAAATTTAAGCTTAAAAGCTTGTTAACAGCAAGCGCAGCTGTCAACGAGGTAATTTCCATTTACGAGTCTCTCAAGTCAAGGCCGAAGTAAGTTACACGAGAGCACAAACTTGACCATGAGAAACACTAACAAGTAACATACGTACCGATCTCCCCTTTGTAATTTCCAGAAGGGCGTCTTGATAAGCATCACCATCGGGCAACTCATCCAGTTCGATAAGCACATAGTCTTTCAAGCCAGCGTCAGCCAAGGCAGTTTTCGCTTTCTTACAAAACGGGCAGTAGGTTTTGGAGTACACGACTACTTTGTTTCCGTTGACTTTAAGCTTGATTTCGTCGACTTTTGTCATACTGAATAACTAAATACAGAGAGAATTCTTGCCTCGACCAAGATAAGTACCAGATTCACTGCGAACGAAGAAGTGATCGCTTTATATAAGCCTCCCTGGAGTTGACCGGAAGTGACGAAGCCTTTTTGCTACTTCTTCCGCAATCAGCTGGCCGGTTAAGTCAGCTGCGCATAAGCAAAACGCACAAAATGGCTTTTATTTTCAACACATCTCATGTCCGAAATTTTTCTAGCCATCCCCCCAAAAAAAACAGAATGAACAAACGACCGTGACACAACCGAAAAGCAGAATTGCTGTGTCACATTTCCATCGAGGTCGCGTGACTTTCTGCAGGTGCTAGTCACGGGTATACGCACTCTTGATGGTGCTTTGTTTAAAAAACCGTGTCATGATGGCATCAAGAAAAACGTGCAAGAATTCAAAACCC
>NC_090889.1:22732039-22764539 GCF_036669925.1 Montipora capricornis
TGAATAATTAAATAAATTAACAGTCTTGTCTGCATAGGCACGATCACTAAGCAGCAATAATACAGAAATTACACTGGCAAGCTTAGATCCCTCGTACGAGGCAAGTCAGACATACTTTTCACTCGCCTTGTTGGAGCTACATCTTCCAGCTCAATCTCCGTAACAGGATAAACCCTCCCCGAAGATTGATTTGTTAATGTTCTTAGTTGAGAAAAACTCCTTGTTAACCAGCTGAGCGTGGATTCATGTTGTTCCTCTTTATTCGGTCGCTCTAACAGATTTTTCTCGATTATAAATCGCATTACTCCAGGTAACTCCGCAACGTCTCGTGGAATGCCTTCAACTACGTCCCTGAACGCTGAGATAACATTTCCACTGTCCTCTGGTCGAACCTTCGAAGCTAATTGCTCAAGGGTCAATCGCTCCACATGAGGCATTTGAAAGGGCTTCGGAGGCGTCGCAATAAGCCAAGAATAGTCCGCTTGGTTTGTCATTTTCTTCTTTTCTCGTTCAACTTGGCGATTAATTCTCTGAACATCTTTTATCTGGGTTTCAAGCTCGTCCATTAACGCTTCGCAGACTAAATCGCTCTCTGCCTTGACAGGTGGTACATCGCTTGCTTTTAACCTAAGAACTAGGTTTGTCAGAGAGACCATTAAAGCAGCCTCGGTCTTAGTATTTCTTTCCGTTTGTGGTTAAAAGTGCTACATGAACAATGTTTCCTTTCCGCGCCGGTTGTTGTTTCATAATGTTTCCACGCGAACGGATTACTTTCACGAACGGATGTGTTCTTTCTGACGTCATATGTCAAACACTGGCGCGTGCTGATTTGCGCTTCCGGTACAGTTAGTTTCCAGTCTTACCACAGGTATCCCAAGAAGGCAACAAAAATATAAGGATTTTTGTGGGAATCCCGAAAAAAGACCTGACTGAGGAGATAATTTTACGAAAAAATTCTCAATTAAAAAGCCTAACCTTATTGCCATTGTGGGTCGCTTTCTTCGTGTGTGTGTTTGTGTTTTTTTTTTTCAGACTCGACGCGCAAGAGTGATTTGCCCATTATTAGTTCCTCGTTTGTCAACGGTTATTTAACGATTATTCGCCGAAGGCGAAGTGATTATCGGTGAATATTCACCGAGACGAAGTCGAGGTGAATATTCACCGATAATCACTTCGCCTGAGGCGAATAATTGTTTTAGTATAAATACACAGGTGATTATTTCAAAAAAGAGAAAAAAAAAACCTTTCAACGGGAAATCATCTTCAACTTACAGTGGCAAAACGACTACTGGCAACCATTTTGTCCGTCGAGGTGATTATTGGCTGATAATCCGAGATAGCGAGCCAATGAGAGCGCGCGATTTTGTATAATCACCTGTGTATTTATACTAAAGTAAAATATTACTGTAACCGTTGACAACCGAGGAACCGATAATGGTTCAATTTACAGAGTAATCGAACAAGAGGACACGATACATGCACATTGTTATGGGTTTAATAATTTCATGTCATAAAGAAATAAATCCAGATGTAGTCACCATTAACAATAACTCGAAATAAGACAAGTGACTGTCCAGATCGTTAGTTATATATTTTCATGAAACTACTTTCCCACTCTTTTGTTTTCTGCGTGTTTACGAATACTCTCTGTGATCTGCTGTAAATTTGTATCTCCATGAAGCCCTGCAAGGAATTGAAATAAAACTGAGGACAGTCCCATTCTTGCATTTCATTTAGTTAATGGTTATAAATGCTACAATTAGAGAGAGACTCTCCCCAAGAGCTAACCCACCGGTTCTTTTGAAGCGTAGGTAAAAACTAACTTCCACCTCCATTGATTCAATGTAAGGAAATGATGTGGAACAAAATTCCTACACACAATCCTTTGCGGGGCGAGACGTACCCGCGAACTGTCTTCACTACTTACCATCAAGAAGCTCTGAAGCATCAAACGAGAGTTTTCTTTTCGCGGCAAGCATGTTGCGTTTGAAGGGAATCTTAGACTTCTAAAGGGAAATAGCAATATAAAGTAAATGAGCTTAATGGCGATTCCTCTTTAAGTTACCTACAAAGGAGAAGAACGAATGACGGGCAGACAAAATGAACCAATCAGCGATAGAGATTTACTGTTAAAGTGCCCCCGTGACCAAAAATCAATTCTTAATTTTTTTTTGGATTTCAAAACTTTGTTAACTAAACACTGTTCATTTTAACCGGAATTCTCCTATTTAATGGTCCACGTCCTTGAGACAGTTGAGTCGAGGAGAAAATGACATCAAAGGCTCAATAGTGAATCTTTGCTTCAAATCCGTACGTACCAATCTAGTTATAGCATACTTCGCCCATATTGTACAACGTAAGTAAGGTGTAAGGCATCGTGAAACACTAAGGATAGCTCAAACTGATAGTTTGAAGTAACGTTTTCGTCGCCGTAGCCGTCGTGGTTTCTTAAACTCCCTCAGTAATATGCAGCACGGAAGTTTTGGGCTTTCAGACGTTTAAACTCGCGTATTGCGTACATAACAAGCTGCATTCAGACGCTAAAAGTCTAAGCTCGTGAGCCTTGGGAGTCACTTTTCCCTGGATCCAACCCTCTGAGGTCCAATCGCTCAGTTTTGAACGTGAGTAATGGCGGACAGTGAAATGCAAAACTTACACACAGGGGCACTTTAAGAGTTAGTTTATACTTTAAGAAGTCTTTATACTGATTGTTTGAGAGCTATAAGTTAAATTCAATGTAGCAAATGGCCCTGGCAGGAACAAAGTCTACCCAACGTATACGGCGTTAGTAATGTGAACTTCAAGTTTGAAGTGAAGATCGCCTTTCGCTCCCACATGGTTTGTACGGATAAGTACATGATTTCGAGTGTAATTTGGAATATATGAGCACTGGTAACTTGAAGTGTTTTCAACAAAATCTGTATTCTTATTCAGTTGTCTTATTTATTTATCAACTTTAAAATTGCTTATTAACTATTTCAAATCGCACGAGAAAAGTTATCACGTGTAATTCCTTGTTTAAAAATATACGTGAACAAAGTTTCCAGATAGTCTCGACCGGTGTTTCATATTTATGCAGCTTTTAGATAACGGAGACTTCGGTCTTCATATTGATTATTCCAACTCGACAATTTCTTTCAACAACTGCTTCTTTTTTTTCAGTGCATACACAAAAAAATTAATCAAAGTTATTACCTGGAAAACATGTTTTGCAACTTTAGATCCTGGCACTACGCTTTCTTGGGTAGCCTTAACCAGTCTTTCGGGTGTTTTAGTGTCGCTTCTTTTCCCATAACGTTTGCTTTCTTGGCGTTCTGAAGTTGGAAGTTCTTTTACTTGTACACTTGAATTTTCTTTTTCATTCAAGGGTAATTTATCATTTACGTTTGGCCCAGTCTTGCTTTTTCTTTGTTCTAGGTTAACAGTTTCGATATATTTTGCAGAAGATGTTGACGACTTGTTTCCACTGTTCATGTGTATTTTTGCCTTCGATCTTGTTATGTGCGGGTTGTCCACATAGTGACTGAGCGATGACTTTAATGAAGTTGGCTTCGGCCCCAAGACATCGCCATAGTCGTCCTCTGGGGATGAGGTCAAGTCAAAGACGAAAATCTCTAAAGGATCTTCTCTTTGAACCTTCTCAGCACAGTTTGGTGTAGTAACTGCGCTCATGGACAAAAAATATAATAAAATAAAACGTTTTCAACGCTCTGCATCTTTTCACTTAGCCAACAAAGAAAAATATCATTATTTATTGTACCAGAAGTTCACATAACTCAAAATGGAATGCAATGGAATGACTGGAGGCCCATCACTTTACGGTATTCACTATTTTTAGAACAGCTACTTCCAGATTTTTTCGGTAACAAAACGTAGCGGCATTGCGTTCTGCGCTCGATTTTGCATTTAGCACGTGCAACCCTCGTGCGGGTAGTTGGTTACGGACCAATCAAGAGAGTTTCAGTCACAGTTAGCTATTTTTTGGCGGGATCTGCATTCTAAATTTAGATAATACCGTAAAGTGATGGGCCAAAGTCGACACTTCTGGGTTATGGAGTTTACTTCAAATTTCCGATGTTCGGAGCAAAGTCAATCGGATTTTCAGTGCGCATGTGCATGATGATGATCATAAAGACTGATAATTAACCATGACGACGGTAAGGTCGCGATGATGATTATTGTTTCTATGACAATGACGATAATGAAGCTGATGGATGGCTGATCAAATTTCAAAAACGTGCGACTCCATAGAGATATTGGCTGGGTAAGAAATGAATAGCGAGCTTTTGTGAAAAACAACAACAACAACAACAACAACAACAGAGCAATACCTTTTCTGCCCTCTCTTTCACATTCTGCTTTGACGCGGATCTGAGGATGAACAGCAGCAATGGGCGACTGCTTGGGCCGAGTAGCTTTTAGAGAAGGTGCAGGATTTCCTGGAGAGGTGAAAATTGTTGTCGCTACGTTCGATGGTGTTTCATAGCTGGCAACAAATGCAGCCCCATTTTGTGCCCTTAAAGAAGAGTGGTCACCTAACAATGCAAAGTGAACATTACAAATAGTTTTTAGTGGAAGAAAGGGAGGTTTTTCTTGACATTCATGGAGCCTCAAGCGAATCAACTAAAAGGTGAACACGTGATTCTCTCCTCGGTCGTGAGCTATCACGACGCGTTAGTTAAGGTCAGAAAAGCAGTGGGGTTGGGAATTACATGGAAGAACCCAAAAGGTTTCTTCCTACTTTAGGATAGCATAAACGGCGACTTTCCGAATGGACTTTTCTGAAAGGTTCAGTCACCAGTTTTGAATATTCGTTCAAATGTTCTTGAAAAAAATGCAGAGTTTTCGATGGTGAAAAGTTTACTTCAGTTGTGTTGCAATCAACCAGTCGGAAGCCGGAGAGAGCGTTAAGTTTACTTTTTACGTTTAGTTTTCAGAATGTTTCAGTGATTCTTTTTGCGTGGCACTTTTTCTTCTTGATCTTACAACCTTCAATTGGGCCAATGTCAATTTCGTCCAACGCGGCTTCCCTAAAAAGCATTTTTTGACTCAACCTACCAGATCCGTTTGTCTTGCTCTCCTCACGACAGGAAAGCCACTGGTCGCCATCTGTCGACGAGCGCATTGGAGCAATCGCAGCAGTCGGATGATCGACGGTCGATTGCTTGGGAATAAATGAGTCTTGCGTAGGGATCTGACATTGAGGGATATTCAGATAAGGAACAACCGCTTCGTTCTGTATTAGCTGGGTCGGCGGGAGGTAGTTCATGACTGGTATGGCTTCCTCATAAGCGGCTCCTTGCATATTAGCTTCTGCTGAAGTAGCACTATGGCAAAACTTTTTTGTCACATATTGGGTTTGAGGGTGCATGTGATGTAATCTTACATGCTGGGGTTGGTAACCCACGATAGAGGGCTTCTGAAGATGCTGAACATCGCTAGGATTTTGCGGGACACCAGTAGAAAACGTATTGCATGCGGCGACTTGGGCATTATAAGGGAGATTAGAAAAAGAAGGGGTTTGCTTGTTGCTGATCTCCTGAAGTTGCTTCATTAGCCTGTCCTCCCTCTCAACATACTTTTCGTGCTCCTCTGTAATTTTCCGCTCTCTTGCGCGACAGTCCTTCAACTCAGCTTGTAAAACCTTAAGTTTTGAATCTTGTTCAAAGATTGTTTCATTTTGCTGCAAAGGAAGAGAAACAGTATGAATTTCTTGGACTTCTGTGTGATACTGAATTTGCTAGTTGCAACTGAAATGGGATACTTCAAGTTGTATGTACTGCAACACGTTGTGACTATGTTCAAATATGGTCATAGCGCGCTCAATATTCGTCGTGCTTACTCAACAGATATCCTGCGATATACGTAATTTTGTGTGTCGCGGAGAAAAATGGTAGTTTTTCCAGCTTTTTTTTCCAATAAACGTAGAAAATTGTGCTTTGTCATCAATTTGTTGAATGATAAAAAAATTATCCGGCTCAATCTTGCGGAATATCGCCTGATTTTAGACAACTCGGCCTTATTCAGACAATATTCCGCGCGATTTCGCAGGATAAAAGTTAAACATACGTCATCGTTCTAAATGGTGATGGCTGATCACTGATTATCGCTGGTGCAAGATCCTCAGTCTGTGGACGCTTAAGGACGGTGCCTACTTATTGCGCATGCGTTCTGCTCATCTCGAGATACTCGAATCATTCTCGTCACCAGAGCCTTGGATCGACCCAAGGCTCTGGGAAACTCTGTGTAGAGGAACATGCGCCGTAGGGTTTTTATTGCTAAAAGTTGGCTATTTGAACTGTACGGCGCCTGCTCACTCCTCGTGCTAACATGAATGCACCAATTAGAGACGCTCTTGATTGTTCTTCATGAAAACCAATGAGAAGACACTTTGTTTCAGGGTTCCCCAGAGCTCTTTTCTCAAGAGCTCTGGGGTCGAGATTGTACTCGAATTTCCTATGGATGGTACTTATTAATACAGGGATATTTTTGCGCGTGTCAAAACTATGCGGAGAAAGCAGAACTTAGCAAGTGATCATGGTATCCAAAAAGAAAATCGGGGGTAACCACGCATTCTTCAGAGATAATTAGGCTTCAATTTGGAAAAGAATGCCATACATTGCTCTGTATTTTAAAGCTTTTTACAAATATTGTTCATTAATTATTGAAAAATGCGTGGTTACCCAGAATTTCTTTTTGGATTTCAATAACACTCGTTAAGATCTGCTTTTCCCGCATACTCAGTAAACCGCGCAAAAATACCTTTGAATTGGTAGGCACCGTCCTTAAACTAAGTGAAACACCACAATCCCTTTAGGCCCTATTAAATCCTATACCATGGATAAACATCGCAGAAATCAAGAGTCTTATTTATTTGCTTATTTGAAAACCGCACGTCTGGTGAATAGCGTTATATCTCCTCCGAAATTCAAGTTTTTGTTGACAACATTGTTATCTTGATTATTTAAGTGCTTATTTCAGTTACATCGTGAAATACGCCCACAACGCCAAAAGTGGCTTACTTTGTTTATATGAGCTCTTCGAGTGTTTCATTTCAACTCGGATACCTCAGAGTGCAAGAATGTTACAGCAGATTCCAATATTCTTGTTTGAACATGATAATTAGTATGGGGGCTCAAAATAGTTGGTTTCAAGTATGACAGGCCAGGCTTCGTTATGTTGTAGAGTGCCTTTGAAGAGTGGCTTATTTTCAGCCATTCAGAGATAAATGCAGGATCAATTGAGCTATTATTTGCATTTGTGAATCGTATGTATTACTGTATTCTTTGTTCGTCAAACGATGCCCCTTCAAAAACTCAGAGTAATTAGATAAGAGTGTTCTTAGGGCATGGGGGGGTCCCCAGTACAGTCACAAATGAGTCTATTTTTGGACAGGCTTCGTTATGTTGTAGAGTGCCTTTGAAGAGTGGCTTATTTTCAGCCATTCAGAGATAAATGCAGGATCAATTGAGCTATTATTTGCATTTGTGAATCGTATGTATTACTGTATTCTTTGTTCGTCAAACGATGCCCTTTCAAAAACTCAGAGTAATTAGATAAGAGTGTTCTTAGGGCATGGGGGGGTCCCCAGTACAGGCACAAATGAGTCTATTTTTGGAAAACCCGTTTCCGCGAAAATTATGGGATATTTGCATGAGATCGGTATGAAATATTTTTGCTCTTTACATAAAACCCGGACAAGATGCTTGGTGCCTGGTTTCGGGATAAAATGATATGTTTTTGTGAAGCATATAGGCTTTAAATTTCTGCACCCGGTCTGAGATTTGTTGTGATTTACATGAGACCGGTACGAACTCAGACCGATATGAGAATTTCTTGTCTCTGTCCAGCAACCGAGACCAAGTCAGACCGCTCTAAGTTCATTGTCAAGTCGGTCTCATGTAAACGTATAAAAAGAAATGTATAGAGGGCGATACGAACTCATGCCGGTCTAAGTTCGTCCCGGTCTCATGTGATTACCCCCTTAGTTGTCATGTTCCTGAACAAACATGGCAGAAGCAGTCACACCTGACATGGCTTCTCCTCCTGATTGGTTAAAGTGGCGGTCCTTTGTTTGTTTTCGCGCGTAAAGTGTATCTAAAAGTAAGTCCATTTGGGACTACGCTGGCCAGGGGCAAGACCGAAAATTGATAGAGAAATAGTCATATCTAATTCAATCTTGCAACAACACACTGGTTGCCGGATATTCTGTAGTTACTTTAAATTGTGATTTCCTCAGCTTTGCGCTATGATTTGCATATTTGATTGTTTCAACCGATGTCATTACATGGCCAATGTAATTTGCTTTCGTGGTTTATGTTTGGTTTTCTGAAACTTCGCTATTAGGCCTGCACATACCTTAGATATCAATTCTTTTAACTCTTCGTTTTTCTTGAGATCCTTCCTTAGGCATCCAAAGCTTTCCAACAAGTCTTCCTTCACTTTAAGTAAACGAGAAAATTATGAATGGCTTTTTTTTCACGGCCAAGAATACAAGAACGACAAGAGGACATCATGAAACCCTCACGTTTCCTTAAAAGATCAGCTGATTGGCTTGCAGCCGTAGCTACCTCCTCTGTTTTGGTGGCAAGTGTGGTATCAATGCTGTCCTTGAAGGAATCCATAGCACTTTTCACCTACCGTTAAACCGTTTAATTTTTTGTTATAGGAAAAATATGCAAGTTATTTAAGTTACTGTTAGGTTCGATACTGAACGGAAAACGTTTTGTAACCAACTTGAACGCACCTCTTTGGTGTAATCTTTTAGCAGGGATATGAAGGTATCAAGCACATTCCTGCAAGAAAGAAGGAACTGATGACCTTAAAAACACTCAAAAGTTGAAGAAACAACCCTATCAAGACCATTTTAAAACAATTTTTCTCTTACCTGTCATCTCTCTCTGCGGTCTTTTTCTTCTGAATCTCGATGAGTTCTTTGTAACTGCCGGCTGTAGGAGGCTTATTTTTCTGAGACTCTGAGGAGAACAGCGGAGGTTTGCTCATGTACTTCATGTGGAACTTTACAGGCTCGTCCTAAAGAGCAAAATAGCAATTCAAGATACGACGAAATCGCTCATCCTAGAATATGCGAATGATATATACATACTTGTTTTTAAGTGAGACCTCAATTTAAGTCGTTAGTATCTAGCTCCGGAAAGGAGGGAGGGGAACGTGACCCTGGAAATCAGAGCTTAGTTTAATCTAGGCATAGCTAAAGGCGGTCAAATATGAGATACAAAAACCCTCAACTTGGCGGGCAACATTGCTTCGTTGCAAGTTTGGGTCGATGTTTCCGGTTTTTCACCTTGCATGATAAACTTGTCGCGCAACAAAAACATTTGTTGCGGGTTGAAAAAATTTGTTGCGAAAAGTAGAGCGCAGATCTACTTTGACCAACAAATTTTGGCTTTGTTGCTCGTTTTTCATCAAGCTCACAAAACTAATGTGCTCGTGTACTGGCAAATCAACCAATCAGCGCCCTACATTTCTTCAACCCGCAACAAATGTCATTGTTGCGTGTCAAGTTGATCACGCAAGGTGAAAAACGCGAAACATCGACCAAAACTTTCAACGAAACAATGTTGCGCGACAAGTTTAGGGTTTTTGTATCTCGTATTTCGCCGCCTTAACCACAAAATCGGTTTTTTCAACATTTGTCATGGCACTGATCATATTTTCCATTTTCCTGATTTTGTGGTTCTCTTGAAGACTTCAAGCGACTTTATTTTCCTATATTTAACGCCCCAAAAATCTGTGTTAGAGCAGTACCTCATGCAATTGTTGTGAATTGCTCGGTTGTGACCAAACATCCAAGGAGTTGAAACCCTTGAGCTGGCTCACACAGGACTGCGGGAAGAGATCACATGAGCTGTTCTGTGAGCTTTGAGAGAATGAAACGGCCATTTGACTCAACTGTTCACTGTCCCACATATCGCGGCTGTGAAAATACATAAAAGGAAAAACTGAAAGTTAAACGTTTCTATAAGATCATGCTAAGTGTCATGAACAGAAGTCCACTATTACTCGCGGTCATAAAAGATTTTCCCTGTATGGATTAAAGTTTGTGGTCTGTGTAAAGAGTGTTTTCTTTCTGTTGTACTTGCATGATATCAATTTAATTTGCTCTTATTCCGATGTCTAAAAATATCTTTTTGCCGTCTTTACCTTTGGAGTCGATTTATGAAGATTGAATTAAAAGTTTTAGAGAAGCCCCAGTTGTATTCAAATTACCTTTAATTTCGAGTAAACTGCTATAATGTACTTACCAAGGATTTAAATTGTACAATTCGCAGGAAGGAAGAACGTTTTGCATTTGACGACAGGTTCAATGCGATTAATTCCTTCGACAAAAAATGTTAGTATTCATCACTTTTGCACCTCTTGTTAACTTGTGAAATGACACCAAAAAAGCTAGGATAAGACAGGGAATGCCATGAACGCCGTCAATTAACGATACAACTTCAGAGAAAACGAAAAAAAGAAGCCAACCATTGTCTTAATATTAAAGTTGGCTTTTTGGAAACCAGAAAAAAATTTTAACAGTTGACGCCCGCGTCTAATTTCCCGCCTTTTTGACTGCCATGAGAGCGAGGCACAAAAGGGCATAAATTATCCAAATAAGATCATGGGAGGAGAGGCAAAAAATGTAATTAAAAAAAAAACCCTCTTATTATTTTCTTCGTCTTTCTCTTAGGCTTTATGCTATGATAAGTGAAAAATGGCAGTGTTCAAAGTACATGTTAATTTTATGGCCCGTTTAACCAGTGTTAGCTTGACCCTGTAGACTAAAAACAAAATAGTGATGCTTGGCTAGTTGTGCGGCTGTGAGGATATAGAATACGTCACAGCCGTACAACCAGCCTTGCATCATTGTTTTGTTTTTAGTCTACAAATTATTTGCGGGTTATATCTCCTAAGATCCGGCGCTTCCACTTTATTCAGCTGGCCCTTGCATAAAAATTGTCTACAAGTACGTTAATTAATTGAAACCGAATGCTAAAGCAATAGATATAGATATTTATTATATAGATATTGATGAAATACCAGGATTTCTCCTTTTACTAAAAAATCATATCTTCACCGCGCGCAGTGAACGTATCATTTTTATCTTTCACATGTGAGGATATCGCGGTCGTCATGGTAACGAACACGATTTGCTAATAAAAGGCGAGCTTCCTCTTTATTGTACGATACTTTTGTGCTTTTAAAAATATAATTCTTATCTACTACATTAACATTTTTACTGCAAATTTTACATTATCATGATTTGTTTTTCATAACTTTCATATCTTGTTTCATGTTACACAACATGCGTGTTTTAGTGGTTGGTGAACACTTTTTCATCATTTCGCAAATTAATAAAACAAGTTGTTTTAAATCTAGACATTTCATCAATATCTATATAATAAATAGAACATTACATGGCCGCTTGGGGATACTTGCAGCACTCGAAGATAAAATTCGTATCCCCGCACGGCCATGTTATATCCTCTATATCATAACCTGCGATCCCACGCTCGTCCCCTCGCGTAACGAAAATGGAGCCTTATCGCAGCTTAAAATAGGGAAGATATCGTTGACGTCAGCTAAGGGTCTTTTGTTCCCCTGGTTGGTAAATTTGAATAACAAAAGCAACGTTTGTAAACAGTTATCTTCCCTATACACTGTATTCATCGCCTTGGAAAGCTTAGTCGCAGGCTAATGTATTCCGCGTTCACGCAATAACCGGAAATTTCCGTGCTGTAAAAATGCACTGAAGCGCAACGGAACACATCAATTAATCATTAAGTTACACTATGATGGGTTCCCTGGTAACGGACAACAAGCTTACAACACCACGTACGCTTATATGGCGGAAGGTGGGACAAATTTTGACTTGAGATAAAAGCAGTTTTTAGTCATCGTTTTACCAGATGAATGGAATATGACAGGCACACATGACATTCGAGGCACCTGGGTGAGTTTTCAAGTGCTAAATAGGGGCTCACATTTGTTCAATTTCAAGTTACGTTCTGACCCATGACAGCAAGAGATCGTGTGATAGTTAAACGCTTCAAACTGTTTTATAGTTCCCTACAGGTTTTCATGGGCATTTTAGAAGCAAATCTCGTTCAGAGTTTACTATACCGTATCGACACAGAGCAAAACCGGTGCCTCCTGAAAAGTTCCTCAATAATGTAGCGGTAGGTCATAGACTGTATTTAATATTTGCAGCTGTTGATCGATCTAGATCAGACAATGGATCTAAGAGTCGTGCTGATTCTGTCGGCAAGACGTAGGTGACATTGAAAGGTTCTTTTTTCCCGTCCAAAGAGTATTGTAGCCATCATATAATTTCTGAAACTTTTATATTGATAAAAAGTACATTAAAATGTAGGACCAAGTTTAGTGCTAATTATACAACGAACATGTTAGAGAACGGGTCATTACAACTTGTTATTTATTAATGAAAGGAAACAATGTTACTACCAGTTTATTCTTGTCAGAAACAGAGAGGCTATTTTTTATGTTGATGTTTGGGGGGCGTTGTGGTATTCGTAAAACTGAAAACTTGCTAATTATCATGAGTGAATGTTTTGTGAATACCGTAAGATTGGTGTTTTTTACTTCAAATCGTAGGAAAGGTTCAAGCAACTTCTGAAAATAAATTTGAAAGGGTTGGTGTCGTTTGTGCTGAAGATATGCTTTATTTATTATAAAGATACTGAGAACAGTGAAGATATTATTTTTATCTTTCACATAAACCTTTTTGCAGATATGGCGGCCATTTTGATTTCTATTGTTTCGAAATACATTATGGGATGCTCAGGGGGCAAATTAATATACACGTGCCCCCCTGGGCATCCCATAATAGCTATTTGAAACAATATAAATCAAAATGGCCAGTGTATCTGCAAAAAGATCTATGAGAGGGTATAGGTGTCGTCCGGACTGCTTGTTTTGATTTTGTGGTTTTGTGGTTACACGCGAGACTGACACCCAAATGCATTTGAATTTTTGACGCATTCTCAATACAAAATACAAAATATCAAGGTGGCTGGCAGAGTCTTCTTCCCCTTCCCGACTTATGTTGGAAGATCGATCGAAGGAGACTCTGCTCGGAAGGAAGGTAAAATGCACTATATAGTTTTCAGCAAGTCTTGTTATTGGGTTTTTGGGGTCTGGAAAAACGATGCACTCAGTGTTCAAGGGTTGACATCCTTTTGAAGCCCTGAGCTGCATTCTTTTTCAGACTTCTTCAATAACAACGGATTAAATTGACTTACAGTACTCTCCATATTTTTTCATTTCATTTTCGTCAATTGACACACAGGAACGATCCAATCGGCATCTTTTCTCCAGACATGATAACCGGCATGCTCACAGTGATATGGGAGATCTTGAAACATATTTTGGAATGGTAAGCTCATAATTTTACTGTGCAAATAGGGCAATTTAGGTGATAAGTTAATCCTATTGTTATATACCTAGACTTGCACTCAACAAAACGAGCACTGTGATTGGTTGATTCTTGGTCATGTGCCCCTGATCAAAAAATTCAAATGTATTCCGAGTGGGATACAATTCCGCAGTTGTTGTCCGCTCCAGATGTTTTGCTTCGATTGTTGAAGGAAAAGTCTAAATATATAATAATGCACTTAATGTCTGGTCCCTCGGGAAACTAGTTAGTTTTGTTTTCTCTTGAGTCCTGATGTTTCCCTCAACTTCATCTTGGGAAACATCAGGACTCTTGAGAAAACAAAGCTGTTTCCCTCGGGACCATACATTAAGTGTATAGTGTAACATGGCAGTGTCCAGGGTGCTTGATAGACCTTTACAGTACAGTTATGTGTTTAGTTACCTGGGGGGCGTTTCTCGAAAGTCCCGAAACTTTACAGGCCATTTTCGGGTGTTACGATTCCCTTTGTATCTCAAGAACGGAGAGAATTTAATTAGTCAAACCTCACAGTTATTTTTGTTTTTGTTACCTTGAAAACATGTCGAAAGATCAGGTTTCCAAAACAAGTGGTTGGCAATTTCACAGGTGGCTTTTTGGGCCCAAAAAGTTTTTGGGACTTTGAGAAACAGGCCCCTGGCCTTAAAAGCAAGTGAGAAAAATGCAAGTGAGGCTGGAGTTGACCTTATCATGATACATACTGTACCTCCTTCCTTTTCTAATGTTTGTAATGTTGTTCTGAATGCTAATTACTTGAAATTTACATAAGAATAGCAATGAGGTTTCCATCAAAACAAAGTCAAATCTAGCCTCACTTTCATTCATAGGCCAGGTAACTAACCACACAACTGTAAAATGGTCTGTATTAAGTGATTTGAGTATGGATTGCCTGTGGTTGCAGTTCAAGAGCTCATGACCAACAGCAAAAAACTGGTACCCAGTTATGCAGTTATTTAGTTGTGTCATTTTTTCAAAATATTTGTTACCGGTAGTTAAACATACTGCATGGTGAGCAGGAGCAAATTATTGGTAAAACTGCACAAAAAATGACCCTGTGCTGCTGTGATACAGCGCTAGCCCCTTTAAGCTGTTCTTAATATGGACAGTGTGAGAAAACGGCAACTCCAAGGAGAGCAGTTTTGGGATTGAGAGTCATGAGCTCCTTCTGGAAACCATTTTGTTTGTGTGTGGATCATTTACTTGGTACTTTCAGTTCTCAAACCAAACGTGCAAAGGAAATGATTTCTTGAATATGACCTTGCTAGAGTAAAAAAATTCAAATAGTGCTAAAAGATTACTAGGGAAGTGTGAGAAATTCAATCAAATTTGTGGACGTTTTCTGGCATGGCAAAATACCTCAAATATTTCGTCATTATTTCCCACAATATAAACACAGTTTATATTTCTGTAGGGTTACATACTCTGCCTACCCGGAAAGGTGGTGGCAATGACGTCACTGTTACCGTTCTTCATGTTGAGGATGATAGGGCTCTAACAAAAGGAACTTAACAAGCTTGTTTATTCATTCCCTTTGCTTTTGTCCTCTTAGCAATAAAATTAAAAAATGGAAATTTCAGTTGTGTTTTCTATAATATTGTTGGTTGCTTTGAATTTATCTGCTTGTATCGAACATTTAATCTGTAAAGAATTATTACATGGCTTAGATGTACCACATGTGTGGGGCATTTGGGGTGACTTTATAAGCTTAACCTCCATCCTAGACATCAGCACTGCACTGATTAGGCCCAGAAGGCCGAAACAGTACTGTCTGCAGTTATATTGAGATTTATATATACGGATTATCATATAAAATTTTTACTATTAAACGGACGCAACATTATTGGCCGACAACTTCCAACATCGTTGGGTAATACATGGGAGTTGTTGCACGAAATTTGAAACTGGTCAAACTTTTGAGCCAACAACTCCAAAAATTTCTGTTTTTCGGTGATCGCCGAAGCGTAGCCCAACAATGATGGATCTGTTTGCACAGCTCTTTTAACATTGTTGGGGCCACGCACGCTAATTACATTTGGTCTCCATGGAGATAGCATTGCATTAACATGTTGAAAACAAGATGGCAGTTAGGCCAAGCTTACTAAGTCTTATGGGTTGTATCCTTCCCATAATACACTGCACGTCCTTACATTGTTGGGAGTTGTTGCGTCTGTTTGCACAGGGCTTTATATATATATTTATGATGATATCCGGTCTGTGGTTGTCTTGTTTCAGGGATTGGGAAAGCGTAAATATCTTCATTCTAGCGAAACCCAGCACACAAAAAGTTCACGTGACATCATAACATGGAGAGGAAACGAATGCCCAAGTCCGACGAGCACTTATCGAGCCGATTTCCCGTCTACATCAAGAATCACGAGCAATTTGAATGAATCCGAACCAATCCATGTTAGGTCAAATCTCGAACTCAGACGAAGACAACTTCGGGCAACTTCGGCACCGCCGTCGCATCGTCGCACCGCTCCGTTGTTGGCCTGGAATGAGCCAGATGAATCGCAACACGGAAAGCCCGGAGTTGGCATTAGACAACCGATTCGGACTCAGAGGTCAGGCCTCGCATCGGAGACACCCTTTGCTCACACGACGCCGGCAGCTGTACGATCGCAGACTGCTCCCAGTCAAAGTTTTACAGTCTCAGAGACCATTGTCCCTCTCAATGCCACATGAATACTTTGGGAGTGCGAGAGTTATGAAAATCGGACAGGTTTTTACCAAATTTACACAGTCCTGCTGGTTGAAAATTAGGTTTCAATCGAGCGTAAGGAAAGCAAATCCAAATTGTTTACAGACATCACCGTCAACATTTGCCATTTGTTAAGATTCCACAGTTAATTTTTGGAGTCAGTGCATCTTAGATTGGTGAATGATCTGCTAGCAGATAATTGTAACTGCTATACTTGGTACACACCATCTTAACTCTGGTTGACTAAGAACCTTCAGTTAATTCTCGAAATCAGATTCACCCGATCTCCGTATTGGTGAACAATCTTCTAGCAGGCATACACTGTTCGTTGCATCTTCAGTGCATTAGGGAGTTTAAGAAACTACGATGACTACGGCAACGACAACCCAAAAAGCAGTAATATTATTATTGGTTAAAAGAACCAAAATGATCGTGCAGCACGTGCGCTACGCATTTTTGAATATTTCTTTCCCGTACTCGTCAAAACTACCAAGTGAAAGATAACAAATTGATGTCAGTTTTTCGTTCGTCTGTCCTGTTATTGATCATAAATTTCGTCATAACATTGTCAAAATTGAAAAACTGACATCAAAACACGAGAAGAACGCGAAACAAAAATGCGAGAAACTTCAATTTGGCGCAAGCAATACTGATCACGTCATCCTCGCATAAATTATAAATTAATGCGTCTGTCCGCTTATTGACAATAAAAGTTAACCAATGAGCGCGCGAGAATTTTGCAGTCATTGTAAAAAACCAAATTTAAGGTTTTGACAAGGTTTTGACGACAACGTGGACAAACTGCAGTGAAACTTTAGGACATCTCGCCAATATTTTACAGTATAAAAAAGATGGAATAATCATGAAATACTTAGAACAACTCAAACTTATATTTTGAAGTGACGTTTTCGTCGCCGTAGCCGTAGCCTACGTGTAGCCGTTTTTTTCCTTCGGGGGGAGGGTACGGCTACACTTAAGCTACCGTAGCCGTCGTGGTTTCTTAAACTCCCTATTATGAGGGAGTTCAAGAAATGGCGATGGCTGTGGCAACGATAACGTCAAAGAACATTAATATTATTAGTTAAAAGAAGAAAATGATCGTGCTGCACGTGCGACACGCAATTTAATACAATTTTCTCATAGAGCAAGTTTCAATCGAGTGTCGTAAAACCAAAACCAAAGTAATTACTTTGGCCAATCAAAAAGGACGGAGACAATCCAGGAGACCAATCAAAACTCGAAGTAATTACTCGTAGCCGACACAAAGCGCGGGAAATTGTGCACTCACGAGCCACGATTGGTTTTGGTCTCACTTCTTTCTGATTGGTTGAAAAAGTGGCGCGAGAACTTTGAACCAATCATCGAGTGAAGTAATGCAAAGCCAAAGCAATACGCTAATTACTTTCGACACAATTGAAAACCACTCTACGACAGTTAACAAATCGAAAGTAGTTCAGCGTTGTCTATAACTTTCTCGCAATAGATTGATTTATCTCCCAAAATTAACTTTCCTGATTGGCTATTACAGTGCGTGACAATTTGACTTGAGCATGACGCGAGCAGCGTTGGCTAGACTCTTATGGAATGGACAACGGCTACAAGCAATTGTGGTAAAATAAATCTTTCATTCTTTATCTTTACTTCAAATCCGGCCGGACCAATGCAGTTGTAGGCTATTTCGCCCATGCTATACATCATAAACAAGATGGGATAATCTGAAATACTTAGCAGAGCTTAAACGTATATTTTGAAGTGAACTTTTCGTCGCCGCAGGACAGTCGTGGGTTCTTGAACTCCCTATTGACGCGCGACAGGGTTGACTTGACTTCACACATTGTATCGTATTCATTTTTTGAAACGAGGCAAGATAACTTTTCTCGCTTGATTTCTTTAAAGCGATTCATATTAGAAAAATATTTGGAAAAGGTTTTGTGATAATCAAGTTCGAAGCTGCAGTTCACTTTCCTGGACCCCGATTATCCCGTATTTGTCAATTACGTCGGCCAACTTCAAGCAATAAAATGATCTTTGAGCCATTTATAGGTAAAAGGTAAAGTCTCTGTTATGAGCCTAGGAAGGCCCATCAGGCCAGCGCTTATCTCCGTTTTCCGTAGCATGAAGCGACCAGGAGTATTTATACTCCCCACTGGGTGGGATGCTAGTCCATCGCAGGGTTACCCCCAGCATAACGCCGGTACCCATTTATACACCTGGGTGGAGAGAGGAACCGTGAGAGTAAAGTGTCTTGCCCGAGAACACAGCACAATGTCCCCAGCCAGGTCCCGAACCCGGACCACTCTGACCGATCTGGAGTCGAGCGCACTGCCCATGAGGCCTCCGCGCCATTTATAACCCCAGGAAAACTACGCGGGGCAGGAGATGCGCAGATAGGAAATCATGATTACTTTTGCCTTTGTGTCTGGTTTGCTGTAGCCTGCACACAGGCTCTCCGTGCATTTTTATGCAAATTCTTCCTTTTGTTTTAGTATGCAAATATGGCTGCTGGTCACATGACCGAAAACACTCTATAGGGATCTCTGGATCGGAGGACGAGAACAACTACGAGTACGAGTTTTCCGTTCTGAGCACGCGCACTTCGGAAAATGTCGGCCTCCAAACTTTATGCGCATGCTCAGTACGGAAAACTCGAAGTTGTCGTCGTCGTCGTCGTCGTCGTCGTCGTCGTGTTCCGATCTAAAGGTCCACAATGACGGCAAGGGACAAAAGTTTTAGACATAAACAAAAGGCAGAGCAACGAGAAAATTAATATCTAATATCTAATATCGTTTTATTTTTAGAAGCACCTCCCAGGGGAATTTTCGTTGGTGTTTTCACAATAGCCAATCACAATAGGCCTAAGGTCATCCACTGAAAGCACGAAAGGTATTTCAAATTATAGAGGTTCTAAAAATCAAAAGATACGGGACAGGGTTGGCTCAAGGGTACAATACGTATAGAAGCTCCAGGTACCATAGGCATATGGGCTCCTTGTTATCCTCAATTCTCACACTTGCAAATAACACTTGTTAGATCTGCTTTTCCCACGAAATGTTCACTTCCAATTTCCGTCCGAGGCTTAATATAATTTAAAAATGTCGCGTGCTTAAGCTTACGTGTTTCACGTTATACACCTTATTCCAAAATGGCCGCCATTTTAGTATTCTTTTGTTTCCATGCAAATTGGCCCTTATGGCCTCGTTCAAGGTTAAATATTCTTTTGAATTTTACGTTTGAAAGCAAGGACATAAGGGCCAGTTTGCATGGAAACAAAAGAATACTAAATGGCGACAATTTTGGAATAAGGTGTATGATGGAGATTGGGTGACCTGTGTACCACTTTTGTTTGGAAGCAAAGGTTGTTTAAAGCTACTTGTACTCTGTCTTTCGTTTACGATAAGAAAAAATTGAAAGCTAAGGAAAAGTTAGTAGAAAGAGAGTAAATCTAATAACTTAAACTCAATCAAGTTGTTACCAGTACAGAGGGAAATTTGCATGATTAAGAGTAGAGTGAAATGCGAAAGTCAATGCTGGTGACCCTTTTGCTGTACTTAACCACGCTCAAATTTGTCTTAACACGTTCAAAAAACTGTAGTATATAGAAGGAAGCAATCTACACGACTGCATGGCTCACAGAACGGCAAAGCTATGGTGCCATATGAAATACTAGTGGAATATACAAGCAATAATAGTTTAATAACACTTTTGCCAGTTAAAAACTGAATAAACAGTGCAATTTTCAAAGTTGAATACCAAAATGAAGTCTATTTACAATAATAAGTATTATAATAATTGGAATCACGAAAACCTAAAAGTGAAAAAGTCATTTGCTCTCCTTGTCCTTTTTGTGGTTGTAGTGGATTTAGTATTTAATTTCCTGATTTTACTGGTATGGGATGGATCTTGTCGTAACTTGAAGAGGCAAGAGAGATATGGGCTGGCTCTCATTCCTCATATCAGCCATCGACGCTTTACAAAAGAATATCCTGCGATTTGCTATCGATGTTAGATTTGCTTGATCTAGGGCTTGTTGATAACTAGAGTTTGGAAATATTATTCTTAAAGCTCCTCTTTGTATAGCTTTAATAGCGTCAGAAAAGTATGCAGGAATACACTGCCTCACTTGCGTCATCTCTTCGTTCTTGTGCATTTCTCAGTTATCTAAAGAAAACCGCTGAGAAATGTGGACTCACCAACAAACGGTGCATACAAACACGTGATCCATCGCTGAACATATGTACTGCATGATCGCGGATAATTTTGCTCTAATTTTTGAAACGAAGAATAGAAGAATTAACTTTTTTATGTCGACGATCGGAAAGGAAATTGTCGACGGGTGCAAGGACTCTGCGTGAACATGTCTCTCCCGCTTTTAACTCGATCGACCCCTTCTTTATACAAGAAGAGCGCCACGGTGTTTACGGGAGATGTCAGTCAGAAGCTTTGGTGCTACTTTCCCTGAAGGAGAGAATCATACTTGCCCGTTGGTCCCGTTGTGTTATATGCCAAACGGGAGCAACACAGCTAAGCAAGGTGAACAGGTAGAAAGAAGTTTTCAAAGAGAATCAAGGACTAATGTTGAACGTGATGTTACAGAGGCACGCGATCCCGGCTGGCAAACTTGCGGATTAGTGAGCGATGTAAACGAGCGAAATCTAGCCGGAAGTCCTGAAAAGTCGCCTTCACTCGAATTAAAATTGCCTTCTCTGCCTTCTCCACCTTCAAACTCACCAGAGGACAAGGAAGAAGGTGTACCCGTTTCGGAAGTTCCAACCTGTCAAGTTGATTCGGGAACTTCTAGCTTGAGTGAGAGAGATCCTTATATATGGAATTTGGCAAAGTGTGATCTTCCTCATTCTAGTAGTTTGTATGACGAAGAAAAACTCCTTTGGCCTCTGCAGGTTTGTCGCTCTATGGTAATCTGTTAATTTAAAGTTAGCGAAAGTAGTTTGAACTGAACGTTGCGATTACTCCATGCCATGCGATCGCTGATTTTAATATTTTCAAATGTACTATCTTTTTAAGTGATTTTGAAAATGACAACTGATTCTCAGTCAAAATACTTCATCTTATGTATTCTCTCTTATAATGGATTTTGGGGCCCCAGTTGGGGCATTCTGTAGCTAGTGATAATTTGGCTACAACGATAGATACTCGATATATTTATTTTCCCTAGAAGACACGGTCCGGACACAGAGTATAAGTTCACGTTGGGTACGAGGTCATGCCGACCTCAGCGGCGGAAAGATTGTGATCTGTTGTACAACGGAATAAAACTTAATGACTGATAGAGCTGAATTTAGCACAATATTGAATAATACAAGAATGTCTCTCTGAAAGGTGTTTGGTCCAAACTTGTTCAAAAGAAGGTTAACAGCGCTGAACAGATTTCAATACCATCACAGCCTCTCCGACATTCACTCAACTCGGGATGAGATGACGCGATGAACTCGTTATTTTTAATTGGGTGGTTTTTGTATACTTCGATGCACTCACGAAAAAGGCCCCTAACTAACGTACAACATTTAAGACTCAGGGGTATTCACTGTTGAGTTGTAAGAATTATAAAAAATGCTGTAAGATATTTATCTATGTAATTGTTACAGCTAGGAAAGTGTGACCAATTTTTAATTAATTCCGTTACACCAAGAAGCCCATTGTGGTCTTTCTCGGCATGTGATTGGATAATTCATGCTCACGAAAGAATGTAAATTACTTCAACGAGAAAGACCGGAGTACGAAGGAATAAGGACTCGTGAAAAAGGAAGGGAGAAATCTGCAAACGGCCGCTTTCAAACTCGTTTTACTTCATTGAAAGGTGCGTAGTGCAAAAAGAAAAAAAAAACAAAGTTTACAAGAATAAAACGGCAGTGACGCAGTATAACAGCGAATACAATTTCGCAGTACTCGTAGCAGGTACAAGTGAGTCTACAACATTTTGACCACTGTGATGACGAATATCGTTGTCGATAAGAGTACAGTACAGACAACGCTGAACCACGTTCGATTTGTTACCGTAATTGGTCTCGTGCTGATGAACAACTAATTTACATTGCCAAGTATCTTTTCGCCATTAGAGCTGATTAGTATAAAAATCTGGGAGATACCACTATACGGGCTCGCGACATGTTCTCTTGCGGTTGCCGTCCACGTCTCAAAACGCGCGTGCTTAATTAAACTCTCTATTCCATCCACCAAAACAGCACCTATTTGTTAAACCAAATTAAACCTTTCAGGTGTAAAGTTTCCCATCCTTTTGGATGGTTAACAATTGTTTGGCAGGGAAGTAGAGCCCTGACTGGTTCGTTGATAAGCATTTCCGAGTTCACCAGTCAAAACTAATGACTTTTCACATGCGAGGTGAGTACCTATGCATGGTGAATAGCCTCAGGTTAATTGTGCTATTGAGTCTTCTTTTGTTTGGACGTTATAGGAAAAATTCTCGATTGAGAATGGTCAGTTCAATGAAGGAAACCAGTACAACATAATTGAACAAGTTGGGTTTGGAGCTTTTGGAGAGTGTTTTGTGGCATCAACAGAGGATGAATCTGAAGGATTCCTCTTTTGCATTAAGAAGGTGAGATAAATGTCAGTTTTCAGAAGTTCTTACATCTCCTTCGGGTACCAGTAAGGCCAAGATTCTCTTTAATGTGCTTGAAAAAGGATTATCCTGGCTTTCACCTGCAACTTCGACTTCCGGCTATAGGTGCCTTGCAACCAATCGCTTGACGAAGAAGTGACAATGGTGTAATGCACGAAAAATGAAGCCAATGAGAGCCGTTTGTGGTGCGAGCGTTTCGTGACGCTCCCAGCAACGGCTGCCAATATGGCGGCGATTACGCAACGTGAAAAGCACCCATAATAAATTTGGTTTTATCATACGAGATCTTTCGTCTGATATTACAAATCTATCGCAAATTATTCATCTTCAAACGAACCCTGCAAAATAAAAGCCGAGCTCGCATATCTTTCTAACCCGCAGTTTGCTTTTTATCTCGTGATGAGAGCATTCGCCTCCCACCAATGTGGCCCGGGTTCGATTCTCAAACTCGGCGTCAAATGTGGGTTGAGTTTGTTGGTTCTGTTCTCTGCTCCCAGAAGTTTTTCTCCAGGTACTCCGCTCTCCCCTTCTCCTCAAAAACCAATGTTTGATTTCAGTTTATTTGAGTTAATGCGCCGATCAACTCGAAACTTCAACATCCCCACCCCCCCCCCCCCCCCATCCCCGGGCAAAGCCCGGGCGAAGACCTTAACTTTTGAAGACCCTTTTTGTAAGCCAATCCCTCACAAATGCTATATCTTCCTTTCTTCCTTTGAACTCGTCCGTCTCGTCCAAACACGTGTTTTATAGCTGTTAGCGACTTCGGCGCCCGAAAAAAAAAATCATTTGAAACCTGACACTTCCCGTTCAATTTTCCCCACCCCACGCAGGCAAAGGTCAAATTCCGGGGTTTGCCCGGGAGGGGAGGGAAAGTGGAGGTTTCGATTTGATCGGCGCATAACTCACATGATAACTGCAATTAGCAGGCGAAAATCCGTTTTCAGGTTGAATCCGTTTTTGCTTGGATGAAATTGGTGCTCCTCATTTTACCTAGGCTGAATACACACTCAGGTGAATTGAAGAACCTAAATTGGAACCTAAATTAAGCCAAGAGAAAAATTAGGATAAGGTTGGGATTAGTTGGTACTTGGTACTGAGTTCATACTCAACCTAGGTACAATGAGGATCACCAATTTAACCAAGGTTAAATCGGATTCAACCTGAGAACGGATTTGACCGACAACAGATGTACCACTAATAGAGACGTGTGTGCCTTTAAGAGTGTCGAGCTTCAGAGAAACCAAGAAAACTCGGTCGGGACCTCCTGTCAGTGACAATATAATGATATGAATCGTTTAATGAGTAAGTTTGGAAGGCATTCGGTTTTGGCCATGAACATACGTAGACTTTTTTTTGTGGATTTCTCGTGGATTTCTGTCCGCTTAAAGGGGACGAGGGCCCTATTGTAGTAGTGTCAACTATTGTCCCCCCTCCAAGCAGGGGGGATCATTGTCTGCGTTTACTCAGCTAATTGCCTAAGGGAATCGCTTCATTGACGCTTAACACTCCACCTTTTCTGGTCATTTAATTAACTTATGTTCTATCATTTTGGTTTCTTTTAACCTGACTTTCAGTGTCAATACAGGAGGAATGAGCTGCTGGCCTTAGAGCTGGCGAAGAGAGAGCGAATCAAGGAAATTGTTGACTACTATGGTGCCAAACTAAGCGGCAGAAATGCACATATTTTCATGGAATTTATGGCAGGTACCACAGCTTCTCTTCTTCTATATGCAGAAAGGTATATCCTGATAACAGTTATTGAAATAGGAAATAAATTTTGCGGATAGCCTCGTATTTTTTGGCAATAACAAGGTTTTTTTCTGGAAAAGAGGAATCTCTTTTGGAAAAAAACTGAGAAACCAAATTTTTGTTTTGCTCCCTGTAACTTCAGTTAACCTTTATATACCCGTAGTAATCTCGGATATTGAAATGCGTTCGACAGTCGCTTTGGTAGCAAAGGAGATGGAACGGGAAAAAAAACAATCTTAGAGAACCAAAGTTTGAGGATACGAGCATACACTTTCTAAGATGGTTTCAACAAGTGAGGTTTGTGGAATGTGGCTAAAATGGTTAATTTGGAATAAAGAGGTGATGGCGACACAAAAACAAGATTTGTAAAAATCTGGATATTGTTGAAATTGTCTGAAAGATTATTACTAACAAATGTCCCTTGCCAAAATTCAGCGCGTTGGTGAAAATTGACTCCATGCAAACAATCACGAAGTGTGCGATTTTCATTTAAACACATGACGTATCAATGCACTCATGACGTAATTCAAGATGGCGCTTAAAAACTGCAGTGTAGGCGAACAAAAAACCTGAAAAAACGAATTGCTAAAGCTCACTCTGTGCACTTGATACCCAAGATTAGAAATTATCTTCTCCTGGCGTCGAACGCAGCAATTGAACAATAAAAACTCCACTTCTTTGAAATAAACGAGACACCATAACTTTGCAGCCTCATTTGTGTGTTTTGATCACAAAATATTGGTTATATAGCCAATTTCGAGCTAAGACCATATAAATAATCCTAGGCCTTGTGGCCGCCACAAAATTACAGCAAATGCTAACAGCGCGCATTCTCAACTTCAAAAATTTTCCTGAACCGCCCCAAATACCTTTACATAGCCGTCACATTGCTTAATTCATCCAAGGTCCCTCCCTCGTTAATCCCGAAGAATTTTAATTTTAACTGTAAAACTGCAATATGCTTGAAAGCTATTTTCTCACTGTTTTCAGGGTAAGAAAGAGGCAAAGTCTCACAGTTTCTCGCTCTTATTTGTTTGGTAATATTAATAAGCACTTATATAATGACTGGTCCCAAGGGAAACAGTGAGTTTTGTTTCCCCGAGACCCTCAATGTTCCCCGAGGCGAAGCCAGTCATTTAGTGTTTTTTTTATACCTTCCAACTCAAAACAGAACAATATACGAAAATGTCGGAAAACGTATTTGAGTTGGGAGGTATAACAATGGCATTTATTTTTTAGGTGGAACAATTTCAGAACTTGTTGAACGGCAAAAGGCTTCATATCGAGACGCTCAAGAGATGACGAATTATTGGCCAATTATTCCTGAAAAATACTGTTTATACTACCTGGAGGACACACTTAAAGCTTTAAAGTTCTTACACAGCAAAGGAATTGTGCATAGAGATATTAAAGGTGATCAAGTCCTCCGGCTATTTCGTTTTCAATTAGAAAATGAGGAACTTATTATAAGCGAGAAAGATGACAACGGCTTCGAGAATGCTATAAACAATAGGTCTAAAACCCTGGCCAAACTATCGAACAAAGTTGGATTCAACGCTCCAAATTTGCTCGATGCAACATTGTTCCACCGTTTGGCCACCCATCTTGGAAGATGTTCGACCAACATCTTTTTTTCGATCAAGTGTTGGATAGAGTTTGCTTTTGATCAAACATTACGCCCAACAATTTCGCTGGACTCAATAATGTTGCAGTGTTTTGCCCCTCTTCCAACAAAGTTGTTCTGAATCGAGTCACGTTCGCTCTGCTAGCCAATCACGAATCGCCATCTTATTTCTAGCATCATTTGCAACAAAGATGGCGGACATGCCGTGGTTGTTGATGAACAGCCAGAAACCTTGATCAGCGAGTATGAAGCAAGGACATGTCTGTGGGACACTTTTAGCCCCCTTAATCATTATCGTTCTGTTTGGAGATGTCTAGTTTAGAAGCGTCTAAAATTTCTGCAAATTGATCCGAGCTCATTCTCATCATCTCCTAAACGTGTATGTACCTTGCAGTGAAAATACCCTTTTCTGCACGTTCTCTTAACCATTCTTTGGTTTTTCCCCGTTTGTATCTGTCATTTCCGTCCTCAAACATCTCCAGTAGGGACGTAAAGCATCAGCAACGGGGATGGGGAAGGGAACCTGGAACAGAGAAACCGAGAAAGGATTGGGGAGAGGATGCGGGTGTGGCGCGAAATTGGAGGCAGTTTAGACTGCTCGCAGTCCCTTCTGAGCTATTAGGGAGTTTAAGATCTGCGACGCGACGGTAACGAAAACGTCATTTAAAATTGAAAGTTCAGGTTTATTCATCTTTTTCGTCCTTATGTCGGCTTGTCTAACTTCTAAAAACTAGTGTAACTTTCCAGGAACTGAATTAGGAGGTGCGGTATTGATTCTACGACAGAAAATTCAAATTCGCTGCCTTTTGTTCACGTTCTCCGTAAAACTTGAGAATTGGTCACTTCACGTCGTAGATTTGCCGAAAACGTGAAAGAAATGTACAAAAATGAAAAATGCATGTGCACAGCGTGCAAAGCCATTGTTTTTGCTCATTAAATATGCAAAATTTGTGACGTTTTCGTTACCGTCGCGTCATTGATCTTAAACTTCCTATTAGAGAGCTTAAGCAACGACAACGGCGACGGCAACGAGAACGTCATCTCAAAATATAAATTTGCGTTATTTTAATCGCTTCGTGACTATTTCAACGTTTTTAATATGACAAGGGTGTGGTATTTCCTCAAAGATGACACCAGTCTGAACGGCACTCCATTCTAGCAGAGAAAATGAAAATTTATCCTCAAGTGCTGACGTTCTTCATAAAACCAAAAAGTTGTCTATTTCACGTTGTTGTTTTGCTGACGACGGCAACGAAATGGACAAAAGTAAAAAACGCACGTGCAGGCGTGCAAAGCTATTGTTTTTACCCACTAAATATGCAAATTCGTGACGTTCTCGTTGCCATCGCCGTTGTCGTTGCTTAAGCTCCCTAAGTAGTCGAACCGCCCGCTTTGGTCATGCAAGCGAGAGAGATCTCTTTCTCTTTCGCTTGCGTGACCAAAGCAGGCGGGAAATAACGGGAAATAATATTCTTAGACAACGTTCCCGCAGCCGTCATCGACGTCCTTGCTTTTAAGCAAGGACCTTAAAGGGTCCCTAATAAACGACGTTAAGATGAATAACTTGTAGACTGTTCTTTGTGTCATCCTGAGCAAGTAACATTTGAATGAATTTGTACTAATCACAGTCTGTATGTTTCATGTAGGAGATAACCTGCTTCTCGATGAACATTGTATCCACGCTAAGCTAACAGATTTTGGATCGGCCACAAACATCAAGGTTAGACTAAAGACGAAGCATGAAACCTTCTACTAGTTTTTGACCCATTCACACCTGAAGCGCATCCAATTGGCATCTTCTGAAGTTAACAAGATGAACCCCCAAACAACTATTGACAACAAACTAAGACAGTTTCATTTCAAATTAATACACCGTGCCTTCTTGAAAAAAGAAACTTTTAAAAAAATGTTTGGTATTGAGGATTTCCTGAAAAGATTGTAGAAAAATTAATTCTTTAAACCTGGTTCCATACTATTCATGGGATAATTTATCATTATTTTTAATAGAAATACTTTTAATTGCAGCTGAGAAGTTGAACCAGGGACTACCAGGATATATCCAACGAGTTACAGAAAGGATCTTGAATCTCCGGAACTCAAAGCAAACTCCCTAACCCCTGGAACACACTACCTTCTAGATGTTATACAACCTCTAGCTTCTTGTTTTTTAGTTATTTGTAAAAAAGATGGATTTATATTAGAGAATTCATTTTAGTTACGTTTGACGTTCATTTAAATTGCTTGTAACAATTGATGCGGGTTCAATAACCTAATGCACCAAAAAATCATCGGTGGACCGAATAGACGAATAACATTAGGTAATTGCGTCAGTTGAAGTTTGAAGGAATTTCTCGCTTTTTATCTAGGAAGCTGGAGGGTGGTCCGACGATGTATGGAAGACTGGCTGTTTGTTGCTTAAGATGTTAAATGGTGAAAGATCCTCACTTTTTGGGGTTAAGGTAAGCCGTGAGTGTCAAGTTTTTTCTGTCAACTATAAACATTTTGCCTTTCGAAAAAAAAAAAAAAAGAAAAAAGGAAAACCAAACAAAAACAAAAGAGGGGTTAGTTTGGGACACATTTAAGGTGGCCGGCATATTTTTTGTCAAGTGATATTATAGTGAACAACTGCATGTCAAGATAAGCACGTCACACGAATGAATCAGAGTTACACAGTTACAAATGCGTCTATTTTTAGCTAGAATACCCCTTCTCGCGAAAATCAGTTGTCATGTCCGTGAAAATAACAGGGCAGAAGCAGTCACGCGTGACATGGCTGCTTTTGATTGGTTAAAATTTGCAGCCCTTTGTTTGTTTCCCGCGCAAAGTGTATCTAAAAATAAATCTATTTGTGAGTGTGCTGGGGCAATGCCGCAAAGTGATAGATCAACACTCTTATATAATTCACTCTTGCGCCACTATGTTTAACAGTCGTGCGCAGGCTTAAAAGGACACTTACTGATGGAGCTTATATTGCCATTATTTCTGGACACATGCGAGTCGGCCTTGTAACGTCATTTCTTTTAGCGTAATTCGGGGATAACCTCTGTGATGTAATGTGCCAGAGTTTCTATCCCAACAAATGAAGTCCGTTCAGCCACTCGTCTTAATTTTATTACTGTTGCCGTTATATAGGGATTGCTTGCCTAGAAGTCATGGCAGTTTCTTGATTGATAAAGGATTCTTTCCCCTCTGAATTGTTTACAGGACGGTGGCATCCAAAGACAGAATTCGTGCAAGCCTGAGGACGTCTTCCCTCAGGAAGCAAAACAGGAAACCAGAGAACTATTAGATTTGTTGTTCAATATTGGCCGAGAACATCTCCCCAGCGTGGTAGAGATATTACAAAAGGCGCGTGTTTTCCCAATGACCCAATATCTTGAGCAATCTCGTGAGGCAACACCCCCTCGCGAGGAAGCAGGGAATTAGTCACGTTAAATTTGTTTTCCCTCTTGTGTTTTCCTAAAGACAGTACAATTTTGATAATAACAGTTGTAACAATTTACAGTACAATTTACAGTTTACATTAACAATTTGACAGTACAATTTTGATAACATAACAGAAGAAAGAAGATATTTCATTGTCTAAAGGGAAAAATTTACAACTGACTCGTGTTTTACCTTTGCTAAAAAAACAAACGTGAACGACTACAATCAGTGGCAAAATTAGTTGGGACGCAATTACATGTTGGGCGTGACAGCCTCTTACACTTGATAAACTAAGCATAAGTGTCAGAATTCCACTAAAAACTTTAAATAGAAGCCCCTCCCCCCAATCAATGTTGAAATAGACTAAGAAATATCTGTTCACAATCAGCAACTATGTTTTGGGGGAGAGGGGGAATTATATATATAAAAAACAACCTAAAAATCTTAGCGCCCCAAGACTTTTGCCACTGATTGTAGATATATATCCACACATGTCTTACTTCTCGCTCCGAAAATGGACTTACTTACTAGCAACAATAAAAGCAAGGTGACACACTCTAACACCAACCCGGCGTGGCTAACACATCACGCATGCGCACAGCCATTTCACCCGGTCAATTAGCAGCCATGGACAGCTGTTTCGGCCTTTTGGGCCTCAACAGCATGGCGTATCAAACATACCAGGCAGGTGTTTTAGCACCCCTTTTATGTGGCAGCTTCACGTGCCATACATGTGGTAAGCGAGAGCATTCACATTGCTCCCACCATCATTCCAATTCCTACAATCATGCGGCTCAAGCTAGTTTCAACACTTTCAAGAGACCTTGTTATTCGAAGGATTGACACTAAAACACCTTATCACGCACCGTAATGTTATGGTACCATGTCAAATATCAATTTTTGCTGAACAAGATCCAATCATTTTTGTGACTTAACAAGTTGCCATGGCAACAGCAAAGCCTTGCAAAAACACCCTATATTCTGGCCTTTGTTGCTCATTTCTGAAAAACGAACTCGGCGACCTTAGTTTTTTATTGCACAAAAGTGATCCGCAGGCCAAGATGAAACTCTCTGCAAAGTTTAAAAAACTCTGTGGAACGGATTCAGAGCTACCTTAAATTTTAAATTATTTAAGGGGGCTGTGAATCCGCTCCACAGACCTTTTTTTAAACTTTGCAGAAAGTTTTATTCGGGTATGCTAATTACATTTCAGAAATAAATAAAAAATGGGGGTCTCCGAGTTCGTTTTTGAGATATGAGCAGCTAAAGCCAAAATATGGGGTGTCACAAAAATGACAGAATCTTTTTTAGCAATAACTGGTGTTTGATATGGTACTATAACGTTGTTTAAGTGATGAAGTGTTGTAGTGTCAATCCTTCTAATAAGAATGTTTCTTTGAAGTGTTGAAGCTGGTTTAACCACCTTACAGCGAAGCTACAGATAAACTAGGAGTAATCGTAGATTAGAGAGTGTGTTTAAGTATTGGTAGGTTTACAGAGATGTATCCAGGTTTTCAAATTTGGTGGTCCTCTGGACCCCTTCTTGAAAAACTTGGGGTTCCACTGCAAAATTTTGGGGGTCCAGCTAATTAATATTCAAAAATATTTAATATTCCATTTATTGCCTGTTTAGTAATTGCTGCTGCGGTACCCTTTCCGATTTCTAAGGAAGTCTTGTCACTCCCCTCGAATATGTACTTAAAATAAAATGATCAATTTATTTGAAGCTGTTATGCCCATTGATTCATCGATCAAAATTGAGTTGTATAGGCTGTCAAACCTCCATCTGAAACCGTCTCCAGGAATCTGTAGGCTGTAGGAACTGTTGGCTCCAGTCATAGTTAATCTAGGGACTGGTTATGAAACCCTGGGAATTTCAAAAGCAGGAACAATACAGTGGCAATTAGATGTTGAACCGACCGTGACCCTGCACAATCTTTTGTTTTTGGTTCGCAAGTTAATTTCGAATGAATTAGTCGAAGCTTTTGATTGGTTATCCTGCCGAAAAAGAGCGTGTTTTTGTCGGGTTTTGTGCAGGGTCAAGGCCAAAAAAGCGAACAAAAACATGAAACAAAGAAACTTGTCAAGTTTCATAACCAGCCTACATCTATTTACTATGCTCCAGTTGATAAATCATCTACAGATCTCCACAGCCAAAAAGAACAGAAATGAATCTCACTTTTTTTGTGGAAGAGCAATCATTTGTTTTAACAACACGTGCAGTTTAATTTAGGGACAAAAGAGTAAACAAATATAAGCAATAAACCGTTCATTATCGGTCGGTAACTTCGCCATGGCCAATGTTAATTATCAAGCGAGCGATTCAATACATTCAAGTTTCATGTTAAACACGTTATTTTAACACTAACTCCGAAAATGGTGCATCATTTGCAAACAAAGACGTTACGTGCAAAACAAGAACCGAGACGCTGACACGTGCACGCCCGGAATTAATATCAAAAGGGTTGCACAAAACCAAAATTTAACACACTTCGCCATACGGTTCTCTGTCATTTCGCTCACAATAAACAAACCAACGCTTGAAATTCGCTTGGAAAGCATGCAACAAACTGAACTTCGACTGTGATGCTAGGCAACGTTTACACGAACGCGGTTTCACATCTAAAAATCACCTGCGATCAGGCGTTTCTTAAGACAGGGCGGAACGCCCTGTCTAAAGAAAAGTGCGCGTGATCGCAGGTTAATCTAAACAACTCAGAAAACCTCACGCAACATGCGGGAATTTAAACACAAGAACGTAACTCCTCAAGGTGGGCATAACTTCCGATTCGTTTACAAAATGAAATCATTCGACAACAAACATCGGAAAATAACACCTTACATGTAACTTGAAATTTGAGGAATTCGATCATTTCTCCATGAGATAAAATAGCAATGACGATGATGTCATTTGTGTTTGCCCCTCTTGTATCCTGTGGGGGGCACAATTTGGCGTCTCAAATCTCA
>NC_090889.1:22769539-22782039 GCF_036669925.1 Montipora capricornis
TCTTTTTAGAGTAGCCTTTGATTTAAATTAAATATGTATAACACTTATTTTTAAATTAGGAACTCTGAACTCATTAATTATTTATTGTATTATATGTATATAAGAACAGTTTTTTTAACCTTATTAGAAGTTAGCATATTTTATTTATATTATTAGCTCATAGTTACTTCCAATTAGTAGTCTATAGTCATCTTACGTTATTAGTATTAGTATATTTATATGTCACTATTTAGGGATATTTGTTGTAAGGCGCATTTGAAAACTTTAAGTTGATACTTGCGTAATATTTAACAATTATTCGCCTCAGGCTCAGTGATCATCGGTGAATACTCACCGAGACGAAGTCGAGGTGAATATTCACCGATAATCACTGAGCCTGAGGCGAATAATTGTTTTAGTATAAATACACAGGTGATTATTTCAAGAAAGAGAAAAAAAAAAACATTTCAACGCGAAATCATCTTCACTTTACAGTGGCAAAACGACTACTGGCAGCCATTTTGTCCGTCGAGGTGATTATCTGCTGATAATCCGAGATAGCGAGCCAATGAGAACGCGCGGTTTTGTATAATCACCTGTGTATTTATACTAAAAATGAATAAAGTTAAAATTAAGTTAAAGTCTGAACCGATTTCAATACTACCTCTCCGACTTTCAATCAATTCGGGATCAGTTGACGAGATCAATTTGGGTGGTTTTTTGTATACTTCGATGCACTCACGAAAAAGGCCTTTAAATAACATGCAACATTTAAGACTCAGGGCTATTCACTGTTGAGTTGTAAGAATTATAAAAACTGCTATATAAGATATTTATCTATATAATTGTTACAGCAAGGAAAACGTGGCCAATTTTTAATTAATTCCGTCACACCAAGAAGCCGACGGTGGTTTTTCTCGGCATCTGATTGGATAATTCATGCTCACGAAAGAATGTAAATTACTTCAACGAGAAAGACCGGAGTACGGAGGAATAAGGACTCGTGAAAAAGGAAAGGAGTCATCTGCAAATGGCCGCTTTTAAACTCGTTTTACTTCAACGATGAAATGATATATGAAATGGATCGTTTTGCTTCATTGAAAGGTGCGTAATTCAACCGAAACAAAGTTTACAAGAATAAAACGGCATTTTTCTAACATTGCGTGACGTAGCATACCAGCGAATACAATTTGGGGAATTTACGCAGTACTCGTAGCAGGCACATGTGAGTCTACAACATTTTGACCACTGAGATGATGAATATCGTTGTCGATAAGAGTACAGACAACGCTGAACCACATTCGATTTGTTAATTGGTCTCCTGCTCATGCATGAACAACTAACCAATCAGGTGCGCCACTAAAAATAGCCACGCATTATGACCACAGGCTAAATTCAGATTGAAAAAAAAAAAATGGGAGAGGCCCATGTATGGTGGATGTGATTTCTCCTCTCATAAGACTCAATCCGTCCGTTGTGACCAAAATTAGGGAGTTTTTTGAGAAGCTCGAGGGCAACCGGAAGTGAGCTGTTCTCCCTTTTCACTTGTCTTCACACAACCACATTTACATTGCTAATTATCTTTTCCCCATTAGAGATGATTAGCATAAAATTCTGGGTGATACCACTGTCTGGGCACGCGACATGTTCTCTTCCCGTTGCCGTTCGCGTCTCAAAACGCGCATGCTTAATTAAGCTCTCTATTCCATCCACCGAAACAGCACCTGTTTGTTAAACCAAACCCGTCAGGTGTAAAGTTTCCCATCCTTTTGGATGGTTAACAATTGTTTGGCAGGGAAGTAGAGCCCTGACTGGTTCGTTGATAAGCATTTCCGAGTTCACCAGTCAAAACTAATGACTTTTCACATGCGAGGTGAGTACCTATGCATGGTGAATAGCCTCAGGTTAATTGTGCTATTGAGTCTTCTTTTGTTTGGACGTTATAGGAAAAATTCTCGATTGAGAATGGTCAGTTCAATGAAGGAAACCAGTACAACATAATTGAACAAGTTGGGTTTGGAGCTTTTGGAGAGTGTTTTGTGGCATCAACAGAGGATGAATCTGAAGGATTCCTCTTTTGCATTAAGAAGGTGAGATAAATGTCGGTCGTTCTGAGTATCTTCCATCTCCTTCGGGTACCACTAAGGAACAGCCAAGAGTCTCTTTAATCTGCTTGAAAAAGGATTATCCTGGCTGTCACCTGCAATTTCGACTTCCGGCTATAGGTGCCTTGCAACCAATCTCTTGAGGACGAAGTGACAACGGTGTAATGCACGAACAAATGAAGCCAGTGAGAGCCGTTTGTGTGGCGAGCGTTGCGTGACGCTCCCAGCAACGGCTGCGAAGAAGACTACCAATATGGCGGCGATTACGCAACGTGAAAAGCACCTGTAATAAATTTGTTTTATCAAACAAAATCTTTCGTTTGATGTTTGATATTAAAAATCTATCGTAAATCATTCATCTTTAAACGAACCCTACAAAATAAAAGCCGAGCTCGCTTATTTTTCTTACCACTAGTTTGTTTGTTATCTAGTGCTGAAAGCACTCGCCTCCCACTAATGTGGCCCGGGTTTGATTCCCAGATTCGGGGTCATATGTCGGCAGATGTCGGTTGAGTTTGTTGGTTCTCTATACTCTACACCGAGAGGTTTTTTCCCGGGTACTTCAGGATTCTCTTCTCCTCAAAAACCAATGTTTGATTTCAGTTTATTTGAGTTAACTTACATCGGGGTTCGTGCTACTCCTTGACGTCCTTGAAAAGCCCAGGAATTTAAATTTGGACTTCAAGGGAGCTTGATAAACCCTTGAAAAAAAGGATTTTGTGCAAAACTGCTTGAAAACTCCTTGAATTTTTGCTTGGATAAAAATTATTGAGATTGCATCGTGATAAGTGAAAATTGAACCCAAATTTGACTATTAAGGAAATATTAAAACGAAAATTAAAATGCCTGGTGTGCACTTAACTTGCAGGATGGGGGAAGGAATATCAAGGTAGGCTTTTTCAGCAAAAAAACCTTACTGAAACACGATGTATGGCATAGCGGAAATCGTCTTACAAAGACTCCTTGAAAACTTTTAAATTTCTGGTTCTTGAAAACTCCTTGAATACTCCTGGAATTTTGTACACTAAATCCAGCACGATCCCTGTTTCATGATAACTGTAATTAGCAGACGAAGAGCCTCCTGGTGGATTTGTTGCCGGTAAAATCTGTCCTCAATTTGAATTCGTTTTTACCTAGGTTGAATACGCAATTAGGCGAACCGAAGAACCTTTTTTTGGAGCCTAAATTAAGCCTAGAGAAAAACTAGAGTCAAGTTAGAATTAGTTTTGGTTATTATACATGGATCATGTATCAATTGACTTATTATAATAAAGTAAATAATGAAAAGAACTGTGTTGGGTTGAGAATGTTTGTCGTTGTAGTGTAGTGGTGAAGACAAAGGACTACAGGTCTGGAGGGTCCGAGTACTGGTATAAGTGCATAGTACAGTTGTTTCTTCCCTTACTACTTGGAATGTTGAAACTGAATGGATAAGTGTATGAATACAGAAACTGATAAGATGATCCGAAAGATAAAGGGATGTGTTGAGATGCGTAAGACAGAGCTTGAGGGAAGACATAGGTGTTTTCGTTACGTTTTAGGGCTTGATAGCTACTTTAAACTTGTTAGAGAGCATACTCAACCTAGGTACAATGAGGATCACCAATTTAACCAAGGTTAAATCGGATTCAACCTGAGAACGGATTTGACCGACAACAGATGTACCACTAATAGAGACGTGTGTGCCTTTAAGAGTGTCGAGCTTCAGAGAAACCAAGAAAACTCGGTCGGGACCTCCTGTCAGTGACAATATAATGATATGAATCGTTTAATGAGTAAGTTTGGAAGGCATTCGGTTTTGGCCATGAACATACGTAGACTTTTTTTTGTGAGGATTTCACGCGGATTTCTGTCCTCTTAAAGGGGAAGGGGACCCTATTGTAGTAGTGTTCGCTATTGTCCCCCCTCCAAGAAGGGGGGATCATTGTTTGCGTTTATTAAGGGGGCATCGCTTCATCGACACTTAACACTCCACCCCTTCTGGTCATTTTAATTAACCTATTTTCTATAATTTTGGTTTCTTTTAACCTGACTTTCAGTGTCAATACAGGAGGAATGAGCTGCTGGCCTTAGAGCTGGCGAAGAGAGAGCGAATCAAGGAAATTGTTGACTACTATGGTGCCAAACTAAGCGGCAGAAATGCACATATTTTCATGGAATTTATGGCAGGTACCACAGCTTCTTTCAGGCTTTTATCTGATATCAAGGTTCATTTTCCTCAGATAATAGCTATGCAGAAAGGTATATCCTGATAACAGTTATTCAAATACTTACTGTCTTTGCAATATGGGATTGAATACGATGGCATTTTCAAGTTACAAGGAACAAAACAAAAGTGAACAGCCACAACAGCACATTGAGATCGGCTGTGTTTTGAGCTTCCCGCCAAGTCGGACTGAATGACGTCACTGACCAGCCAGCCGGGTTACTAAGTTTCGCTCAAAATGGCGGCTCTTCATTTGGTGTTTTTGGCTTCTTTCGAGAGACCAGGATTCAGATTTGGGACTGAAACAACTGTTAATAAGTAGTCTTTTAAGTTGGTGGGTACAAAAATTATTCACATTTTAGAGCGACCTTGTCCTTTCACCTTGAATAATAGGCGCGAACTATCATATAACTGGATTTATAGGAATGGTTCTAAAGTGAACATAAAAAGTGAACGGTTGTTTGTTATAAGCTCACGTTGTCGTCAAAACCTGAAATTTGGTGATTTCACGTTGTTGTTTTGTGGACCACGGCAAAAAAATGCATTAAAATGCGTGTTACACGTGTAGCAAGAATATCAACACGTGCAGCACGTGCAGCACGATTGTTTTCCCCAGGTGATCTGGTGACGTAATTCGGAGGACTGGCGAGAACAATTTTAACGCCGTATCCCACAACCGAGCGCGGCCTTATTTTCGAATTCAACGGGCAGAGGCGAGGTTAGATCTCTTCGAGTCTACTTGAATGTTAATTCAGTAACAGGAAAATGTTGTAGACACGTAATGATCTGTTGAGTTTTGGCGATGGCAATACTGCAGGGAGTTTGGAAACAACACCAAAGGCCGCGCGCGGTTGTGGGATACGGCGTTAAAATTTTTCTTCCCAGTCCTCCAAATTACGTCACCAGATCACCTGGATGATTACAGACCAAACAAAAAATGCAACAGGCCCGAAGAGATGCATCAATGGACATATTAGCATTTTCAAGTTCAAAAATTTTCCTGAACCGCCCTAAAATACCGTTACACAGCCGTTACATTGCTTAATTGATCCAAGGTTCCTCCCTCGTCAATCCCGAAAATTTTCGATTTTAACTGTAAAACTGCAATATGCTTAAAGGCTTCTCTCTTACTGTATTCAAGGCAAGAAAGAGGCGAAGTCTTGCCGTTTTTCTCACTTATTTGTTTGGTAATAATTAATGACAGTAATTTTTTTAGGTGGAACAATAACAGAACTAGTTGAACGACAAAAGGCTTCATATCGTGACGCTCAGGAGATGACAGTCTGGCCAATTATTCCTGAAAATGATTGTTTTTACTACCTGGAGGACACGCTTAAAGCTTTAGAGTTCCTACACAGCAAAGGGATAGTGCATAGAGATATTAAAGGTGATCAAGTCCTCTTTAAGGCTATTTACTAAGGTTGCCATAAGCAATCCAGTCGAAAACGGAGGAGCATTTCCCGCAGGGATGGCACAGTCGGTTATTGCGCGGCCATGGTGCAAGAGGTCCTGAGTTCGATTCCCGGATCTCGCATCCTTGTTTCGACTTCTTTCCTTTCCGTGTAGCTAGGTAGCTTTAAATACCCGTAAAACGGAGCACAGATGGAGAGGGGGGAGTAAAATGAGCGTACCGTCGACCTCAGGTTTGTCAGTTGAATTACTGTTGCGAGTTATTGACATTAAATATGATTACTTTACTTTACTTTTACAGCCAACAAAACAATGGGTATATTGAGCAAAAACAAAAGCTCTGCTCGCCCTGCACGTGCGTTTTACATTTTTGTACATTTCTTTGCCGTTATCGTCCTGGCAACGACTTGAATTGGCCAAATTTGAAGTTAGGTGGAGAACGTGACCACCTGACGATAATTTTTCAATTTTCTGCGTTCACGTGTCCACACCGTTCCCACCTATTTTATTCCTGAAATGATTGTCCACACTTTCCACGCCGAGAGAATTGGAGTAATGGCAAAATAAATACAAGAACGGGAAATAATATTGCTTAAGGTCGTCCCTATTAAAGGACATTAAGATGAATAACTTGTAGACTGTTCTTTGTGTCATCCTGGGAAAGTAACATTTGAATGAACTTGTATTAATCACGGTCTGTATGTTTTATGTAGGAAATAACCTGCTTCTCGATGAACATTGTATCCACGCTAAGCTAACAGGTTTTGGATCAGCCACAAACATCAAGGTTAGACTAAGAACGAAGCATGAAACCTTCTACTAGTTTTTGAACCATTCACACCTGGAGCGCATACAATCGGCATCTTCTGATGTTAACAAGATGAACCCGCAAACAACTGTTGACAACAAACTAAGACAGTTTCATTTCAAATTAATACACCGTGCCCTCTTGAAAAAAGAAACTTAACATGAACTCTTTAAAGTGGTTCAATACTATTCATGGGATAAATTTGTCATTATTTTCAATAGAAGTGCTTTAAATTGCAGCTGAGAAGTTGAACCAGGGACTACCAGGATATATTCAACGAGTGGTCAGAAAGGGTCTTGAATCTCCGGAACTCAAGGCAAACGTCCCAACCAATGGGCCACACTACTTCCTAGATGTTATACAACCTCTAGTTTCTAGTTTTTTAGTAACTTGTAAAAATGGATTTATATTAGTAAATTCATTTTAGTTACTTATGAGGTACTTTCAAATTTCTTGTAATAATTGATGCGGGTTCAATAACGTACTGCACCAAAAAAAGCATTGCTGGACCGAATAGACGAATAACATTAATTGCATCAGGTGATGTTTGAAGGAAATTCTGCCTTTTTTCTAGGAAGCTGGAGGGTGGTCCGACGATGTATGGAAGACTGGCTGTTTGTTCCTTAAAATGTTAAATGGTAAAAGATCCTCACTTTTTGGGGTTAAGGTAAGCCTTGAGCGTCAAGTTTTTTCTGTCAACTATAACCATTTTGCCTTTCAACAAAAAAAAAAAAGGAAAAACAAACCAAAAGAAAAGAGGGGTTAGTTTGGGACACATTTAAGGTGGCCGGCATATTTTTTGTCAAGTGATATTATAGTGAACAACTGCATGTCAAGAGAAGCACGCCACACGAGTGAATTAGAGAAGAGTGTTGTTATGGCATGGGAGGGCTTCCCAGCACAGTTACAAATGAGTCTATTTTTAGAATACCCGTTCTCGCGAAAATCAGCTGTCATGTCCCTGAAAATAACAGGGCAGAAGCAATCATGCGTGACATGGCTTCTTCTGATTGGTTGAAATTGGCAGCCCTTTGTTTGTTTCCCGCGCAAAGTGTATCTAAAAATAAATCTATTTGTGACTGTGCTGGGGCAATGCCGCAAAGTGATAGATCAACACTCTTATCTAATTCACTCTTGCGCTACTCAGTTTAACAGTCATGCGCAGGCTTAAAAGGACACTTACTGATGGAGCTTATATTGCCATTATTTCTGGACACATCCGAGTCGGCTTTACGTCATTTCTTTTAGCGTAATTCCGGGATAACGCCTGTGACGTAATGTGCCAAAGTTTCTATCCCAACAAATGAGGTATAAGGATTGCTTGCCCAGAAGTCACGGCAGTTTCTTGATTGATAAAGGATTCTTGCCCCTCTGAATTGTTTACAGGACGGTGGCATCCAAAGACAGAATTCTTGCAAGCCTGAGGACGTCTTCCCTCCGGAAGCAAAACAGGAAATCAAAGAACTATTAGGTTTATTGTTCGGGATAGGCCGAGAACATTTCCCCAGCGTGGTAGAGATATTACAAAAGGCACGTGTTTTTCCAGTGACCCAATATCTTAAGCAGGCTCGTGAGGCATCACTCCCTCGCGAGGAAGGGGGTAATTAGTCACGTTAAATTCGTTTCCCCTCTTGTGTTTCCTAAAGACAGTACAATTTTGATAACATGACAGAAGAAAGGAAATATTTTCATGGTCTAAAGAGACAAATTTACAACTGACTCGTTTTTTACTTTTGCTAAAAAACAAACGTGAACGACTACAATCAGTGGCAAAAGTAGTTGAGATGCAATTACATGTTGGGCGTGACAGCCTCTTGCACTTAATAAACTAAGGATAAGTGTCAAATTTCCACTAAAAACTTTAAATAGAAGCACCTCCCCCCAATCAATGCCGAAGTAGACTAGGAAATATCTGTTCACGACCAGCAACTGTGTTTTTGGGGAGAGGGGAATTATATATGTAAAAAACAATCTAAAAGTCTTAGCGTCCCAAGACCTCTGTCACTGATTGTAGATATATATCCACACGTGTCTTACTTCTCGCTCCGAAAATGGACTTACTTACTAGCAACAATAAAAGCAAGGTGACACACTCTAACACCAACCCGGCGTGGCTAACACATCACGCATGCGCACAGCCATTTCACCCGGTCAATTAGCAGCCATGGACAGCTGTTTCGGCCTTTTGGGCCTCAACAGCATGGCGTATGAAACATACCAGGCGGGTATTTTAGCACCCCTTTATGTGGCAGCGTCACGTGCCTTACATGTGGTAAGCGAGAGCATTCACATTGCTCCCAACATCACTCCCAACATCACTCCAATTCCTACAATCATGCGGCTCAAGCTAGTTTCAACACTTTCAAGAGACCTTGTTATTCGAAGGATTGACACTAAAACGCCTTATCACGCACCGTAATGTTATGGTACCATGTCAAATATCAATTTTTGCTGAACAAGATCCAGTCATTTTTGTGACTTAACAAGTTGCCATGGCAATAGCAAAGCCTCGAAAAAACACCCTATATTTTGGTTTTACCTGCTCATATCTGAAAAACGAACCCGGAGAGTCCAACTTTGTATGGCACAAAAGTGATCAGCTGGCCAAGATGACGCTCTCTGCAAAGTTTGAAAAAATTCTGTGTAGCGGATTGAAAGCTACCTTAAATTTTCAATTATTTATGGTGGATCTGAATCCGCTCCACAGAATGTTTTTAAACTTTGCAGAACGTTTTAGTCTGGCATACTGATTACATTTCAGAAATAAAAATGGGGATCACCGAAATCGTTTTTGAGATATGAGCAGCTAAAGCCAAAATATGGGGTGTTTTTACGTCACAATAATGACAGAATCTTTTTTAGCAAGAACTGGTGTTTGATATGGTACTACGTATAACATTGTTGTTTAAGTGATGAAGTGTTGTAGTGTTAATCCTTCTAATAAGAATGTTTCTTTAAAGTGTTGAAGCTACAGATAAACTAGGAGTAATCGTAGATTAGAGAGTGTGTTTAAGTATTGGTACTAGGCTTGCAGAGATGTATCCAGGTTTTCAAATTTGGTGGTCCTCTGGACCCGTTCTTGAAAAACTTGGGGTTCCACTGCAAAATTTCGGGGGTCCAGCTAATTAATATTCAAAAATATTTAATATTCCATTTATTGCCTGTTTAGTAATTGCTGCTGCGGTACCCTTTCCGATTTCTAAGGAAGTCTTGTCACTCCCCTCGAATATGTACTTAAAATAAAATGATCAATTTATTTGAAGCTGTTATGCCCATTGATTCATCGATCAAAATTGAGTTGTATAGGCTGTCAAACCTCCATCTGAAACCGTCTCCAGGAATCTGTAGGCTGTAGGAACTGTTGGCTCCAGTCATAGTTAATCTAGGGACTGGTTATGAAACCCTGGGAATTTCAAAAGCAGGAACAATACAGTCGCAATTAGATGTTGGACCGACCGTGACCCTGCACAATCTTTTGTTTTTGGTTCGCAAGTTAATTTCGAATAAATTAGTCGAAGCTTTTGATTGGTTATCCTGCCGAAAAAAGCGTGTTTTTGTCGGGTTTTGTGCAGGGTCAAGGCCAAAAAGGCGGACAAAAACATGAAACAAAGAAACTTGTTAAGTTTCATAACCAGCCTACGTCTATTAACTATGCTCCAGTTGATAAATCATCTACAGATCTCCACAGCCAAAAAGAACAGAAATGAATCTCACTTTTTTTGTGGAAGAGCAATCATTTATTTTAACAACACGTGCAGTTTAATTTAGGGACAAAAGAGTAAACAAATATAAGCAATACACCGTCATCGGCTCGTAACTTCGCCATGGCCAATGTTAATTATCAAGCGAGCGATTCAATACATTCAAGTTTCATGTTAAACACGTTATTTTAACACTAACTCCGAAAATGGTGCATCATTTGCAAAACAAAGACGTTACGTGCAAAACAAGAACCGAGACGCTGACACGTGCACGCCCGAAATTAATATCAACAGGGTTGCACAAAACCAAAATTTAACACACTTCGCCATACGGTTCTCTGTCATTTCGCTCACAATAAACAAACCAACGCTTGAAATTCGCTTGGAAAGCATGCAACAAACTGAACTTCGACTGAGATGCTAGGCAACGTTTACACGAACGCGGTTTCACATCTAAAAATCACCTGCGATCAGGCGTTTCTTAAGACAGGGCGGAACGCCCGGCCCTGTCTAAAGAAAAGTACGCGTGATCGCAGGTTAATCTAAACAACTCAGAAAACCTCACGCAACATGCGGGAATTCAAACACAAGAACGTAACTCCTCAAGCTGGACATAACTTCCGATTCGTTGACAAAATGAAATCATTCGACTACAAACATCGGAAAATAACACCTTACATGTAACTTGAAATTTGAGGAATTTGATCATTTCTCCATGAGTTAAAATAGCAATGGCGATGATGTCATTTGTGTTTGTCCCTGCTGTATTCTGTGGGGGGCGCAGTCTCACAGTCTGCATTAGGACTACTTTCTATCGAACGCCAACTTAGAAATATAGTAATAGGACTTTTCACGGCCATTTCAGCTGTTAGGGACAGTTTCTTTCATGTTTATAGCTGCGGTTCCTCCTTTAAAATATTAACAGCTGTTAACGTTAATTCAACACGATTTTCGTTATTGATTAAAATGATATGTTCGAGCATGAAGCAAGACTCTGTGATTTCAGAAGCTGAACCATGATCTGTATTTGTTATATAATTCTTAGTAATGAGCAGATTGCGGAGAAGGAATTAATTGCCACTTGAATTTTAATTTGCGTTAGCAATTAGTGGTGAAAAAGTCACATTTCTTTGTACTTAATGTATTAATAAAAGACAATTAAGTAGCGGAGTCCAAGCTCTGCTGTTGTCTCTTGTGTTTTCAATTATTCTGAGACTTTATATCAACGGGAAGTAATCGTTGAAGTTTAAGATGCATGTTTTCATTTCTTAAATGAACGAGTTTTTTTCCTTTCAAATGGGCGTCACTGAAGCAACAAAAGGACGCTGACACCGGTGGCGCCGACAAGTTCATACCTCGTCATTTTCAAACACTTAAAATTTGTTTTTTCCATGGATTAATGTTCAAGTACATGCTAATTACTTTTCCAAAAATGATTGACAGGCCATCCTACTCATGCAACTGGTGCAACATATGTAATCACCTGGGTAATCACTTCAATTTAATACTTTAATGTGACTTTAAAATGGTCATAAAATTCGTAAAAGGCGCTCCGCCACTCTAAGTGTTTAGTCTGATTCAAGACCAGCTGCGTTTGGCTTTAATTATAAGCATCATTTAAACTCCTCCCGCTGCAAGGAATTTGCGTCATATTATTTGCTTTAAATTGAAGCACACGTTGTTCTATATAAAAGTTAAATATTTCCCTTATTCTTAACCAAGTAAACGCCTAAAATTTACGATGACACGGCAAAAAACATATAAATGTTAAAGAAGGCACGTGAATAACATATTTTCAATTTAAAGATCACACCCACAATTTTCAGACAATCAGTTGTTGGAAGGTTTTTATGTAAATCAGGAACCGCACCAGAGCTGAACCCGCTTCTGTTAAGTTAACACACAAAAAAACACAAGAAGAGGTGCCACTGTATTTTATTGAAGATGTCAATATCTGAAGAAGAGAATGACACTTCCACGTTACTCCCATTGTGTTATACGCCAAACAAGAGAAACACAGCTGAGCAAGATCAGCAGGTGGGAAAAAGTTTTCCAATTGATGTCACACAGGCATGCTCTCGGAAAAATTGTAAATTAACGAGCGCTGTAAGTTACGAGCGAAATTTAGCCGGAAGTCCTGAAAAGCTGTTTTCACTTGAGTTAAAGTTGCCTGCTTCACCATCAGACTCTCCAAACGACAAGGAAGCGAAAGGTGCACCCGTTTCGGACTTTCCAAGCTTTCAAGCTGATTCGGGAACTTCCAGAGATATGTATACCTGGAATTTGGCAAA
>NC_090889.1:22789539-22799539 GCF_036669925.1 Montipora capricornis
CGGGAGTGAGCTGTTCTCCCTTTTCACTTGTCTTCACACAACCACATTTACATTGCTAATTATCTTTTCCCCATTAGAGATGATTAGCATAAAATTCTGGGTGATACCACTGTCTGGGCACGCGACATGTTCTCTTCCCGTTGCCGTTCGCGTCTCAAAACGCGCATGCTTAATTAAGCTCTCTATTCCATCCACCGAAAATAAACCAAACCTGTCAGGTGTAAAATTTCCCATCCGTGTGGATGGTTAACAATTGTTTGGCAGGGAAGTAGAGCCCTGACTGGTTCGTTGATAAGCATTTCCGAGTTCAACAGTCAAAACTAATGACTTTTCATATGCGAGGTGAGTATCTATGCATGGTGAATAGCCTCAGGTTAATTGTGCTATTGAGTCTTCTTTTGTTTGGACGTTATAGGAAAAATTCTCGATTGAGAATGGTCAGTTCAAGAAAGGAAAGCAGTACAACATAATTGAACAAGTTGGGTTTGGAGCTTTTGGAGAGTGTTTTGTGGCATCAACAGAGGATGAATCTGAAGGATTCCTCTTTTGCATTAAGAAGGTGAGATAAATGTCGGTCGTTCTGAGGATCTTCCATCTCCTTCGGGTACCACTAAGGAACAGCCAAGAGTCTCTTTAATCTGCTTGAAAAAGGATTATCCTGGCTGTCACCTGCAATTTCGACTTCCGGCTATAGGTGCCTTGCAACCAATCTCTTGAGGACGAAGTGACAACGGTGTAATGCACGAACAAATGAAGCCAGTGAGAGCCGTTTGTGTGGCGAGCGTTGCGTGACGCTCCCAGCAACGGCTGCGAAGAAGACTACCAATATGGCGGCGATTACGCAACGTGAAAAGCACCTGTAATAAATTTGTTTTATCAAACAAAATCTTTCGTTTGATGTTTGATATTAAAAATCTATCGTAAATCATTCATCTTTAAACGAACCCTACAAAATAAAAGCCGAGCTCGCTTATTTTTCTTACCACTAGTTTGTTTGTTATCTAGTGCTGAAAGCACTCGCCTCCCACCAATGTGGCCCGGGTTTGATTCCCAGATTCGGGGTCATATGTCGGCAGATGTCGGTTGAGTTTGTTGGTTCTCTATACTCTGCACCGAGAGGTTTTTTCCCGGGTACTTCAGGATTCTCTTCTCCTCAAAAACCAATGTTTGATTTCAGTTTATTTGAGTTAACTTACATCGGGGATCGTGCTACTCCTTGACGTCCTTGAAAAGCCCAGGAATTTAAATTTGGACTTCAAGGGAGCTTGATAAACCCTTGAAAAAAAGCATTTTGTGCAAAACTGCTTGAAAACTCCTTGAATTTTTGCTTGGATAAAAATTATTGAGATTGCATCGTGCTAAGTGAAAGAGACATATAAAAATTGAACCCAAATTTGACTATTAAGGAAATATTAAAACGAAAATTAAAATGCCTGGTGTGCACTTATAACTTGCAGGATGGGGGAAGGAATATCAAGGTAGGCTTTTTCAACAAAAAAACCTTACTGAAACACGATGTATCGCATAGCGGAAATCGTCTTACAAAGACTCCTTGAAAACTTTTAAATTTCTGGTTCTTGAAAACTCCTTGAATACTCCTGGAATTTTGTAGACTAAATCCAGCACGATCCCTGTTTCATGATAACTGTAATTAGCAGACGAAGAGCCTCCTGGTGGATTTGTTGCCGGTAAAATCTGTCCTCAATTTGAATTCGTTTTTACCTAGGTTGAATACACAATTAGGCGAACCGAAGAACCTTTCTTTGGAGCCTAAATTAAGCCTAGAGAAAAATTAGGATAAGGTTAGGATTAGTTTTGGTTATTATACATGGATATCAATTGACTTATTATAGAAAAGTAAACAATGAAAAGAACTGTGTTGGGTTGAGCATGTTCGTCTTTGAAGTGTATTTAGTGGTGAAGACACAGGACCACAGGTCTTGAGGGCCGAGTACCAATAAGTGCATAGTACAGTTGTTTCTTCCCTTACTACTTGGAATGTTGAAACTGAATGGATAAGTGTATGAATACAGAAACTGATAAGATGATCCGAAAGATAAAGGGATGTGTTGAGATGCGTAAGACAGAGCTTGAGGGAAGACATAGGTGTTTTCGTTACGTTTTAGGGCTTGATAGCTACTTTAAACATGTTAGAGAGCATATCCAACCTAGGTACAATGAAGATCTCCAATTTAACCAAGGTAAAAACGGATTTAACCTGAGAACGGATTTGACCGACAACAGATGTACCACTAACAGAGACGTGTGGGCCTTTAAGAGTGTCGAGCTTCAGAGAAGCATAGAAAACTCGGTCGGAATCTCCTGTCAGTGACAATATAATGATATGAATCGTTTAATGAGTAAGTTTGCAAGGCATTCGGTTTTGGCCATGAACGTACGTAGACCTTTTTTTGTGAGGATTTCACGGGGATTTCTGTCTTCTTAAAGGGGAAGAGAACCCTATTGTAGTAGTGTTCGCTATTGTCCCCCCTCCAAGAAGGGGGGATCATTGTTTGCGTTTATTAACGGGGCATCGCTTCATCGACACTTGACACTCCATTCCTTCTGGTCATTTTAATTAACCTATTTTCTATCATTTTGGTTTCTTTTAACCTGACTTTCAGTGTCAATACAGGAGGAATGAGCTGCTCGCCCTAGAGCTGGCGAAGAGAGAGCGAATCAAGGAAATTGTTGACTACTATGGTGCCAAACCAAGCGGCAGAAATGCATATATTTTCATGGAATTTATGGCAGGTACCACAGCTTCTCTCAGGCTTTTATCTGATATCAAGGTTCATTTTCCTCAGATCGATAATAGCTATGCAGAAAGGTACATCCTGATAACATTTATTCAAATATTTACTGTTTTTGCAATATGGGGTTGAACACGATGGCATTTTCAAGTTACAAGGAACAAAACAAAAGTGAACAGCCACAACAGCACATTGAGATCGGCTGTGTTTTGAGCTTCCCGCCAAGTCGGACAGAATGACGTCACTGACCAGCCAGCCGGGTTACTAAGTTTCGCTCAAAATGGCGGCTCTTCATTTGGTGTTTTTGGCTTCTTTCGAGAGAGATTTAACTAGGCCAGGATTCAGATTTGGGACTGAAACAACTGTTAATAAGTAGTCTTTTAAGTTGGTGGGTACAAAAATTATTCACATTTTAGAGCGACCTTGTCCTTTCACCTTGAATAATAGGGGCGAACTATCATATAACTGGATTTATAGGAACGGTTCTAAAGTGAACATAAAAAGTGAACGGTTTTTTGTTATAAGCTCACGTTGTCGTCAAAACCTGAAATTTGGTGATTTCACGTTGTTGTTTTGTGGACCACGGCAAAAAAATGCATTAAAATGCGTGTTGCACGTGTAGCAAGAATATCAACACGTGCAGCACGTGCAGCACGATTGTTTTCCCCAGGTGATCTGGTGACGTAATTCGGAGGACTGGCGAGAACAATTTTAACGCCGTATCCCACAACCGAGCGCGGCCTTATTTTCGAATTCAACGGGCAGAGGCGAGGTTAGATCTCTTCGAGTCTACTTGAATGTTCATTCAGTAACAGGAAAATGTGGTAGACACGTAATGATCTGTTGAGTTTTGGCGATGGCAATACTGCAGGGAGTTTGGAAACAACACCTAAGGCCGCGCGCGTTTGTGGGATATGGCGTTAAAATTTTTCTTCCTGGTCCTCCAAATTACGTCACCAGATCACCTGGCCTTCAATGATATTCTTGCTTTATGGCGTTGTGCCGTAGCCGTCACCTTTGCCAAAACTCCCTAATATTTTAGGAAATGTCACACTTCAAGGAAATGTCACGCAATTATTAGGCAGTTCATGACACGCAAAAGACACAGAATGCCCATAAAATAGAATAGTGTATCGCAATAACAGCTCAAAACTGGAGAACACCAAAAAAATGCAACAGGCCCAAAGAGATGCATCAATGGACATATTAGCATTTTGAAGTTCAAAAATTTTCCTGAACCGCCCCAAAGCACCTTTACATAGCCGTTACATTGCTTAATTGATCCAAGGTTCCTCCCTCGTCAACCCCGAAAATTTTCGATTTTAACTGTAAAACTGCAATACGCTTAAAAGTTACTCTCTTACTGTATTCAAGGCAAGAAAGAGGCGAAGTCTTGCCGTTTTTCTCACTTATTTGTTTGGTAATAATTAATGACAGTTACTTTTTTAGGTGGAACAATAACAGAACTTGTTGAACGACAAAAGGCTTCATATCGCGACGCTCAGGAGATGACGGTCTGGCCAATTATTCCTGAAAATGATTGTTTTTACTACCTGGAGGACACGCTTAAAGCTTTAGAGTTCTTACACAGCAAAGGGATAGTGCATAGAGATATTAAAGGTGATCAAGTCCTCTTTAAGGCTATTTACTAAGGTTGCCATAAGCAATCCAGTCGAAAAAGGGAGGAGCATTTCCCGCAGGGATGGCACAGTCGGTTAGTGCGCGGCCATGGTGCAAGAGGTCCTGAGTTCGATTCCCGGATCTCGCATCCTTGTTTCGACTTCTTTCCTTTCCGTGTAGCTAGGTAGCTTTAAATACCCGTAAAACGGAGCACAGATGGAGAGGGGGGAGTAAAATGAGCGCACTGTCGACCTCAGGTTTGTCAGTTGAATTACTGTTACGAGTTATTGACATTAAATATGGTTACTTTACTTTACTTTTACAGCCAACAAAACAATAGGTATATTGAGCAAAAACAAAAGCTCTGCGCGCCCTGCACGTGCGTTTTACATTTTTGTACATTTCTTTGCCGTTATCGTCCTGGCCAAATTTGAAGTTAGGTGGAGAACGTGACCGCCTGACGATAAATTTTCAATTTTCTGTTTGAGTGTCCACACCGTTCCCACCTATTTTATTCCTGAAATGATTGTCCACACTTTCCACGCCGAGAGAATTAGAGTAATGGCAAAATAAATACAAGAACGGGAAATAATATTGCTTAAGGTCGTCCCTATTAAAGGACATTAAGATGAATAACTTGTAGACTGTTCTTTGTGTCATCCTGAGAAAGTAACATTTGAATGAACTTGTATTAATCACGGTCTGTATGTTTCATGTAGGAGATAACCTGCTTCTCGATGAACATTGTATCCACGCTAAGCTAACAGATTTTGGATCGGCCACAAACATCAAGGTTAGACTAAGGACGAAGCATGAAACCTTCTACTAGTTTTTGATCAATTAATATTCACACCTGAAGGGCATCCAATCGGCATCTTCTGAAGTTAACAAGATGAACCCGCAAACAACTGTTGACAACAAACTAAGACAGTTTCATTTCAAATTAATACACCGTGCCCTCTTGAAAAAAGAAACTTAAAATGAACATTTTAAAGTGGTTCAATACTATTCATGGGATAAATTTGTCATTATTTTTAATAGAAGTGCTCTTAATTGCAGCTGAGAAGTTGAACCAGGGACTACCAGGATATATTCAACGAGTGGTCAGAAAGGGTCTTGAATCTCCGGAACTCAAGGCAAACGTCCCAACCAATGGGTCACACTACCTCCTAGATGTTATACAACCTGTAGTTTCTAGTTTTTTAGTAACTTGCAAAAATGGATTTATATTAGTAAATTCATTTTAGTTACTTATGAGGTACTTTTAAAGTTCTTGTAATAATTGATGCGGGTTCAATAACGTACTGCACAAAAAAAAATCATTGCTGGACCGAATAGACGAATAACATTAATTGCATCAGGTGATGTTTGAAGGAAATTCTGGCTTTTTATCTAGGAAGCTGGAGGGTGGTCCGACGATGTATGGAAAACTGGCTGTTTGTTGCTTAGGATGTTAAATGGTGAAAGATCCTCACTTTTTGGGGTTAAGGTAAGCCGTGAGTGTCAAGTTTTTTCTGTCAACTATAACCATTTTGCCTTTCAAAAAAGAAAAAAAAAACGGAAAAACAAACCAAAAATAAAGAGGGATTAGTTTGGGACACATTTAAGGTGGCCGACATATTTTTTGTCAAGTGACATTATAGTGAACAACTGCATGTCAAGAGAAGCACGCCACACGAGTGAATTAGATAAGAGTGTTGTTATGGCATGGGAGGGCTTCCCAGCACAGTTACAAATGAGTCTATTTTTAGAATACCCGTTCTCGCGAAAATCAGTTGTCATGTCCCTGAAAATAACAGGGCAGAAGCAGTCACGCGTGACATGGCTTCTTCTGATTGGTTAAAATTGGCAGCCCTTTGTTTGTTTCCCGCGCAAAGTGTATCTAAAAATAAATCTATTTGTGAGTGTGCTGGGGCAATGTCGCAAAGTGATAGATAAACACTCTTATATAATTCACTCTTGCGCCACTCTGTTTAACAGTGATGAGCAGGCTAAAAAGGACACTTACTGATGGAGCTTATATTGCCATTATTTCTGGACACGTGCGAGTCGGCTTTACGTCATTTCTTTTAGCGTAATTCCAAGATAACGCCTGTGACGTAATGTGCCAAAGTTTCTATCCCAACAAATGAAGTATATGGATTGCTTGCCTAGAAGTCACGGCAGTTTCTTGATTGATAAAGGATTCTTTCCCCTCTGAATTGTTTACAGGACGGTGGCATCCAAAGACAGAATTCTTGCAAGCCTGAGGATGTCTTCCCTCCGGAAGCAAAACAGGAAACCAGAGAACTATTAGATTTATTGTTCGGTGTAGGCCGAGAACATCTCCCCAGCGTGGTACAGATATTTCAAAAGGCGCGTGTTTTCCCAGTGGCCCAATATCTTGAGCAATCTCGTGAGGCAACACCCCCTCGCGAGGAAGCAGGGAATTAGTCACGTTAAATTTGTTTTCCCTCTTGTGTTTCCTAAAGACAGTACAATTTTGATAACATAACAGAAGAAAGGAAATATTTTCATTGTCTAAAGAGACAAATTTACAACTGACTCGTTTTTTACTTTTGCTAAAAAACAAACGTGAACGACTACAATCAGTGGCAAAAGTAGTTGAGACGCAATTACATGTTGGGCGTGACAGCCTCTTGCACTTAATAAACTATGCATAAGTGTCAAATTTCCACTAAAAACTTTAAATAGAAGCCCCTCCCCCCAATCAATGTTGAAATAGACTAAGAAATATCTGTTCACAATCAGCAACTATGTTTTGGGGGAGAGGGGGAATTATATATATAAAAAACAACCTAAAAGTCTTAAGCGTCCCAAGACTCTTGCCACTGATTGTAGATATATATCCACACGTGTCTTACTTCTCGCTCCGAAAATGGACTTACTTACTAGCAACAATAAAAGCAAGGTGACACACTCTAACACCAACCCGGCGTGGCTAACACATCACGCATGCGCACAGCCATTTCACCCGGTCAATTAGCAGCCATGGACAGCTGTTTCGGCCTTTTGGGCCTCAACAGCATGGCGTATGAAACATACCAGGCGGGTGTTTTTAGAACCCCCTTAGGTGGCAGCTTCACATGCCATACATGTGGTAAGCGAGAGCATTCACATTGCTCCCAACATCACTCCCAACATCACTCCAATTCCTACAATCATGCGGCTCAAGCTAGTTTCAACACTTTCAAGAGACCTTGTTATTCGAAGGATTGACACGAAAACACCTTATCACGCACCGAAATGTTATGGTACCATGTGAAATATCAATTTTTGCTGAACAAGATCCAGTCATTTTTGTGACTTAACAAGTTGCCATGGCAACAGGGAAACCGTGCAAAAACACCCTATATTTTGGCTGTAGTTGCTCATATCTAAAAAACGAAATCGGTGACCCCAATTTTTTATTGCACGAAAGTGATCAGCTGGCCAAGATGAAACTCTCTGCAAAGTTTAAAAAACGTCCGTGTAGCGGATTCAGAGCTACCTTAAATTTTCAATTTTTCGAGGTGGCTCTGAATCCACTCCACAAACTTTTTTAAACTTTGCAGAAAGTTTTATTCTGTTATGCTATTTACATTTCAGAAATAAATAAAAAAATGGGGATCTCCGAGTTCGTTTTTGAGATATGAGCAGCTAAAGCCAAATATGGGGTGTTTTTACGTCACAAAAATGACAGAATCTTTTTTAGCAAGAACTGGTGTTTGATATGGTACTATTGAGAAAATCCCCGTATGAGGGCCGTACATGATGGCGCGAGCAGGGCCGGAAAAAGCCGTCCGGCCCTGCTAGGATCGTGTATGGCCCTCATACGGGGATTTTCTCAATAGTTTTGCAATGAAAGCGTGCGCGAGATGCGAACTAAAACAACTTTTTTGCAATTGCTATATAAATCCCGACTTTTCGGTCAAAATGAGCGACGTCAGTGAACATTCCGAATTTTGTTACCCGGAAAAAAAAATATGGGAAAAGCGCGTTGGTCATATGATAAAATGCTTATTGACTGAGTTAGGTCGGGCCGGACGGGAAAATATTTGGCCCTCGGTCATGGCGCACGGACCTCGCTGCGCTCGATCCGTACGCCATGACCTGGGCCAAATATTTTCCCGTTCGGCCCTCCCGCTCAGTCAATAAGTACATAGTACTAGGTTTGCAGAGAGGTATCCAGGTTTTCAAATTTGGTGGTCCTCTGGACCCCTTCTTGAAAAACTTGGGGTTCCACTGCAAAATTTTAGGGGTCCAGCTAATTAATATTCAAGAATATTTAATATTCCATTTATTGCCTGTTTAGTAATTGCTGCTGCGGTACTCTTTCCGATTTCTAAGGAAGTCTTGTCACTCTCCTCGAATATGTCCTTAAAATAAAATGATCAATTTATTTGAAGCTGTTATGCCCATTGATTCATCGATCAAAATTGAGATGTATGGGCTGTCAAAGCTCCATCTGAAAACGTCTCCAGGAATCTGTAGGCTGTAGGAACTGCTGGCTTCAGTTGATAAATCATCTACAGATCTCTACAGCCAAAAAGAACAGAACTGAATCTCTTTTTTTTTGTGGAAGAGCAATCATTTATGTTAACAACACTTGCAGGTTAATTTAGGGACAAAAGAGTAAACAAATATAAGCGATACACCGTTCATCGTCGGCTCGTAACTTCGCCATGGCCAATGTTAATTATCAAGCGATTCAATACATTCAAGTTTCATGTTAAACACGTTATTTTAACACTACCGTACTTATTCGGCTACAAGCCGAGCTCGGCTATAAGCCGAGACCCCAAACTTCTTACGGAAAAAATCAACTTGATTGACACGAATTGTAAATGCATAAACAATTGTTGACCTCACAGGAAACGTGACTTCGTGCAAGCGAAGCGTTTTATAAAAAGTTATTCGACTGGAAACCTTACAACCTCGCTCTTTAAACTTAAAATAGTCGCCGAAGCAGAAGCTGTAGAAAATAACTCCGAGATCGCCGGAGAATACGGCATCAGTGAGTCGATGGTTCCGTCGCTGGAGGAAAGATAAGTTCACACGATCTGTTCCCAGACTCCTCGTTCCTTCGATGGGTAAACCAGGCTTGGCGCGATATTCCCGAGGAGATGGGAAGGCGTTCGTTCAAGACTTGTGGCACCTCTATAACGCACTCGACGGCACAGAAGACGATGCAGTCTTAGACGTGAATCGATCCCGATTACACAACAACACGAACGGCTCCTTTACGAGCCACCAAGTAATAAAAATCCATATTACACCAACAACAACTTCTCTTCATTTTACAAGTAATTTAGTTCGGCTTGTAAGTGAATACACGTTCATTTGTTAGTGTTTTAATTTGCTGAGAAAATTCTTTTTATCAAAAATACTCGGCTATAAGCCGAGACCCCTTCTACCGCTTCAAATTTGCCCAAATTGAGTGAGGATTTGTGTAAAAATCGCTCGGCTTATAGCTGAATAAGTACGGTAACTCCGAAAATGGTGCATCATTTGCAAAACAAAGACGTTGCGTGCAAAACAAGAAGCTAAGAACCGAGACGATGACACGTGCACGCCCGGAATTAATATCAACAGGGTTGCACAAAACCAAAATTTAACACACTTCGCCATACGGTTCTCTGTCATTT
>NC_090889.1:22804539-22822039 GCF_036669925.1 Montipora capricornis
GGTTATCAAGGGATAAATTATTCATGAATGATAAAAAGTCTGAATTCTTTGTCATCGGACCAGACAACAACTAAAAAAGGTTAACATTGACTGTTTAACGATTGGGGCAGAAAAGATCTTGGTTGCTGGGAAACCGGTGAAGAACCTTGGTGTGTGGCTAGACAATAAGCTGTCAATGGATGCCCACATTACTAAGACTTGCACAGCAGCATTCTATTATCTTTATAACATTAGACGTATCCGACGCTACCTATCCAAGGAATCTACGGAGTCACTGATTCATGTGTTTATTTCAGCAAGACTGCATGGATTATTGTAACAGTTTGTTCTACAATATTCCTGCATACCAACTAGAAAAACTGCAGAGAATTCAAAATGCTCCCGCAAGACTCATCTTAAAAGAGAGCAAATTCTGCCATATCACTCCACTTCTTATGACTTTACCCTGGCTGCCAGTTAAATATAGAATTCATTTTAAAATACTTTTACTCACATTCAAAGCAATAAATTTTTTAGCACCATCTTATATATGTGACTTAGTCACCCTTAAGAAGCCATCAAATTATAATTTAAGATCTAATAATAGTTTGGTACTAGATCCCCCTAAAGTTAAAACATTACCAACACTAGGTAATAGGTCTTTCAGCTTTGCTGCACCGAAACTTTGGAATAAACTTCCCAATTATATTAGGACCTCTGCAAGCATCACTATTTTTAAATCACAGCTAAAGACATATCTTTTTAGAGTAGCCTTTGATTTAAATTAAATTTGTATAACACTTATTTTTAAATTAGGAACTCTGAACTTATTAATTATTTATTGTATTATATGTATATAAGAACAGTTTTTTTTAACCATATTAGTAGTTAGCATATTTTATTGATATTATTAGCTCATAGTTACTTCCAATTAGTAGTCTATAGTCATCTTACATTATTAGTATTAGCATATTTATATTTTATATTGTCACTATTTAGGGATATTTGTTGTAATGCGCATTTGAAAACTTTAAGTTGATACTTGGGCAATATTTAACAATTATTCGCCTCAGGCTCAGTGATTATCGGGGAATACTCACCGAGACGAAGTCGAGGTGAATATTCACCGATAATCACTGAGCCTGAGGCGAATAATTTTTTTAGTATAAATACACAGGTGATTATTTCAAAAAAGAGAAAAAAAAAAACATTTCAACGCGAAATCATCTTCACTTTACAGTGGCAAAACGACTACTGGCAGCCATTTTGTCCGTCGAGGTGATTATCTGCTGATAATCCGAGATAGCGAGCCAATGAGAACGCGCGGTTTTGTATAATCACCTGTGTATTTATACTAAAAATGAATAAAGTTAAAATTAAGTTAAAGTCTGAACCGATTTCAATACTACCTCTCCGACTTTCAATCAATTCGGGATCAGTTGACGAGATCAATTTGGGTGGTTTTTTGTATACTTCGATGCACTCACGAAAAAGGCCTTTAAATAACATGCAACATTTAAGACTCAGGGCTATTCACTGTTGAGTTGTAAGAATTATAAAAACTGCTATATAAGATATTTATCTATATAATTGTTACAGCAAGGAAAACGTGGCCAATTTTTAATTAATTCCGTCACACCAAGAAGCCGACGGTGGTTTTTCTCGGCATCTGATTGGATAATTCATGCTCACGAAAGAATGTAAATTACTTCAACGAGAAAGACCGGAGTACGGAGGAATAAGGACTCGTGAAAAAGGAAAGGAGTCATATGCAAATGGCCGCTTTTAAACTCGTTTTACTTCAACGATGAAATGATATATGAAATGGATCGTTTTGCTTCATTGAAAGGTGCGTAGTTCAACCGAAACAAAGTTTACAAGAATAAAACGGCATTTTTCTAACATTGCGTGACGTAGCATACCAGCGAATACAATTTGGGGAATTTACGCAGTACTCGTAGCAGGTACATGTGAGTCTACAACATTTTGACCACTGAGATGATGAATATCGTTGTCGATAAGAGTACCGAGACAACGCTGAACCACATTCGATTTGTTAATTGGTCTCCTGCTCATGCATGAACAACTAACCAATCAGGTGCGCCACTAAAAATAGCCACGCATTATGACCACAGGCTAAATTCAGATCGAAAAAAAAAAATTTGAGAGGCCCATGTATGGTGGATGTGATTTCTCCTCTCATAAGACTCAATCCGTCCATTGTGACCAAAATTAGGGAGTTTTTTGAGAAGCTCGAGGGCAACCGGAAGTGAGCTTTTCTCCCTTTTCACTTGTCTTCACACAACCACGTTTACATTGCTAATTATCTTTTCCCCATTAGAGATGATTAGCATAAAATTCTGGGTGATACCACTGTCTGGGCACGCGACATGTTCTCTTCCCGTTGCCGTTCGCGTCTCAAAACGCGCATGCTTAATTAAGCTCTCTATTCAATCCACCGAAGCAGCACCTGTTTCTTAAACCAAACCTGTCAGGTGTAAAATTTCCCATCCGTGTGGATGGTTAACAATTGTTTGGCAGGGAAGTAGAGCCCTGACAGGTTCGTTGATAAGCATTTCCGAGTTCAACAGTCAAAACTAATGACTTTTCATATGCGAGGTGAGTATCTATGCATGGTGAATAGCCTCAGGTTAATTGTGCTATTGAGTCTTCTTTTGTTTGGACGTTGTAGGAAAAATTCTCGATTGAGAATGGTCAGTTCAAGGAAGGAAACCACTACAACATAATTGAACAAGTTGGGTTTGGAGCTTTTGGAGAGTGTTTTGTGGCATCAACAGAGGATGAATCTGAAGGATTCCTCTTTTGCATTAAGAAGGTGAGATAACCACGGGTACCTCTAAGGAACAGCCTAGAGTCTCTTTAATCTGCTTGAAAAAGGATTATCCTGGATTTCACCTGCAATTTCGACTTCCGGCTATAGGTGCCTTGCAACCAATCTCTTGAGGACGAAGTGACAACGGTGTAATGCACGAACAAATGAAGCCAGTGAGAGCCGTTTGTGTGGCGAGCGTTGCGTGACGCTCCCAGCAACGGCTGCGAAGAAGACTACCAATATGGCGGCGATTACGCAACGTGAAAAGCACCTGTAATAAATTTGTTTTATCAAACAAAATCTTTCGTTTGATGTTTGATATTAAAAATCTATCGTAAATCATTCATCTTTAAACGAACCCTACAAAATAAAAGCCGAGCTCGCTTATTTTTCTTACCACTAGTTTGTTTGTTGTGCTTAAAGCATTCGCCCCGGGTTCGATTCCCAGATTCGGGGTCATATGTCGGCAGATGTCGGTTGAGTTTGTTAGTTCTCTATACTCTGCACCGAGATGTTTTTTCCCGGGTACTTCAGGATTCTCCTCTCCTCAAAAACCAATGTTTGATTTCAGTTTATTTGAGTTAACTTGCATCGGGGTTCGTGCTACTCCTTGACGTCCTTGAAAAGCCCAGGAATTTAAATTTGGACTTCAAGGGAGCTTGATAAACCCTTGAAAAAAAGCATTTTGTGGAAAACTGCTTGAAAACTCCTTGAATTTTTGCTTGGATAAAAATTGTTGAGATTGCATCGTGCTAAGTGAAAGAGACATGTAAAATTTGAACCCAAATTTGACTATTAAGGAAATATTAAAACGAAAATTAAAATGCCTGGCGTGCACTTAACTTGCAGGATGGGGGAAGGAATATCAAGGTAGGCTTTTTCAGCAAAAACACCTCACTGAAACACGATGTATGGCATAGCTGAAAACGTCTTACAAAGACTCCTTGAAAACTTTTAAATTTCTGGTTCTTGAAAACTCCTTGAATACTCCTGGAATTTTGTAGACTAAATCCAGCACGATCCCTGTTACATGATAACTGTAATTAGCAGACGAAGAGCCTCCTGGTGGATTTGTTGCCGGTAAAATCTGTCCTCAATTTGAATTCGTTTTTACCTAGGTTGAATACGCAATTAGGCGAACCGAAGAACCTTTTTTTGGAGCCTAAATTAAGCCTAGAGAAAAACTAGAGTCAAGGAAGAATTAGTTTTGGTTATTATACATGGATCATGTATCAATTGACTTATTATAATAAAGTAAATAATGAAAAGAACTGTGTTGGGTTGAGAATGTTTGTCGTTGTAGTGTAGTGGTGAAGACAAAGGACTACAGGTCTGGAGGGTCCGTATTCGAGTACTGGTATAAGTGCATAGTACAGTTCTTTGTTCCCTTACTATGTTGTAGTGTTGAGACTGAATGGATATGTGTAAGAATAAAGAAAGCGATAAGATGATACAGGTGTTGAGATGCGTAAGACAGAGCTTGAGGGAAGGTATAGGTGTTTTCGTTACGTTTTAGGGCTTGATAGCTACTTTAAACTTGTTAGAGTGCATATTCAACCTAGGTACAATGAGGATCTCCAATTTAACCAAGGTAAAAAGGGATTTAACCTGAGAACGGATTTGACCGACAACAGATGTACCACTAATAGAGACGTGTGTGCCTTTAAGAGTGTCGAGCTTCAGAGAAACCAAGAAAACTCGGTCGGGACCTCCTGTCAGTGACAATATAATGATATGAATCGTTTAATGAGTAAGTTTGGAAGGCATTCGGTTTTGGCCATGAACATACGTAGACTTTTTTTTGTGAGGATTTCACGCGGATTTCTGTCCTCTTAAAGGGGAAGGGGACCCTATTGTAGTAGTGTTCGCTATTGTCCCCCCTCCAAGAAGGGGGGATCATTGTTTGCGTTTATTAAGGGGGCATCGCTTCATCGACACTTAACACTCCACCCCTTCTGGTCATTTTAATTAACCTATTTTCTATAATTTTGGTTTCTTTTAACCTGACTTTCAGTGTCAATACAGGAGGAATGAGCTGCTGGCCTTAGAGCTGGCGAAGAGAGAGCGAATCAAGGAAATTGTTGACTACTATGGTGCCAAACTAAGCGGCAGAAATGCACATATTTTCATGGAATTTATGGCAGGTACCACAGCTTCTCTCAGGCTTTTATCTGATATCAAGGTTCATTTTCCTCAGATAATAGCTATGCAGAAAGGTATATCCTGATAACAGTTATTCAAATATTTACTGTTTTTGCAATATGGGGTTGAACACGATGGCATTTTCAAGTTACAAGGAACAAAACAAAAGTGAACAGCCACAACAGCACATTGAGATCGGCTGTGTTTTGAGCTTCCCGCCAAGTCGGACTGAATGACGTCACTGACCAGCCAGCCGGGTTACTAAGTTTCGCTCAAAATGGCGGCTCTTCATTTGGTGTTTTTGGCTTCTTTCGAGAGAGATTTAACTAGGCCAGGATTCAGATTGGGGACTGAAACAACTGTTAATAAGTAGTCTTTTAAGTTGGTGGGTACAAAAATTATTCACATTTTAGAGCGACCTTGTCCTTTCACCTTGAACAATAGGGGCAAACTATCATATAACTGGGTTTTATAGGAAGGGTTCTAAAGTGAAAATTAATAGTAAAGGATTTCCTGTTGTACGCTCACGTTATTGTCAAAACCTGAAATTTGGTGATTTCACGTTGTTGTATTGTGGACTACGGCAAAGAAATGCACTGAGGTGCGTGCTGCACGTGCAGCAAGAATATCAGCACGTGCAGCACGTGCAGCACGATTGTTTTCCCCAGGTGATCTGGTGACGTAATTCGGAGGACTGGGGAGAAAAATTTTAAGGCCGTATCCCACAACCGCGCGCGGCCTTATTTTCGAATTCAACATGGCAGAGGCGGGGTGAAATCTTGTCGGGTCTACTTGAATGTTCATTCAGTAACAAGAATTGTGGTAGACACGTAATAATCTGTTCAGTTTTGGCGATGGCAATACTGAAGAGAGTTTGGAAACAACACCTAAGGCCGCGCGCGGTTGTGGGATACGGCGTTAAAATTTTTCTTCCCAGTCCTCCAAATTACGTCACCCTGGATGATTACAGACCAAACAAAAAATGCAACAGGCCCGAAGAGATGCATCAATGGACATATTAGCATTTTCAAGTTCAAAAATTTTCCTGAACCGCCCTAAAATACCGTTACACAGCCGTTACATTGCTTAATTGATCCAAGGTTCCTCCCTCGTCAATCCCGAAAATTTTCGATTTTAACTGTAAAACTGCAATACGCTTAAAAGCTACTCTCTTACTGTATTCAAGGCAAGAAAGAGGCGAAGTCTTGCCGTTTTTCTCACTTATTTGTTTGGTAATAATTAATGACAGTTATTTTTTTAGGTGGAACAATAAAAGAACTAGTTGAACGACAAAAGGCTTCATATCGTGACGCTCAGGAGATGACAGTCTGGCCAATTATTCCTGAAAATGATTGTTTTTACTACCTGGAGGACACGCTTAAAGCTTTAGAGTTCCTACACAGCAAAGGGATAGTGCATAGAGATATCAAAGGTGATCAAGTCCTCTTTAAGGCTATTTACTAAGGTTGCCATAAGCAATCCAGTCGAAAACGGAGGAGCATTTCCCGCAGGGATGGCACAGTCGGTTAGTGCGCGGCCATGGTGCAAGAGGTCCTGAGTTCGATTCCCGGATCTCGCGTCCTTGTTTCGACTTCTTTCCTTTCCGTGTAGCTAGGTAGCTTTAAATACCCGTAAAACGGAGCACAGATGGAGAGGGGGGAGTAAAATGAGCGTACCGTCGACCTCAGGTTTGTCAGTTGAATTACTGTTGCGAGTTATTGACATTAAATATGGTTACTTTACTTTACTTTTACAGGCAACAAAACAATAGGTATATTGAGCAAAAACAAAAGCTCTGCTCGCCCTGCACGTGCGTCTTACATTTTTGTACCTTTCTTTGCCGTTATAGTCCCGGCAACGACTTGAATTGGCCAAATTTGAAGTTAGGTGGAGAACGTGACCACCTGACGATAAATTTTCCATTTTCTGCGTTCACGTGTCCACACCGTTCCGACCTATTTTATTCCTGAAATGATTGTCCACACTTTCCACGCCGAGAGAATTGGAGTAATGGCAAAATAAATACAACCACGGGAAATAATATCGCTTCAGGTCGTCCCTATTAAAGGACATTAAGATGAATAACTTGTCGCCTGTTCTTTGTGTCATCCTGAGAAAGTAACATTTGAATGAACTTGTATTAATCACGGTCTGTATGTTTTATGTAGGAAATAACCTGCTTCTCGATGAACATTGTATCCACGCTAAGCTAACAGGTTTTGGATCAGCCACAAACATCAAGGTTAGACTAAGAACGAAGCATGAAACCTTCTACTAGTTTTTGAACCATTCACACCTGAAGCGCATACAATCGGCATCTTCTGATGTTAACAAGATGAACCCGCAAACAACTGTTGACAACAAACTAAGACAGTTTCATTTCAAATTAATACACCGTGCCATCTTGAAAAAAGAAACTTAAAATGAACTCTTTAAAGTGGTTCAATACTATTCATGGGATAAATTTGTCATTATTTTTAATAGAAGTGCTTTTAATTGCAGCTGAGAAGTTGAACCAGGGACTACCAGGATATATTCAACGAGTGGTCAGAAAGGGTCTTGAATCTCCGGAACTCAAGGCAAACGTCCCAACCAATGGGCCACACTACCTCCTAGATGTTATACAACCTGTAGTTTCTAGTTTTTTAGTAACTTGCAAAAATGGATTTATATTAGTAAATTCATTTTAGTTACTTATGAGGTACTTTTAAATTTCTTGTAATAATTGATGCGGGTTCAATAACGTACTGCACAAAAAAAATCATTGCTGGACCGAATAGACGAATAACATTAATTGCATCTGGTGATGTTTGAAGGAAATTCTGGCTTTTTATCTAGGAAGCTGGAGGGTGGTCCGACGATGTATGGAAAACTGGCTGTTTGTTGCTTAGGATGTTAAATGGTGAAAGATCCTCACTTTTTGGGTTAAGGTAAGCCGTGAGTGTCAAGTTTTTTCTGTCAACTATAACCATTTTGCCTTTCTAAAAAGAAAAAAAAAAGGAAAAACAAACCAAAATAAAGAGGGATTAGTTTGGGACACATTTAAGGTGGCCGACATATTTTTTGTCAAGTGACATTATAGTGAACAACTGCATGTCAAGAGAAGCACGCCACACGAGTGAATTAGATAAGAGTGTTGTTATGGCATGGGAGGGCTCCCCAGCACAGTTACAAATGAGTCTATTTTTAGCTAGAATACCCGTTCTCGCGAAAATCAGTTGTCATGTCTTTGAAAATAACGCGTGACATGGCTTCTTCTGATTGGTTAAAATTTGCAGCCCTTCGTTTGTTTCCCGCGCAAAGTGTATCTAAAAATAAATCTATTTGTGAGCGTGCTGGGGCAATGCCGCAAAGTGATAGATCAACACTATTATCTAATTCACTCTTGCGCTACTCTGTTTAACAGTGATGACTTAAAAGGACACTTACTGATGGAGCTTATATTGCCATTATTTCTGGACACATGCGAGTCGGCTTTGCGTCATTTCTTTTAGCGTAATTCCGGGATAACGCCTGTGACGTAATGTGCCAAAGTTTCTATCCCAACAAATGAAGTATAGGGATTGCTTGCCTAGAAGTCACGGCAGTTTCTTGATTGATAAAGGATTCTTTCCCCTCTGAATTGTTTACAGGACGGTGGCATCCAAAGACAGAATTCTTGCAAGCCTGAGGACGTCTTCCCTCCGGAAGCAAAACAGGAAACCAGAGAACTATTAGATTTGTTGTTCGGTGTAGACCGAGAACATCTCCCCATCGTGGTAGAGATATTACAAAAGGCGCGTGTTTTCCCAGTGACCCAATATCTTGAGCAATCTCGTGAGGCAACACCCCCTCGCGAGGAAGCAGGGAATTAGTCACGTTAAATTTGTTTTCCCTCTTGTGTTTTCCTAAAGACAGTTCAATTTTGGTAACATAACAGAAGAAAGGAAATATTTTCATTGTCGAAAGGGACAAATTTACAACTGACTCGTTTTTTACTTTTGCTAATAAACAAACGTGAACGCCGGCGACAATCAGTGGTAAAATTAGTTGGGACGTGACAGCCTCTTACACTTGATAAAGTAAGCATAAGTGTCAGAATTCCACTAAAAGCTTTAAATAGAAGCCCCCCCCCCCCCCCCCCCCCCCCCACCCCCAAGCAATGTTGAATAGACTAGGAAATATCTCTTTACGATCAGCAATAGTGTCCTGATGCAGAGGGGGAATTATTGAAAAAAAAAAGCATAAAATGCTGAGCGTTCCAAGACTTTTGCCACTGATTGTAGATATATATCCAAACAAATCCTACTTCTGCCTCCGAAAATGGACTTACTTACTAGGATGACGGCTAAGAAGCATTGTTGCCATTTCTTCAGTGAACGCTGGCTCCATTCTACTGACAATAGGACACGATTTACTGTGGTCACGCATGCGCAATGAAATATTTTTTCAGTTAGTGTTTAACCAATCAGCCTTTGCGAACTTTTCAAAGAAGCGCACCTGTCAGTTTCCACATGCTGATTGGCTGTTTTTGAGAAAACTTTGTTGCCTGGTTACGGAGAAGCTCATTGTAATACGTTCAGTGAGAGGACTTGTTTGTATTGTGCTTTGAAGTAGTCTTTCCTCTATAGTGGTAAAAAAAAAGTGTTCTAGATTGCAACAGTAAAAAACTACGGATAAAATAATGCAGCAAAACCGGGCGACAATGCTTCTACCTTTTCGATTATAAAAGTAAAAAAAGTAAAGTAAAGCAAAGTAAACCAACCATATCTAACGTCGATAACTCGTAACTGTAATTAAACTGACAAACCTGAGGTCGACGGTGCTCTAATTTTACTCCCCCCTCGCCATCAGTGCTCCGTTTTACGGGTATTTAAAGCTACTTAAGCTACACAGAATGGAAAGAAGTCGAAACAAGGATGTGAGATCCGGGAATCGAACTCAGGACCTCTTGCACCAAGGCCACGCACTAACCGACTGTGCCATCCTCGCTCCTAATAATGATTTTTATTCTCTTTTTTATTCTCAATTATTACTCTTAAAACTGGGCTGTAGAATATATTTTTCGTAGAGATATTATGCACATCCAATCAAGGCGAAGGTCGTGTCAATTTTAATTCCCTATTGTTAACGCCTAGGAGTTTTCTTTCAAAGTCGATCATTTCTTAAAACTTTCTCTTGGTCCTATTATAATTAAGGAAATTTCGGAAAATCCTCATTTTACCTGCTTTTGATAAACTCGTCATATCGTCATAAACTCGTCATATCTCTAAGAGGTTATTGTCCTCTCCATGATATAGCTAGGAGGTCGTAGCGCTTCCATTTTTCTTAGATTTTTAGCTCGCAGAAGCAATTGCCTTAAAATTGACCATTTTTGGAATTATTCATCTTCCAAGTTGAATATGGTCATTCTCGTTTTCGTTGCTGTTTTGCTGATAACGGCGAAGAAATGTACCATGCACGTGCGTATCGGTACACGCGCAGCACGATTTTGTTTTCTCATTCAACCAATAATATGTCCTTGGCCACGTTTCTCAAAGTATGGTCATCGCTAACACCGAGTTAAGTTCAACAAAAGGCATCTTACCCCGGCTTATTTTTCACTTGGCGTTCGTTTTCTTTTTTCTCGCAAGGAATCACATTTATTTATCCTCCGTTCAGTGCCAGGAAGTAACACACTAGACAGCCAATGAAATATATTGTTCAACAAGAGGTGCGATCCTGCCCCAAATTTGAGGTTTTGATCGCAAAGTGAGTATACAAACGTGAGGTGAACCTTTCATTTTCATCAAGGTATCAGTGAGAGAAAGAGAGGAGCCGCAAAAAATGACTGTCAAGAATAGTATATTAATGAAAAACACATCGCCCTCTGAGAACATATTCTTCATAATTTCTCTTCAAACATCTCCCTCGACCAAGTCCTCCGGTCCGTGTGGATAGACTTCTATGATAATCAAATTCAATCCCAAATGCGGGAACCGATACAAAACGTGACGTTTTACGACAAATTGGAAACCAGCAAACCCGAAGACATTTTTGTCAGATCAAACGTGCACCTCAGATCTAAAATGGTCGCAGATAAGACAACAGCGAAGAACATATTCAAAAGAAAACTCAATCACAGTAATCCCACCACCAGAGGAAAAACGGGGGAAGGGGTGGGTACGGCTACAAGAAGGCTACGATTTTAAGTGCACGAAATCTATATTGTATAACAATTAGCTTCCCAACCTTTTCCCTTGTTAATCGAAAACTTCCGTCATTCATTCCAATCTTCGCAGCAGGCTGTAAAAGACACAAATATTTCCTTCCTATTGTTCAAAACGTAGCCCTCTGTAGCTTATGCAAGAAACCAAATTTCACCAGGTAAAATGGAATTTTATCCTTTTAATTGAATCCTATTTCATACAAATACTAAGAATATGCCTTTAGCAAAAGATTATTATTCATCGGAGGCTTCGCCCTTATAGAACTCCCGTATCACCTCGTCCTCCTAAAAATACCAAAAAAAATAACCTTTAATTAGCTCAAACCGATACCTCTGGAGAAACTCGGCAGAATAGGAAACTAAGGTGGCATAATCGTTCTCATATCCTCGAATCAGCAACTGCGTCGTCCACTTTCGAGCCTAAAGCATCACTGCACTGTTTTAAAGATGGCGGCAACGTACAATGGCGCTTTTTCTCTAAAACAGCGTGGTTAGAGTACACATGCGCCCGAGAGGTCGTTCTAGGTTTCCCCAGGCAAATTGTCTCTATTCTCATCTTGATCGCCCGTTGAAACTTCTCCGCTCGGAAAGCGTAAAGCAGAGGGTTAATAAAGGCATTGAAGCTGAATAACAATGTTGGTATTACACCAGTCAGAATCTCTCTGCTCTGCGGCGACATTGTCTCCTTCAAGTTCGTTGTTAGCCACAGAAAAGCGATCACAATCGGTAGAAAGAAAAATAACATGTTGCTCATGACCAAGATGGCAATTTTCTTTGCTACAAGTCCGTCTCTATTGATTCCAGCTCTCTGACTTGTTTTCTTTATCGAAATGAAGGTCTTAATATACAAGGGCACAGTTGTGAAGTATACTAACATGCCCCATAACGATAACGCTATACTCATTTCGTACGAATGCGGTATGTCCTTGGTCGGGCGAATAGGAATGCAATATGTGTTGCTTGTATACACGGAAATATTCACCAGGGGTAAGACAGCAAAGGCCACGCCCAAACACCATGTACATGCAACCAAGATGACCGCTGTTCGACGGGTCATTCGGATGGATGGCGCCATACAATAAACGATGGCCAAATGACGTTCAATCGTAAGAAAAAGTGACGTTTTTACGCTCACAATTTGCCCCGTAACCCATATGAACCCGATAGCATTGCAGAGGTCCTCCAAGATCACTAAATATTCCACATACGTCATTTTTCGAGTAGTGACCACGATTACGGAGTACACGCTAATCAGGATGTCACTAGCCGCCATGTTGGCCGTCAACAGCATGGTGACATTCCGACGAAGAACTCTTGTTGTAAGCGAAACTAACAGGACGGTGAGATTCAAGACCAAAGCAATGGGCGATATAAAGAAAACCACATTTAAAATTTTGTTATCCAGATCCCAACAACGGTGAAGTGGGGTGACTTGTACCTCGCTTCTGAAACACGCCGAGTTTTTCTCCTTTAAACATAAAGGGAAAAATCCATGTTCGGCATACTTCACAAGATGTTGGCTTACAACGAGTCTATTCCCGCGGCAGCTTATCTTGTTCCCAACAATGTAATCTCCGTTTACAAGCCGTGCTGTGGTGATGTTAACATCCTCGTTGTTTAAATCACCATGTTCCAAAGTGTAGTTCCTCATCAACGTACAGTTCGAGCATTGCTCGTTCCAGGTCACTCCTCGAATTTCTTTGAGTTTACGACGTCTCAGTAGGCCTGCTGGAAGTGCGAGGTTGGCGTTGCCAGAAACATCCAGAAATACCAACCGTGGCAATTCATTCGTCCAATTTCCATCCCATTTGGCAAGTTGATTAGAGGATAGGTCTCTGCGGGTTGCAAACAAATTAATTGAAGGTTTAAAGTTACATTTCTCAGGGGCTGTTGAAGTAGCGGATAGTAGATTCTAGCACTGGAAAGATCCTAATCAAAAAGTGGCGCATCCTAGCAGCGTATGTCTTCTGCAATAAGTTTACAGGCAAAAAGTTCTATTTGGTTCTCGTAGTAAGATATTCCTAGCTGAAACAGATAGACGACACTACATGACCGCGCGCGGATATGAAATATTCGAGTGCGGACAGATACCACATCAGCACGAAAAACAAAATTTAGTCATAAAATAGATTATAATATATAGATTTATCCAAGCCTAAAAGCGGAGCTTCCGGGTTACTTATTCTTACAACAAATTAACCTTAATTTAGCCTGCGATCCAATCGAAACCCAGTACCTGAACAGCGGTCAACTCTAAAAAAGTTGACATCGATATGGTCACGGAATACTGGTCAGCGGACACTATGTTTTGACAGGTGTCAACTGATCATAGCATTGATGTCCAATATCAAATGTGTACGCTGTAAACTACAATCATGAACAAAAATCTTGGGACAAATATGCACTTTGTGGCTCTAACAAAGGTTTTACAATGACTGCAAAATTTTCGTGCCCTCATTGGCTAATTTTTATTGTCAAAAAGCGGATAGACACACAAATTTATAACTTATGCGATAATGACGCGATATTGCTCGCGTCAGATTGAAGTTTCTGGCATTTTTGTTTCGCATTCTTCTCGAGCTTTGACAAAGTGGTCTGCAAAGTAGTGGTGTTTTGACAAAGTAGTCTGCGGATCCACGAGGTGATGGTTGCTTTGACAATGTTATGACGAAATTCGTGATCAATAGGACAGACGCATAAAAAACTGACATCAATTTGTTAATTCGCACGAAATTAAAAGTGCACGTGCCCCGTTCCTCCCCCCACCCCACATCCAATGGGTGGGGGAGGGCGCACATGTAACCGCAGACTTTTAATCTCGGTGACTGTAGCTATAGTGCATGGCCGCTTGGATGAGCTCTAAACTTGAGCCCGCGATATGGTCACGTGATGCTGGTCGCATTGTCATATACGGAGGGGTGGACGGTCGTACGTTGACCAACACCAAAATTTCTCGCACAGATGATAACATTTCCTTACCCATGGTGCTCCGCGCGTGCGGCTTTCGACACAATCACGATGTAAGAAACTAAATTTTTCGTTTTTTAACAGTAATTCGCTCAGTCGAGATTAAATGAAGTAGTGATTCTAGCAACACTTACAAGCGCTGTAGATAACTGAGATTTGAAAAGGCACCTTCTTCTATAACTGCGATGCTGTTGTGAGAGAGATCTCTGCAGAATGAAAAACAAGTATACAGTAATTAAGGGAAGATGGTAGTAAATTCATTTAACCCGTAAAATCTCCTGCAAGAAGGCGATTCCCTCGAGGCTCTGTCATACCAGCCTTCCGTCGGTCAAAAACCTTAAAGAATTGTTAGCACCATCGATATCCCGCTTGAAAACCGCCGCAGAGGGACGAACGGATCACCACAACAATGGTTGTTTTAAATGCAATAGAAATAGATGCGATCTTTGTAAGAATTTCTTTGTGGAATCTAAATCTTTCCTTAGTTTTAAGACGGAAAAAAAATACACCATTCATTCCAGTCTTTCCTGCGATTCTAAAAACGTTATTTATTTAGCCTCTTGCAAGAAATGTCGCTTGCAATATGTGGGATCTACCACCACTGATTTTAGAATTAGGTTCTGTAATCACAAGTCTGCTATGCTTACAAACAAAACAACTTGCGAAGTAGCAGTGCATTTTAACAAAATCCCACATACCCTAGATGATTTTTCATTTCAATGCATTGATCAGGTGCAGGCTTCATGCAACTCTGAAGAAATCGATAGGCTTTTAATTACAAAAGAGGCTTATTAGAGTGCTCAGCTGTTCTCTCTAGCACCCCACGGCTTAAATAAAAAGAAGGAATTTCATTCAAAGAACAGAATTTGTTATACCGGTAATTAGTTTCCTTTCCCATAGAGTACATTCATACATGATCAACCGTTCTAAGGCCCTTTTCTTGGATTTCGTCAGGCCCTTAGGTTTTAGATGAACTCAAAGGCCCTGGCCGGGAAGCTCATTATGATTTATATTGTTTAAGGGCCCCTCTACGGGTTTTGTTAATTTTTTTGCTTCGCTAATTTAGCCTTTTTGTCATCTAGAAATTAGCACCACTTTTTGTTCTTCTTTTTTGCAATCTTATATTTTTTTGACAGCTGTCACTTGGTATTGTGTAATTGTTAGCGCCTAAATCTTATTTAAGTTTCGTTTTTATTCAAAAGTTGTCATAACTGAAGAAGGTCTTTGACCGAAACGTTTTAGTAAATTTTTAATTTTTTAACTTTTTAACGTCAGAAGTTGTCCGTCCTCGCTTCCTTTTTACTTACTATATATATATATATATAGTTGATGTTCGGCTCAGAAAAAAAAAACATGGAATTCTTGGCCAGGCGAACCGTGTGTGCCGTTCTCAAACACCAAAAAAGTTCTAAAAAATCACTTACAGCTCTCTCAGGTTAGTAAAGTTCTTGAACGATCCATTTGGAACAGTTTCTATGTCTTCAGACAGCAATATCTCCCTGAGAATAAACATGGATGAACCATTACTTTAAGCACGTTGTCAAATCAGCACCAAAGCTACGTGCTAGCAAAGGCTGTCTTCGCTGGTCAAGCAAGAAGGCGAACTTTGCCCCCGGAGGGCATTTTCGCACTGGCCCGGCTAACCACATATTGGAGGTGGCGATTTGAACTTTCAATGGCTAACTCATTAGAGAGCGAGTTTCAATAGAGTGTCGTAAAACCAAAACCAAAGTAATTACTTTCGACAAGCAAAAAGTACGGAAAAAATACGGCAAACCAATCAAAAATAGAAGTAATTACACGTAGTCGATATAAAGCGCGGGAAAATGTGCACGCGCAAGCCACGACTGGTTTTGGTTTCACTTCTGATTGGCTGAAAAAATGGCGCGAGAACTTTGAACCAATCACCGAGCGAAGTAAATGGAAAACCAAAGCAATTCGCTTATTACTTTCGACACTCAATTGAAAACCACTCTAATCCATTTACTGTTGTCTCAGCTCAAGTCAATTTAACACAATTCATGTAATTCCCGTTTAACACCGCGTAGATTATGATCACTTCACCAATTACAGCCTAGTTTCAGTGCTACCGTTACGCACTCTGCGTATTAACGAGTACGAGTTTTCTGTACTGAGCACGCACATCACATTTAGAGAACGAATATTTCAAAATCCGGGTGGTCAGAATTGAAAACTTGTCCTCGTTGTCGGCCTTGTACTCCAATCTGAAGGTCGCTATTATCATTCTTCCCGATCGGCCATGCGCGCGCTTTTATTGCTAAAGTACTAAAAAATCCCCGTTCGACGGCCGTAGGCATCAGGGTAATAGGGGCTGAAGAAGCCGCAGGGATATTATAGGAACAAGTATACGATTTTACCATAGAAGATTCCGCCGCATCCAACTATCGAAACTCGGTTTACAACCTGACGAACGGAACTTGAGAAACGTCATATTTGACAATTTCTGTTTTTAGTGAGCAAAGACGCATGTAATGCCCCATTGCACCGAGTATTTTCAGAACGTTACATTTGGACGCAAGTAGGATCTACTTCCTCAGGGCTTTGGCAGCTACTTCCTGTTGGTTAAACAAGGTTCGTTACCAACACTGGGATTATCGGATCATATTGTCTAGCTTCCACGTCGTATAACTTATATCAATCAATTCTCCACTCAATAGCAAGGTCCTAATTTTTCTTAATTAACTTTGTCTTAAAAGGCAAAAGCAAAGTTCTAGGGGTGCAGGGATGAAGAGAACTCGCCTCTCACCAATGTGGCCCGGGTTCGATTCCGGGACTCTGGGTCATATGTGGGTTGAGTTTGTTGGTTCTGTTCTCTGCAACGAGAGGTTTTTCTCCGGGTACTCCGGTTTCCCCTTTCTTCAAAATCCAACATTTGACTTGATTTGCGTTAATTGTTAATTTCAGTTTACAGTGACCCCAAATAGCGCTCCATAGCTAGAACGACTAGACACTTAAATAAAGTTCCTTTCCTTTCCTTTCTTCTCCTTTCCTTTCAGAGCTTAGTTAAAAATGCTTTCAGGGCTATCCAATTCACTTGAATTTGAGCTTTTTAAAATGAAGCTCAGTCTTCTAAGATGTACATAAGTTATTCCTTATATTCCTTGCTTCTTCCAGCTAATTTGTATGACGTAAATAAAGAGGAAACTCAAATATGACAAGCCCTGTGATCTATTTTTGAGCTTCCTCATTACCGATGAGGAAAAAAACTTATTAAACTGATGATATTAGAAACACTCTGTGTAATATGTATAAATTAGGTAGATTTAGGGCCACCTGTTAGAAAACTGCTTACATTAATATGCTACCCTCGTTAAATATTGTATTGTATTGTATTGTATTATTAAATATTGTATTCTAATTAACAATGATTT
>NC_090889.1:22827039-22854539 GCF_036669925.1 Montipora capricornis
TATAAAGTTCTAGCATAAAGGTACAGTAATGCAAAATAGTGTAGCACCTCACGAGTCGCAACAGTCTATGCCAGGCGCGCATACTCTTAAGTTTCGCAATACGCCATATTTACAGAATTCACAAACAAAAAGCACTCAAATTTTGTCAGTGATAATTATAAATCGAAATTTATGAATGCATCACCTTCATTTCATCCTGCAACTGAAAATGCGCAGTCAAATAGAATTTACTTTTCCCATACCTTAACACTATGATATGTAAACAACGTGTCGTTCAGCATCAAAATCTTCAAACACCACAAACCAATCGAATGCAACTCGATGCTTGTAAATTATTCTCATCTGTGCTTCGTTTACTTAAACGCAGGCATTTGTTTTAAGTTCTTACGTAAGTTCTTGACGCGGAACACAACTTAGAAAAGATCTGAAAATTCAACAAATGGTCTCTGACCTCTAACTACAGTTTACAAGACGCTTTTTCAGTACTCTTGTTTCTGTAGTTGTCTCTAAGTCTAAATCTTTCAAATGAAAAACTTTCCGAAAACACAACGACGTTGTTGAAAGACCATACCCCTCAAGGAAAATGAGCTTCGTTTAAAAAAACGAAAAATTGCGGGGGGAAAGCTATTATCTAATGAACCACAAGTTAATGCCTTTTCGGATTGGTTGTCTCAATGTACGGTCTCGCGTTGCCAGGTAAGACCATGAGCCCATTCCTCGGGAAGTTCCGAAACTTTCCGGCTATACTGCTACTGTAGCTCTGGAAGTCTTAAAGACTTTGATTGACGTCAACCAAAAGTTAACTTGCCGGCTCAAGCTGATGGCAAGCGAACAAATTCCGTCGGAAGTCACGGAGTGCTGATGGACTTGACAAACGCACGAGATATTGCCGGTTTTCACTGTCACACCATCATCAAAACCATTAAGCAAATAAAGTCAAGAATTAAAGAGATAAAAAAAGATGAATATTCAAACAGTCTCACAAAGGTTCAGGTCTGTGCGATGTTTCGTGCGGGAGATATTCGAAGAAATGTTTTACTCAAATTTATAAGACTTTGTATGGAGACGCCATGTTTGTGTCCCTCTCAGGGGCACAAATATGGCGGCCGGAAGCTGACAAAAACATATGTCATCGAGTTTTGCTATAAAAAGCCAGTAGTTTTCTGTGCAGCAAATGGACAATAGAATCACGAGGCGGTGATTTCATTGGTTAAAAAGCAACGTACTACACCCGAAGGAGAAGATTCGATGAAAATCCGAATTTATAACCTGCAGTGGAGCAACCAAATGATGGGTTCTATGTTGGGGCTTCGTGTGACCCATTTTATTTCGTTTGCTGATTCAAAGCCCAACTTCCACGACAAGGCAAATGATGCAATGCGATGCAGCTAAAAAGGGAAAACTCCTGGATTCAGCCTTCTGGAATGTTATGAATGACATATTTACTCTAATCTTGCCTGTTGACCGCATGACCAAATCGCCAGTACAGAACTTCCAGCAGCGGTATGTTAATCTGGAACCTTTGCAGCTGGATACCGGTATTAAGACTTAATTACAAGAATAGGTTTTCACACTCACCCGCCTTTGCCTCACCGGCTGCTTTCACTTGAAACCAGTTTATCTGATGTCACGCTACATGCTAAAAAATAGACATAAGGCCCTCGTTATTTCCATTCCAACAACATAGACCCCCCTTTTGGACCGGTATGGACCCCAAAGCATGTTAATGAGCTTTTTAACCTCAGAAAGGACGATTTCTTGACAAAGGGGATGAGTTCACTTTGTGACAATGTTTAGATTGGGTATCAGTTACAACTTGTTTCATTTTGTCATTACTAACAATGATGACATTACCCAAAGAGAACAATAACAATGTCTGTTCATTTATCACTGGTATTTTATTGTTATAAAATATGTTAATGTTTATATATATTGTTCATGGATACATCAGATGAACTTTATTAGGGCTTACACTAATTTGTAAAACGAAAAAAAAGGAACAGAAATACAGAAAGAATCCTAAACATTCTTTAAGCTAAGCTTAGGCCTAAACAAAAGTTTTTAGGCCTAATTTTAGCGTTGGTAAATGGTCAGGGTTGTAGAGTGGGCGTCTGTACACCGCCTACTTCCATTCTTCGCTGGAGCGTAATCTGACCAAAATTACTATTTTGCGAAGGGGATCGAAATTTTCGAGGCAGTTACAACCCTAGTAAGTGTAAGCCCTTTCTAGAATAATATATAAAAAAGTTCTGTCAAGTTCTGGAAAAAAGCTAATCAATTTTATGTCCATGAAATTAAGATAGATAAATTTATATTTAAAAAAGATTAATTTGTTGATTATAATATTACCAGTATAATAAATTGAATAAATGTATGATGCAGTAAGCTATTTTACAAGGATAATTTCATTTCATTATATTGTCTTCATCAGATTGATTGATTATAAAACCATATTTCATAAATTAAATAGATTTTCACAATGGAAAATGATGTGGGTTGGTGTCTTTGATCCCATTCATAGGTTAAGTAAAATCCAAATGGCCCCATCCATTCTAGCCTGTGCACAGCTGCCCACTCTCCGAAAAAAAATCTGAGAGGAGCGTCTGTGATTTACCCGGGCCGTTGATAATCGTGTTTAAATACCGCGTGATTTTTCCTGGAATGTATGGAAAATGATTTGATTGGTTATTACCCCTCGATCATTACATCATTGAAACAACGAGTTTTGATTGGCTTTCATTTTATTTCTCCCCATCAACACCGTGAGAGATTTGAGGATGAGTTCGTGTGTACTTTGTGCATGGTAAAAAATTCGAATAAAAATCTTTTTGATGGTCAAAGAGGTTTTTCTTTTAAAGTACGAGCGGAATTGTTATCTATGGAGTGTAAAGTGGAAATCGATTCAACATTCATTTGTTTGTCAGCGCTGAAAAGACGAACTCCCGCTCCTGACTAATCTTTACGAGGTGAATATGGCACGATTCAAAAGATTGCTCACTTGAAAACGTCCCCGGCTATCCCTTACCAGTCAATATAATCTCAATGCCTTGCTCGGACCAGCCTAGCCATTCTCAAGAGCAATCTACAAAGCGTGTTGCCTTGGGAAAATATAAACAGCTCATTGGCAACCATCGGGGCTGCTCTGTAGATCAGACTGTTCTTTGTGTCATCCTGAGAAAGTAACATTTGAATGAACTTGTATTAATCACGGTCTGTATGTTTCATGTAGGAGATAGCCTGCTTCTCGATGAACATTGTATCCACGCTAAGCTAACAGATTTTGGATCGGCCACAAACATCAAGGTTAGACTAAGGACGAAGCATGAAACCTTCTACTAGTTTTTGACCCATTCACACCTGAAGGGCATCCAATCGGCATCTTCTGAAGTTAACAAGATGAACCCGCAAACAACTGTTGACAACAAACTAAGACAGTTTCATTTCAAATTAATACACCGTGCCATCTTGAAAAAAGAAACTTAACATGAACTCTTTAAAGTGGTTCAATACTATTCATGGGATAAATTTGTCATTATTTTCAATAGAAGTGCTTTAAATTGCAGCTGAGAAGTTGAACCAGAGACTACCAGGATATATTCAACGAGTGGTCACTAAGGGTCTTGAATCTCCGGAACTCAAGGCAAACGTCCCAACCAATGGGCCACACTACCTCCTAGATGTTATACATCCTCTAGTTTCTAGTTTTTTAGTAACTTGTAAAAATGGATTTATATTCGTAAATTCATTTTAATCAAAAATAAGACACAAACAGCAGTGATAAACATATTGAACTTTTTCATTTTGATAATGACTTGACGTTTCGTATGTGCTCTACATACATTTTCAAAAGTAACCGTTGAAATTTAAAACAGCTATTTATATATAACAAATCGGATGAGGGGACTGGAACCTAGATTAAGCAAATACTTAACAGTAAAATATATAATAAATAATTATAATAATAATAAAAACAGAAAGATTAATAAAGCATCAGCTTTTCACTTCCGACGTTGACGTTGAAAGCTGGCTCAAGTTCTTGAATAAAGAAGGTCTCTTTTATTTTACGATGATAGTCAGTTTTGCCCTTCGCTAAAATATCAAAATGATCCCACTTGATGTTATGTCCAGTGGCCTTGACGTGGTCAGCAATGGCTGAAGTATTGTCATTTTTAGCTAGGGCCTTAAAATGTTCGGTTTTTCTATCGTGAAGCCGTCGTTTAGTTTTACCGATGTAAAAATCATTACAATCCCAACAATTTGCAATTTGGATTGTAATGATTTTTACATCGGTAAAACTAAACGGCGGCTTCACGATAGAAAAACCGAACATTTTAAGGCCCTAGCTAAAAATGACAATACTTCAGCCATTGCTGACCACGTCAAGGCCACTGGACATAACATCAAGTGGGATCATTTTGATATTTTAGCGAATCTTTGTTTAGCATATTATAAATTCAAATGTAACTTCAAATTAATTCTACTTTCAACTGAAGATGGTCGTTGCACGACCGAAACATGTCTTGCAAATTTAAATGTGTCGTCACATTTATAAAAACTGACTATCATTGTAAAATAAAAGAGACCTTCTTTATTCAAGAACTTGAGCCAGCTTTCAACGTCAACGTCGGAAGTGAAAAGCTGATGCTTTATTAATCTTTCTGTTTTTATTATTATTATAATTATTATTATTATATATTTTACTGTTAAGTATTTGCTTAATCTAGGTTCCAGTCCCCTCATCCGATTTGTTATATATAAATAGCTGTTTTAAATTTCAACGGTTACTTTTGAAAATGTATGTAGAGCACATACGAAACGTCAAGTCATTATCAAAATGAAAAAGTTCAATATGTTTATCACTGCTGTTTGTGTCTTATTTTTGATCAAACTACGATGGCCCAAGAACAAAAGTAAATTCATTTTAGTTACTTATGAGGTACTTTTAAATTTCTTGTAATAATTGATGCGGGTTCAATAACGTATTGCACAAAAAAAATCATTGCTGGACCGAATAGACGAATAACATTAATTGCATCAGGTCATGTTTGAAGGAAATTCTGGCTTTTATCTAGGAAGCTGGAGGGTGGTCCGACGATGTATGGAAGACTGGCTGTTTGTTGCTTAAGATGTTAAATGGTGAAAGATCCTCACTTTTTGGGGTTAAGGTAAGCCGTGAGTGTCAAGTTTTTTCTGTCAACTATAATCATTTTGCCTTTCAACAAAGACAAACCAAAAGAAGAGACGGGTTAGTTTGGGACACATTTAAGGTGGCCGACATATTTTTTGTCAAGTGATATAGTGAACAACTGCATGTCAAGAGAAGCACGCCACACGAGTGAATTAGATAAGAGTGTTGTTATGGCATGGGAGGGCTTCCCAGCACAGTTACAAATGAGTCTATTTTTAGAATACCCGTTCTCGCGAAAATCAGTTGTCATGTCCCTGAAAATAACAGGGCAGAAGCAGTCACGCGTGACATGGCCTCTTCTGATTGGTTAAAATTTGCAGCCCTTTGTTTGTTTCCCGCGCAAAGTGTATCTAAAAATAAAGCTATTTGTGAGTGTGCTGGGGCAATGCCGCAAAGTGATAGATCAACACTCTTATATAATTCTCTCTTGCGCCACTATGTTTAAAAGTGATGAGCAGACTTAAAAGGACACTTAAGTGGAGCTTATATTGCCATTATTTCTGGACACATGCGAGTCGGCTTTTCGTGATTTCTTTTCGCGTACTTCCGGGATAACGCCTGTGACGTAATGTGCTAAAGTTTCTATCCCAACAAATGAAGTCCGTTCAGCCACTCGTCTTAATTTTATTACTGTTGCCGTTATATAGAGATTGCTTGCCTAGAAGACACGGCAGTTTGTTGATTGATAAAGGATTTTTTCCACTCTGAATTGTTTATAGGACGGTGGCATCCAAAGACAAAATTCGTGCAAACCTGAGGACGACTTCCCTCCGGAAGCAAAACAAGAAACCAGAGAACTATTAGATTTGTTGTTCGGTATTGGCCGAGAACATTTTCCCCAGCGTGGTAGAGATATTACAAAAGGCGCGTGTTTTCCCAATGACCCAATATCTTGAGCAATCTCTTGAGGCAACACCCCCTCGCGAGGAAGCAGGGAATTAGTCACGTTAAATTTGTTTTCCCTCTTGTGTTTTCCTAAAGACAGTTCAGTTTTGATAACATAACAGAAGAAAGGAAATATTTTCATTGTCTAAAGGAACAAATTTACAACTGACTCGTTTTTTACTTTTGCTAAAAAACAAACGTGAACGCCGGCGACAATCAGTGGCAAAATTAGTCGGGACGCAATTACATGTTGGACGTGACAGCCTCTTACACTTGATAAACTAAGCATAAGTGTCAGAATTCCACTAAAAGCTTTAAATAGAAGCGCCCCCCCCCCCTCCCCCCCATCCCGAGCAATGTTGAATAGACTAGGAAATATCAGTTTACGATCAGCAATAGTGTCCTGAGGCAGAGGGGGAATTATTGAAAAAAAAAAGCATAAAATGCTGAGCGTTCCAAGACTTTTGCCACTGATTGTAGACATATATCCAAACACATGTCCTACTTCTGGCTCCGAAAATGGACTTACTTACTAGGACGACGGCTAAGAAGCATTGTTGCCATTTCTTCAGTGAAAGCTGGCTCCATTCTACTGACAATAGAACAGGATTTACTGTGGTCACGCATGCGCAATGAAATATTTTTTCAGTTAGTGTTTAACCAATCAGCCTTTGCGAACTTTTCAAAGAAGCGTACCTGTCAGTTTCCACATGCTGATTGGCTGTTTTTGAGAAAACTTTGTTGCGTGGTTACGGAGAAGCTCATTGTAATACGTTCAGTGAGAGGACTTGTTTGTATTGTGCTTTGAAGTAGTCTTTCCTCTATAGTGGTAAAAAAAAATAAATAAATGTTCTTGATTGCAACAGTAAAAAACTACGGATAAAATAATGCAGCAAAACCCGGCAACAATGCTTCTACCTTTTTCGATTATAAAAGTAAAAAAAGTAAAGTAAAGCAAAGTAAAACAACCATATTTATCATCGATAACTCGTAACAGTAATTAAACTGACAAACCGGAGATCGACGGTGCGCTCATTTTACTTCCCCCTCTCCATCAGTGCTCCGTTTTACGGGTATTTAAAGCTACGTAAGCTACACAGAACGGAAAGAAGTCGAAACAAGGATGTGAGATCCGGGAATCGAACTCAGGACCTCTTGCACCAAGGCCGCGCACTAACCCACTGTGCCATCCTCGCTCCTAATAATGTTTTTTATTCTCTTTTTTATTCTCAATTATTCCTCTTAAAACTGGGCTGTAGAATATATTTTTCGTAAAGATATTATGCACATCCAATCAAGAAGAAGATCGTGTCAATTCTAATTCCTTATTCTTAACGCTGGGGAGTTTTCTTTCAAAGTCGACCATTTTTTAAAACTTTCTCTTGGTCCTACCTTAATTAAGGAAATCTCGGAAAATCCTCATTTTACCTGCTTTTGATAAACTCGTCATATCTCTAAGAGGTTATTGTCCTCTCCATGATATAGCTAGGAGGTCGTACCGCTTCCATTTTTCCTAGATTTTTAGCTCGCAGAAGCAATTGCCTTAAAATTGACCATTTTTGGAATTATTCATCTTCCAAGCTAAATATGGTCATTCTCGTTTTCGTTGCTGTTTTGCTGATAACGGCGAAGAAATGTACCATGCACGTGCGTATCGGTACACGCGCAGCACGATTTTGTTTCTTCATTCAACCAATAATATTACTGCTTGCTCACGTAGTTGTTGCCGTAACTGTTATGGTTTTTTGAACTCACTGTCATGTCCTCGGCCACGTTTCTCAAAGTATGGTCATCGCTAACACCGAGTTAAGTTCAACAAAAGGCATCTTACCCCGGCTTATTTTTCACTTGGCGTTCGTTTTCTTTTTTCTCGCAAGGAATCACATTTATTTATCCTCCGTTCAGTGCCAGGAAGAACACACTATACAGCCAATGAAATATATTGTTCAACAAGAGGTGCGATCCTGCCCCAAATTTGAGGTTTTGATCGCAAAGTGAGTATACAAACGTGAGGTGAACCTTTCATTTTCATCAAGGTATCAGTGAGAGAAAGAGAGGAGCCGCAAAAAATGACTGACAAGAATAGTATATTTATGAAAAACACATCGCCCTCTGAGAACGTATTCTTCATAATTTCTCTTTAAACATCTCCCTTGACAAAGTCCTCCGGTCCATGTGGATAGACTTCTATGATAATCAAATTCAATCCCAAATGCGGGAGCCGATACAAACGTGTTACGACAAATTAGAAACCAGCAAACCCGAACACATTTTTGTCAGATCAAACGTGCACCTCAGATCTAAAATGGTCGCAGATAAGACAACAGCGAAGAACATATTCAAAAGAAAACTCAATCACAGTAATCCCACCACCAGAGGAAAAACGGGGGAAGGGGTGGGTACGGCTACAAGTAGGCTACGATTTTTAAGTGCACGAAATCTATATTGTATAAAAATTAGCTTCCCAACCTTTTCCCTTGTTAATCGAAAACTTCCGTCATTCATTCCAATCTTCGCAGCAGGCTGTAAAAGACACGAATATTTCCTTCCAATTGTTCAAAACGTTGCCCTTTGTAGCTTATGCAAGGAACCATATTTCACCAGGTGAAATGGAATTTATCCTTTTTATTGAATACTATTTCATACAAATACTAAGAATATGCCTTTAGCGAAAGATGATTATTCATCGGAGGCTTCGCCCTTATAGAACTCCCGTATCACCTCTTCCCCCTAAAAATACCCCCCCCCCCCCCCAAAAAAAAAACCCTCTTATTAGCCCAAACCGATACGTCTGGAGAAAGTCGACCGAATAGGAAACTAAGGTGGCATAATCGTTCTCATATCCTCGAATCAGCAACTGCGTCGTCCACTTTCGAGCCTAGAGCATCACCGCACTGTTTTGAAGATGGCGGCAACGTACAATGGCGCTTTTTCTCTGAAACAGCGTAATTAGAGTACGAATGCGCCCAAGAGGTCGTTCTAGGTTTCCCCAGGCAAATTGTCTCTATTCTCATCTTGATCGCACGTTGAAACTTCTCCGCTCGGAAAGCGTAAAGCAGAGGGTTAATAAAGGCATTGAAGCTGAATAACAATGTTGGTATTACACCAGTCAGAATTTCTCTGCTCTGCGGCGACATTGTCTCCTTCAAGTTCGTTGTTAGCCACAGAAAAGCGATCACAATCGGTAGAAAGAAAAATAACATGTTGCTCATGACCAAGATGGCAATTTTCTTTGCTACAAGTCCGTCTCTATTGACTCCAGCTCTCTGGCTTGTTTTCTTTATCGAAATGAAGGTCTTAATATACAAGGGCACAGTTGTGAGGTATAGTACCATGCCCCATAACGATAACGCTATACTCATTTCGTACGAATGCGGTATGTCCCTGATCGGGCGAATGGGAATGCAATATGTGTTGCTTGTATACACGGAAATATTCACCAGGGGTAAGACAGCAATGGCCACGCCCAAACACCATATAAATACAACCAAGATGACCGCTGTTCGACGGGTCATTCGAATGGATGGCTCCATACAATAAACGATGGCCAAATGACGTTCAATCGTAAGAAAAAGTGACGTTTTTATGCTCACAATTTGCCCCGTAAGCCATATGAACCCGATAGCATTGCAGAGGTCCTCCAAGATCACTAAATATTCCACATACGTCATTTTTCGAGTAGTGACCAAGATTACGGAGTACACGCTAACCAGGATGTCACTAGCCGCCATGTTGGCCGTCAACAGCATGGTGACATTCCGACGAAGAACTCTTGTTGTAAGCGAAACTAACAGGACGGTGAGATTCAACACCAAAGCAATGGGCGATATAAAGAAAACCACATTTAAAATTTTGTTATCCAGATCCCAACAACGGTGAACTGGGGTGACTTGTACCTCGCTTCTGAAACACGCAGAGTTTTTCTCCTTTAAACATAAAGGGAAAAATCCATGTTCGGCATACGTCACAAGATGTTGGCTTACAACGAGTCTATTCACGCGGCAGTTTACCTTTTTCCCAACAATGTAATCTCCGTTTACAAGCCGTGCTGTGGTGATGTTAACATCCTCGTTGTTTAAATCACCATGTTCCAAAGTGTAGTTCCTCATCAACGTACAGTTCGAGCATTGCTCGTTCCAGGTCACTCCTCGAATTTCTTTGAGTTTACGACGTCTCAGTAGGCCTGCTGGAAGTGCGAGGTTGGCGTTGCCAGAAATATCCAGAAATACCAACTGTGGCACTTCATTCGTCCAATTTCCATCCCATTTGGCAAGTTGATTAGAGGATAGGTCTCTGCGGGTTGCAAACAAATTAATTGAAGGTTTAAAGTTACATTTTTCAGGGACTGTTGAAGTAGCGGATAGTAGATTCTAGCACTGGAAAGATCCTAATCAAAAAGTAGCGCATCCTAGCAGCGTATGTCTTCTGCAATAAGTTTACAGGCAAAAAGTTCTATTTGGTCCTCGTAGTAAGATATTCCTAGCTGAAATAGCACAAAGCACTTTCAATGTCATGAACAGCTGTTTATTACACACAAGACGAGAATTTTCATTTAAATAGTTTTCTGAACGCAAATTAGAAACAAAAACTCACTAACAATAGCACAAAATGTCAATTTAATTTAATTCAATAACAAAGTACGATTTGCACGATTTGCACGAGATCCACGAGTGATTGGCATGGAAACGCCTTTACGCTATCGTTGATTGGTTATACTTCCACATGTGAAATAGCTGTACGCCATTCTGATTGGCTGTATAAGCCTTTTCACATGTGAAAATACAGCGTATGGATTTGTACAAATGAGCTTTATGGAATAAAATCCTCATGTTATGTGTAATAAATAGATTTATCCAAGCCTAAAAGCGGAGCTTCCGGGTTACTTATTTTTACAACAAATTAACCTTAATTTACCCTGCGATCCAATCGAAACCCTGTGCCTGGACAGCGGTCAACTTTTTTAAAGTTGACCTCGATATGGTCAAGGAATACTGGTCAGCGGACACTAAGTTTTGACAGGTGTCAATTGATCATAACATTGATGTCCAATATCAAATGTGTACGCTGTAACCTACAATCATGAACAAAAATCTTGGGACAAATATGCACTTTGTGGCTCTAACAAAGGTTTTGCAATGACTGCAAAATTTTTGTGCCCTCATTGACTAATTTGTATTGTCAAAAAGCGGATAGACACACAAATTTATAACTTATGCGATAATGACGCGATATTGCTCGCGTCAGATTGAAGTTTCTGGCATTTTTGTTTCGCATTGTTCCCGTGCTTTGACAAAGTGGTCTGCAAAGTAGTGGTGTTTTGACAAAGTAGTCTGCGGATCCACGAGGCGATCGTTACTTTGATAATGTTATGACGAAATTCATGATCAATAGGACAGACGCATAAGAAACTGAAATCAATTTGTTAATTCGCGCGAAATTCAAAGTGCACGTGGCCCGCCCCTCCCCCCACCCCACATCCAATGGGTCGGGGAGGGCGCACATGTAACAGACTTTTAATCTCCGTGACTGTAGCTAGTGCATGGCCGCCTGGATGAGCTCTAAACTTGAGCCCGCGATATGGTCACGTGATGCTGGTCGCATTGTCATATACGGAGGGGTGGACGGTCGTACGTTGACCAACACCAAAATTTCTCGCTCAGATGATAACATTTCCTTACCCATGGTGCTCCGCGCGTGCGGCTTTCGACACAATCACGATGTAAGAAACTAAATTTTTCGTTTTTTAACAGTAATTCGCTCAATCGAGATTAAATGAAGTAGTGATTCTAGCAACACTTACAAGCGCTGTAGATAACTGAGATTTGAAAAGGCACCTTCTTCTATAACTGCGATGCTGTTGTGAGAGAGATCTCTGCAGAATGAAAAACAAGTATACAGTAATTAAGGGAAGATGGTAGTAAATTCATTTAACCCGTAAAATCTCCTGCAAGAAGGCGATTACGAAGTCTCGCGCTAGGAAAGGCCTCCCTTTGTGTATCCCTAGTGCACAAAACGGTCGAAAACTCGCCCTCCTCGAATACGAAAACGAATAACAAAACACAAACCGTTTTGTGGCTTCCGTACTGTAATATGCACGTACTTGCTGGTGTAGGTCTGCAATGAGTGGATAAGATTTCGAAGTTTTGAAGCAAGCACCCGTGGACAATAATCCTGCTGGTGTACCTTGGATCAACCGGCTTGATCTGATCGGCGTAATTACAAGTTGAAAAAGTAAATATGTTAGGCAAGAGCCTATGGTAAATAGCCAACGAGGCGTATAGCGCCGAGTTGGCTATAACCAGTCTCATATCCAAGAAGCGGGAGTGGAATAATTGTTACGAAAACGTTTTGTATAAGACAAAACTTGTTACATAACTTTTTTCACTTGTTTTTTTCTTTTTGGTTATACAGATGTAACCTTTTTGCATTTCTTAATTAAGTTGTGTACAAAAGCCAGTACCTCAGCTAGACGTGAGAGACATTTTGGGTGGCTTTTTAAGCTTAACCTCCAACCTAGACAGCACTGCACTGATGATGCCCAGAAGGCCGAAACAGCACTGTCTGCAATTATATATATATATAGTTGATGTTTGGCTCAAAAAAAAAAACCATGGAATTCTTGGCCAGGCGAACCGTGTGTGCCGTTTTCAAACACAAAAAAGTTCTAAAAAATCACTTACAGCTCTCTCAGGTTAGTAAAGTTCTTGAACGATCCATTTGGAACAGTTTCTATGTCTTCAGACAGCAATATCTCCCTGAAAATAAACATGGATGAACCATTACTTTAAGCACGTTGTCAAATCAGGACCAAAGCTACGTGCTGGCAAAGGCTGTCTTCGCTGGTCAAGCAAGAAGGCGAACTTTGCCCCTGGAGGGCCTTTTCGCACTGGCCCGGCTAACCACATATTGGAGGTGGCGATTTGAACTTTCAATGGCTAACTCATTAGAGAGCGAGTTTCAATCGAGTGTCGTAAAACCAAAACCAAAGTAATTACTTTCGCCAAGCAAAAAGGGCGGAAACAATCCAGTAAACCAATCAAAAATCGAAGTAGTTACACGTAGCCGATATAAAGCGCGGGAAAATGTGCACGCGCAAGCCACGACTGGTTTTGGTTTCACTTCTGATTGGCTGAAAAAATGGCGCGAGAACTTTGAACCAATCACTGAGCGAAGTAAATGCAAAATCAAAGCAATTCGCTTATTACTTTCGACACTCAATTGAAAACCGCTCTAATCCATTTACTGTTGTCTCAGCTCAAGTAAATGTAACACAATTCATGTAATTCCCGTTTAACCCCGCGTAGATTATGACCACTTCACCAATTACAGCCTAGTTTCAGTGCTACCGTTACGCACTCTGCGTATTAACGAGTACGAGTTTTCTGTACTGAGCACGCACATCACATTTAGAGAACGAAATTTTCAAAATCCGGGTGGTCAGAATTGAAAACTTGTCCTCGTTGTCGGCCTTGTACTCCAATCTGAAGGTCGCTATTATCATTCTTCCCGATCGGCCGTGCGCGCGCTTTTATTGCTAAAGTACTAAAAAATCCCCGTTCGAAGGCCGTAGGCATCAGGGTAATAGGGGCTGAAGAAGCCGTAGGGACATTGTAGGAACAAGTATACGATTTTACCATAGAAGATTCCGCCGCATCCAACTATCGAAACTCGGTTTACAACCTGACGAACGGAACTTGAGAAACGTCATATTCGGACAATTTCTGTTTTTAATGAGCAAAGACGCGTGTAATGCTCCATTGCACCGAGTATTTTCAGAACGTTACATTTGGATGCAAGTAGGATCTACTTCCTCAGGGCCTTGGCAGCTACTTCCTGTTGGTTAAACAAGGTTCGTTGCCAACTTGACAACACTGGGATTGTCGGCTCATATTGTCTAGCTTCCACGTCGTATAACTTATATCAACCAATTCTCCACTCAATAGCAAGGTTTCCCCTTTCTTCAAAATCCAACATTTGACTTGATTTGCGTTAATTGTTAATTTCAGTTTACAGTGACCCCAAATAGCGCTCCAGAGCTAGAACGACTAGACACTTAAATAAAGTTCCTTTCCTTTCCTTTCTTCTCCTTTCCTTTCAGAGCTTAGCTTTAAAAATGCTTTCAGGGCTATCCAATTCACTTGAATTTGAGCTTTTTAAAATGAAACTCAGTCTTCTAAGATGTAAATAAGTTATTCGTTATATTCCTTGCTTCTTCCAGCTAATTTGTATGACGTAAATAAAGAGGAAACTCAATATGACAAGCCCTGTGATCTATTTTTGAGCTTCCTCATTACCGATGAGGAAAAAAACTTATTAAACTGGTGATATTAGAAACATTCTGTGTAATTTGTATACATTAGGTAGATTTAGGGCCACCTGTTAGAAAACTGCTTACGTTAATATGCTACCCTCGTGAAATATTGTATTGTATTGTATTGTATTGTATTGTATTGTATTGTTAAATATTGCATTGTACAAAAAATGAAACTGAGTTTGGTTACCTGCTTTCCCCGCCTTATTGTCAATATTCTCGTATATGCATTGCTGTAGTTTTGTTAACATACGAAAACGAAAGGCAGAGTTTGTGAATGTTACCGCATTTGTCTAAAACAGTGTGGTGTTTCCCCCAATTAATATAGCAAGGCGTGTTTGCATTCCCACGCAATATAGGAGTTAGGAGAATCTAAAGCTCACACGAATCTACATAGAGCGATCGTTCAGATTCTTAAGTCAATGATGGAGCATCTGATAACAAAAAGCAGATGTGAAGTCCACTTCCCTTTCTTTTTCTGATATCTTATGCATAACAAACCCGGCGAAGAATACCTCAGTTCAATTGTGTAAGAACAAACGAATTGTCAAGCGATTTGGAAAATAAAAGAGAATTGGTTTTATGTGAATAAAGTAGTTGAATTTACTAAAACAATAGGCGTAGGGGTAATATATCAAACACTAGAGGGAGTGTTTCATTGGATATCCAATCACCGAGAAGCGAGTTGAAAAACGAAGCCGAAGGCCGAGTTTTTTTTACCGATTTCGAGGTGGTTGGATATCTGATGAAACACTCTCTCGAGTGTTTGATATTGCTTCTCAAAGGAATCAGTATTTTAGAGATATTTGGGATCAAAGTTGGCGAAATTTTATGCTATTTACACCGGATTCGTGTTTGAGAGAAAACGACAACACTGACTTAAGAGGAAACGAAATGTTCCTTGTATGTATGAATCTGAAACGATAGGTCGAAATTTTCACAGTCTTAACCCACCAAGTACTCCGTTGGGAGAATTACCAGTGGCGAACGAAAACAATTCCTGTGCCACGGTATTGTTCCCTTGTGAAAATTGTTCCATGTCTCCCAAAGAATACGAAGAACATCCACATAAATAATTTAGGACTACTAACTTACAAGGTTTTCACGTCCGCGGGGCGTAGAATATATGTGGCTAACTCTTTGAAATGCCGCAATGTGCAGTTGACGTTAAGTCCTTCGTGGTCAACTTTCTCCTTACATTGACATCGGCCAGTGCAATTCCTTATCCTAGCTTCTGAAGGTAGCGAGGCTAGTAAAGTTACCACTGCGATTAAAAGTAAATGAGAATGTGCCATCGATACCTGGAATCAAGATAAGTCGTAAAGAAAAATAAATTGTCATCTAAGTTAGAGCATCCTGTTCTTGTACATGAATTGTGCAGTTTACCTCAAGACGCTTACAGATACGTTATATGAACAGAAAAGGCCTTCCTGAGGAAATTACCACCGGTTATTAAGAAAACGACAGGAAATGTGTCGTATATATCGAGATGATTTAAGAAGGCTTAATGAAGGAAAGAAATGGACAAACAAATAAAGGATATTTCTCGACTTCAACGATAAAAAAGGGTTTCAAGTCGATTTACGTCGATTATAAGACAACTTACAAGAGATAAACAGTTCAAACAACTTTGACCTCCGTTAAGCTACTCCTAGATTACCGACGACAACTTAAAACAACCCCTTAATTCAGAGTTTGATTTCGGGTCGACTTCAATTTCGCCGATTTACATTAAATTAAAAAGGCTTTTAGTCTTTTTCTGTCAATCAAAACTTAGAAACATAATTTGAACTAGCTAACGACCAAGACAAATGACATAATGTCCATTTTCGATATCGAACAACGAACGCTTTTAGTCGGAAGACTGCACTTATTTGCCGAAAGAACTTTTGTGCATGTCCGCTAACTTACATACGAACACATATGCACCCATACACATTTTATTTGGACGGTACCCGCAGCCTAAAGGTGATCGATGTGGACCTGTGATAAGTGTAACTTACATTTGAGAATATAAAGTTCTAGCATAAAGGTACAGTAATGCAAAATAGTGTAAAAACCGTAGCACCTCACGAGCCGCAACAGTCTATGCCAGGCGCGCATACTCTCAAGTTTCGCAATACGCCATATTTACAGAGTTCACAAACAAAAAGCACTCAAGTTTTCACCCTGCAAGCAGAGCCTCCTTTTGTCTTTTTCTTCACTGAGGAGGAGAAAAGTAGGCTCTGCCCGAATCGCGTCAACTCTTTGAAGCCGCCGCAGGCCGAGCTTCTGGACTAGTCAATCTTGTTTTCTCTCATCAAACCGGTTATTCCAGTGCGAGCGTCCATTTAGTGACAAAACCGATGGTTATAATTGAGCCCGCTGTACCATGAAAAACCAAGATGGCGGCGAGATCTGGCATATTAGGCTTGGGTTCGAGACTGTAGCCTGGCAACATGCAGCGCATATTCAACAAAGAGCCAAAATCGAGCAAGCGAAAGAAAGGGTAATTTTAAAAACTTCCTTTGCTCTTTCGCAAGGCTTTTGTATTGGTGATTTGAATTTGTTGAATTCTGAGCTTTACATTTCTTCTCGCAAATGCCAACTCCGAAGGCCTTTGGCATATCACTAGAGTTTCACTGATATTAATGTCATCATTGTCAACACAACTTTCCTCGGTATGATGCGTTTTGCCGCAGAATTATCTCTCTTATTAATTGAATGCTTGTGTTAAAGCTGATTGCATCACCTCTATTTCATCCTGCAACTGAAAATGCGCAGTCAAATAGAATTTACTTTTCCCATACGCTAATACTCCGATATGTAAACAACGTGTCGTTCATCATCAAAATCTTCAAACACCACAAACCAATCGAATGCAACTCGATGATTGTAAATTATTCTCATGTGTGCTTCGTTTACTTAAACGTAGGCATTTGTTTTAAGTTCTTACGTAAGTTCTTGACGCGGAACACAACTTAGAAAAGATCTGAAAATTCAACTAAATGGTTTCTGACCTCTAACTACAGTTTACAGTTTACAGTTTACAAGACGCTTTTTCAGTACTCTTGTTTCTGTAGTTGTCTCTAAGTCTAAATCTTTCAAATGAAATACTTTCCGAAAACACAACGACGTTGTTGAAAGACCCTACCCCTCAAGGAAAATGAGCTTCGTTTAAAAAAACGAAAATTGCGGAAGAAAAGCTATTATCTAATGAACCACAAGTTAATGCCTTTTCGGATTGGTTGTCACAATGTACGGTCTCGCGTTGCCAGGGAAGACCATGAGCCCATTCCTCGGGAAGTTCCGAAACTTTCCGGCTATACTGCTACTGTCGCTCTGGAAGTCTTAAAGACTTTGATTGACGTCAACCAAAAGTTAACATGCCGGTTCAAGCTGATGGCAAGCGAACAAATTCCGTCGGAAGTCACGGAGTGCTGATGGACTTGACAAACGCACGAGATATTGCCGGTTTTCACTGTCACACCATCATCAAAACCATTAAGCAAATAAAGTCAAGAATGAAAGAGATAAAAAAAAGATGAATATTCAAACAGTCTCACAAAGGTTCAGGTCTGTGCGATGTTTCGTGCGGGAGATATTCGAAGAAATGTTTTACTCAAATTTATAAGACTTTGTATGGAGACGCCATGTTTGTGTCCCTCTCTGGGGCACAAATATGGCGGCCGGAAGCTGACAAAAACATAGTCATCGAGTTTTGCTATAAAACGCCAGTAGTTTCCTGTGCAGCAAATGGACAATAGAATTACGAGGCGGTGATTTCATTGGTTAAAAAGCAATGTACTACACCCCTTTGAGCAATACATTTGACCTCCCTCTGAGACAAAACAGCTGCAACAATAACAAATGAATTAAACACAGCGGCGAAGGGGAAGATTACAGAATTCGATAAAAATCCGAATTTATAACCTGCAGTGGAGCAACCAAATGATGGGTTCTATGTTGGGGCTTCAGTGTGACTCATTTTATTTCGTTTGCTGATTCAAAGCCCAACTTCCACGACAAGGCAAATGATGCAATGCGATGCAGCTAAAAAGGGAAAACTCCTGGATTCAGCCTTCTGGAATGTTATGAATGACATATTTACTCTAATCTTGCCTGTTGACCGCATGACCAAATCGCCAGTACAGAACTTCCAGCAGCGGTATGTTAATCTGGAACCTTTGCAGCTGGATACCGGTATTAAGACTTAATTACAAGAATAGGTTTTCACACTCACCCGCCTTTGCCTCACCGGCTGCTTTCACTTGAAACCAGTTTATCTGATGTCACGCTACATGCTAAAAAATAGACATAAGGCCCTCGTTATTTCCATTCCAACAACATAGACCCCCCTTTTGGACCGGTATGGACCCCAAAGCATGTTAATGAGCTTTTTAACCTCAGAAAGGACGATTTCTTGACAAAGGGGATGAGTTCACTTTGTGACAATGTTTAGATTGGGTATCAGTTACAACTTGTTTCATTTTGTCATTACTAACAATGATGACATTTTCCAAAGAGAACAATAACAATGTCTGTTCATTTATCACTGGTATTTTATTGTTATAAAATATGTTAATGTTTATATATATTGTTCATGGATACATCAGATGAACTTTATTAGGGCTTACACTAATTTGTAAAACGAAAAAAAAGGAACAGAAATACAGAAAGACTCCTAAACATTCTTTAAGCTAAGCTTAGGCCTAAACAAAAGTTTTTAGGCCTAATTTTAGCGTTGGTAAATGGTCAGGGTTGTAGAGTGGGCGTCTGTACACCGCCTACTTCCATTCTTCGCTGGAGCGTAATCTGACCAAAATTACTATTTTGCGAAGCGGATCGAAATTTTCGAGGCAGGTACAACCCTAGTAAGTGTAAGCCCTTTCTAGAATAATATATAAAAAAGTTCTGTCCTGTTCTGGAAAAAAGCTAATCAATTTTATGTCCATGAAATTAAGATAGATAAATTTATATTTAAAAAAGATTAATATGTTAATTATAATATTACCAGTATAATAAATTGAATAAATGTATGATGCAGTAAGCTATTTTACAAGGATAATTTCATTTCATTATATTGTCTTCATCAGATTGATTGATTATAAAACCATATTTCATAAATTAAATAGATTTTCACAATGGAAAATGATGTGGGTTGGTGTCTTTGATCCCATTCATAGGTTAAGTAAAATCCAAATGGCCCCATCCATTCTAGCCTGTGCACAGCTGCCCACTCTCCGAAAAAAAATCTGAGAGGAGCGTCTGTGATTTACCCGGGCCGTTGATAATCGTGTTTAAATACCGCGTGATTTTTCCTGGAATGTATGGAAAATGATTTGATTGGTTATTACCCCTCGATCATTACATCATTGAAACAACGAGTTTTGATTGGCTTTCATTTTATTTCTCCCCATCAACACCGTGAGAGATTTGAGGATGAGTTCGCGTGTACTTTGCGCATGGTAAAAAATTCGAATAAAAATCTTTTTGATGGTCAAAGAGGTTTTTCTTTTAAAGTACGAGCGGAATTGTTATCTATGGAGTGTAAAGTGGAAATCGATTCAACATTCATTTGTTTGTCAGCGCTGAAAAGACGAACTCCTGCTCCTGACGAATCTTTACGAGGTGAATATGGCACGATTCAAAAGATTGCTCACTTGAAAACGTCCCCGGCTATCCCTTACCAGTCAATATAATCTCAATGCCTTGCTCGGACCAGCCTAGCCATTCTCAAGAGCAATCTACAAAGCATGTTGCCTTGGGAAAATATAAACAGCTCATTGGCAACCATCGGGGCTGCTCTGTAGATCAGACTGTTCTTTGTGTCATCCTGAGAAAGTAACATTTGAATGAACTTGTATTAATCACGGTCTGTATGTTTCATGTAGGAGATAGCCTGCTTCTCGATGAACATTGTATCCACGCTAAGCTAACAGATTTTGGATCGGCCACAAACATCAAGGTTAGACTAAGGACGAAGCATGACACCTTCTACTAGTTTTTGACCCATTCACACCTGAAGGGCATCCAATCGGCATCTTCTGAAGTTAACAAGATGAACCCGCAAACAACTGTTGACAACAAACTAAGACAGTTTCATTTCAAATTAATACACCGTGCCATCTTGAAAAAAGAAACTTAACATGAACTCTTTAAAGTGGTTCAATACTATTCATGGGATAAATTTGTCATTATTTTCAATAGAAGTGCTTTAAATTGCAGCTGAGAAGTTGAACCAGGGACTACCAGGATATATTCAACGAGTGGTCAGAAAGGGTCTTGAATCTCCGGAACTCAAGGCAAACGTCCCAACCAATGGGCCACACTACCTCCTAGACGTTATACAACCTCTAGTTTCTAGTCTTTTAGTAACTTGTAAAAATGGATTTATATTAGTAAATTCATTTTAGTTACTGATGAGGTACTTTTAAATTACTTGTAATAATAGGTGAGGGGTACGTGACGTATTGCACAAAAACAATAATTACTGGACCGAATAGACGAATAACATTAATTGCATCAGGACATGTTTGAAGGAAATTCTGGCTTTTATCTAGGAAGCTGGAGGGTGGTCCGACGATGTATGGAAGACTGGCTGTTTGTTGCTTAAGATGTTAAATGGTGAAAGATCCTCACTTTTTGGGGTTAAGGTAAGCCGTGAGTGTCAAGTTTTTTCTGTCAACTATTATCATTTTGCCTTTCAACAAAGACAAACCAAAAGAAAAGACGGGTTAGTTTGGGACACATTTAAGGTGGCCGGCATATTTTTTGTCAAGTGATATAGTGAACAACTGCATGTCAAGAGAAGCACGCCACACGACTGAATTAGATAAGAGTGTTGTTATGGCATGGGAGGGCTTCCCAGCACAGTTACAAATGAGTCTATTTTTAGAATACCCGTTCTCGCGAAAATCAGTTGTCATGTCCCTGAAAATAACAGGGCAGAAGCAGTCACGCGTGACATGGCCTCTTCTGATTGGTTAAAATTTGCAGCCCTTTGTTTGTTTCCCGCGCAAAGTGTATCTAAAAATAAAGCTATTTGTGAGTGTGCTGGGGCAATGCCGCAAAGTGATAGATCAACACTCTTATATAATTCTCTCTTGCGCCACTATGTTTAAAAGTGATGAGCAGACTTAAAAGGACACTTAAGTGGAGCTTATATTGCCATTATTTCTGGACACATGCGAGTCGGCTTTTCGTGATTTCTTTTCGCGTACTTCCGGGATAACGCCTGTGACGTAATGTGCTAAAGTTTCTATCCCAACAAATGAAGTCCGTTCAGCCACTCGTCTCAATTTTATTACTGTTGCCGTTATATAGAGATTGCTTGCCTAGAAGACACGGCAGTTTGTTGATTGATAAAGGATTTTTTCCACTCTGAATTGTTTATAGGACGGTGGCATCCAAAGACAAAATTCGTGCAAACCTGAGGACGACTTCCCTCCGGAAGCAAAACAAGAAACCAGAGAACTATTAGATTTGTTGTTCGGTATTGGCCGAGAACATCTCCCCAGCGTGGTAGAGATATTACAAAAGGCGCGTGACCCAATATCTTGAGCAATCTCTTGAGGCAACACCCCCTCGCGAGGAAGCAGGGAATTAGTCACGTTAAATTTGTTTTCCCTCTTGTGTTTTCCTAAAGACAGTTCAGTTTTGATAACATAACAGAAGAAAGGAAATATTTTCATTGTCTAAAGGAACAAATTTACAACTGACTCTTTTTTTACTTTTGCTAAAAAACAAACGTGAACGCCGGCGACAATCAGTGGCAAAATTAGTCGGGACGCAATTACATGTTGGACGTGACAGCCTCTTACACTTGATAAACTAAGCATAAGTGTCAGAATTCCACTAAAAGCTTTAAATAGAAGCGCCCCCCCCCCCCCCATCTCGGTTGCGCTCTGCCCCTGAAGATTCGCAGCCATTTACGAGCCTAATGGTGTCGCAGTCAGCTTTTCTTTCCCTTTGAGTTGTTTAGATTTGCTTATTTAATGCACTTGTGTTTCATTTTTCATGGGATTTCTTTGGGTTTTGGAACTGCCCTTTCCTGTTTTTTAAGAACGAAGGGTTTGTGTAGGGATTGTTTCTTATTTATTATTCTTATTTTTTAAGAACGAATAATTTTCATGTTCAAATGTTTGTTTATCCCTCTTACTTGATTTTAAGTTTCTTATACATGTACTATCTGGCTGTTTCTGAAATTAAAGTTTTTTTTCACACAGAGTTTGTTTTGTTTTGCTAACTCCACTGTGAGGTTGAGAGTTTGCTTTGTGAATTTCTCTTCCTCATTTCACAGACTAATTTTTGGTTATGATTTTTCCTCAACTCACCATCCACACACACAGTATTTTCCCCACACCTACCCACTTTACTAGAGATTATTATTTCAGTTAGTGGAGAGAAACCCCTTCTTGTAGGGGGATTCTTGCTGCAGCACCATAATCATGCCACAAAGGTTGCTAGTCTACTGCTGTTTTTGTTTTTTTTACTTTATACAACTATATCTGTTTACGATCAGCAATAGTGTCCTGAGGCAAAGGGGGGATTATTGAAAAAAAAGCATAAAATGCTGAGCGTTCCAAGACTTTAGCCACTGATTGTAGATATATATCCAAACACATGTCCTACTTCTGGCTCCGAAAATGGACTTACTTACTAGGACGGCTAAGAAGCATTGTTGCCATTTCTTCAGTGAACGCTGGCTCCATTCTACTGACAATAGAACAGGATTTACTGTGGTCACGCATGCGCAATGAAATATTTTTTCAGTTAGTGTTTAACCAATCAGCCTTTGCGAACTTTTCAAAGAAGCGTACCTGTCAGTTTCCACATGCTGATTGGCTGTTTTTGAGAAAACTTTGTTGCGTGGTTACGGAGAAGCTCATTGTAATACGTTCAGTGAGAGGACTTGTTTGTATTGTGCTTTGAAGTAGTCTTTCCTCTATAGTGGTAAAAAAATAAATAAATGTTCTTGATTGCAACAGTAAAAAACTACGGATAAAATAATGCAGCAAAACCCGGCAACAATGCTTCTACCTTTTTCGATTATAAAAGTAAAAAAAGTAAAGTAAAGCAAAGTAAAAGAACCATATTTAACGTCGATAACTCGTAACAGTAATTCAGCTGACAAACCTGAGGTCGACGGTGCGCTCATTTTACTCCCCCCTCGCCATCAGTGCTCCGTTTTACGGGTATTTAAAGCTACGTAAGCTACACAGAACGGAAAGAAGTCGAAACAAGGATGTGAGATCCGGGAATCGAACTCAGGACCCCTTGCACCAAGGCCGCGCACTAACCGACTGTGCCATCCTCGCTCCTAATAATGTTTTTTATTCTCTTTTTTATTCTCAATTATTCCTCTTAAAACTGGGCTGTAGAATATATTTTTCGTAAAGATATTATGCACATCCAATCAAGAAGAAGATCGTGTCAATTCTAATTCCTTATTAATAACGCTGGGGAGTTTTCTTTCAAAGTCGACCATTTTTTAAAACTTTCTCTTGGTCCTACCTTAATTAAGGAAATCTCGGAAAATCTCATTTTACCTGTCTTGGAAAAACTCGTCATATCTCTAAGAGGTTATTGTCCTCTCCATGATATAGCTAGGAGGTCGTACCGCTTCCATTTTTCCTAGATTTTTAGCTCGCAGAAGCAATTGCCTTAAAATTGACCATTTTTGGAATTATTCATCTTCCAAGCTAAATATGGTCATTCTCGTTTTCGTTGCTGTTTTGCTGATAACGGCGAAGAAATGTACCATGCACGTGCGTATCGGTACACGCGCAGCACGATTTTGTTTCTTCATTCAACCAAATTTTTGTATACTACTTCCCCACCGACGCAGCACCACAGTTTCTTTAGAAACTACCCCTTCATTCAATAATATTACTGCTTGCTCACGTAGTTGTTGCCGTAACTGTTATGGTTTTTTGAACTCACTGTCATGTCCTCGGCCTCGTTTCTCAAAGTATGGTCATCACTAACACCTAGTTAAGTTCAACAAAAGGCATCTTACCCCGGCTTATTTTTCACTTGGCGTTCGTTTTCTTTTTTCTCGCAAGGAATCACATTTATTTATCCTCCGTTCAGTGCCAGGAAGAACACACTATACAGCCAATGAAATATATTGTTCAACAAGAGGTGCGATCCTGCCCCAAATTTGAGGTTTTGATCGCAAACTGAGTATACAAACGTGAGGTGAACCTTTCATTTTCATCAAGGTATCAGTGAGAGAAAGAGAGGAGCCGCAAAAAATGACTGACAAGAATAGTATATTTATGAAAAACACATTGCCCTCTGAGAACGTATTCTTCATAATTTCTCTTCAAACATCTCCCTCGACAAAGTCCTCCGGTCCATGTGGATGGACTTCTATGATAATCAAATTCAATCCCAAATGCGGGAGCCGATACAAACGTGTTACGACAAATTGGAAACCAGCAAACCCGAAGACATTTTTGTCAGATCAAACGTGCACCTCAGATCTAAAATGGTCGCAGATAAGACAACAGCGAAGAACATATTCACAAGAAAACTCAATCACAGTAATCCCACCACCAGAGGAAAAACGGGGAAGGGGTGGGTACGGCTACAAGTAGGCTACGATTTTTAAGTGCACGAAATCTATATTGTATAACAATTAGCTTCCCAACCTTTTCCCTTGTTAATCGAAAACTTCCGTCATTCATTCCAATCTTCGCAGCAGGCTGTAAAAGACACGAATATTTCCTTCCAATTGTTCAAAACGTTGCCCTTTGTAGCTTATGCAAGGAACCATATTTCACCAGGTGAAATGGAATTTATCCTTTTAATTGAATCCTATTTCATACAAATACTAAGAATATGCCTTTAGCGAAAGATGATTATTCATCGGAGGCTTCGCCCTTATAGAACTCCCGTATCACCTCTTCCCCCTAAGAATACCCCCCCCCCCCCCCCCAAAAAAAAACCCTTTTATTAGCCCAAACCGATACGTCTGGAGAAAGTCGGCCGAATAGGAAACTAAGGTGGCATAATCGTTCTCATATCCTCGAATCAGCAACTGCGTCGTCCACTTTCGAGCCTAAAGCATCACTGCACTGTTTTGAAGATGGCGGCAACGTACAATGGCGTTTTTTCTCTGAAACAGCGTAATTAGAGTACGAATGCGCCCAAGAGGTCGTTCTAGGTTTCCCCAGGCAAATTGTCTCTATTCTCATCTTGATCGCCCGTTGAAACTTCTCCGCTCGGAAAGCGTAAAGCAGAGGGTTAATAAAGGCATTGAAGCTGAATAACAATGTTGGTATTACACCAGTCAGAATTTCTCTGCTCTGCGGCGACATTGTCTCCTTCAAGTTCGTTGTTAGCCACAGAAAAGCGATCACAATCGGTAGAAAGAAAATAACATGTTGCTCATGACCAAGATGGCAATTTTCTTTGCTACAAGTCCGTCTCTATTGACACCAGCTCTCTGGCTTGTTTTCTTTATCGAAATGAAGGTCTTAATATACAAGGGCACAGTTGTGAGGTATAGTACCATGCCCCATAACGATAACGCTATACTCATTTCGTACGAATGCGGTATGTCCTTGATCGGGCGAATGGGAATGCAATATGTGTTGCTTGTATACACGGAAATATTCACCAGGGGTAAGACAGCAATGGCCACGCCCAAACACCATATAAATACAACCAAGATGACCGCTGTTCGACGGGTAATTCGAATGGATGGCTCCATACAATAAACGATGGCCAAATGACGTTCAATCGTAAGAAAAAGTGACGTTTTTATGCTCACAATTTGCCCCGTAAGCCATATGAACCCGATAGCATTGCAGAGGTCCTCCAAGATCACTAAATATTCCACATACGTCATTTTTCGAGTAGTGACCAAGATTACGGAGTACACGCTAACCAGGATGTCACTAGCCGCCATGTTGGCCGTCAACAGCATGGTGACATTCCGACGAAGAACTCTTGTTGTAAGCGAAGCTAACAGGACGGTGAGATTCAAGACCAAAGCAATGGGCGATATAAAGAAAACCACATTTAAAATTTTGTTATCCAGATCCCAACAACGGTGAACTGGGGTTAGTTTTACCTCTCTTGTTAAACACGCAGATTTTTTCTAGTTTAAAAATAAAGGGAAAAATCCATGTTCGGCATACTTCACAAGATGTTGGCTTACAACGAGTCTATTCACGCGGCAGTTTACCTTTTTCCCAACAATGTAATCCCCGTTTACAAGCCGTGCTGTGGTGATGTTAACATCCTCGTTGTTTAAATCACCATGTTCCAAAGTGTAGTTCCTCATCAACGTACAGTTCGAGCATTGCTCGTTCCAGGTCACTCCTCGAATTTCTTTGAGTTTACGACGTCTCAGTAGGCCTGCTGGAAGTGCGAGGTTGGCGTTGCCAGAAATATCCAGAAATACCAACTGTGGCACTTCATTCGTCCAATTTCCATCCCATTTGGCAAGTTGATTAGAGGATAGGTCTCTGCGGGTTGCAAACAAATTAATTGAAGGTTTAAAGTTACATTTTTCAGGGGCTGTTGAAGTAGCGGATAGTAGATTCTAGCACTGGAAAGATCCTAATCAAAAAGTAGCGCATCCTAGCAGCGTATGTCTTCTGCAATACTTTTTACAGGCAAAAAGTTCTATTTGGTCCTCGTAGTAAGATATTCCTAGCTGAAATAGATAGACGACACTACATGACCGCGCGCGGATATGAAATATTCGAGTGCGGACAGATACCACATCAGCACGAAAAATAAAATTCAGTCATAGTAAAATAGATTATAATATATATAGTTCACGTCATAGAAAGTGCTTTGTACGGGGTTTTATTAACGAGTTGTTTGTGTCAAAAACCCGAACGAGCGAGGAACGAGCGAGTGAGGGTTTTTGACACAAACAACTCGTTAATAAAACCCCGTACAAAGCACTTTCAATGTCATGAACAGCTGTTTATTACACACAAGACGAGAATTTTCATTTAAATAGTTTTCTGAACGCAAATTAGAAACAAAAACTCACTAACAATAGAACCAAATGCCAATTTAATTTAATTCAATAACAAAGTACGATTTGCACGATTTGCACGAGATCCACGAGTGATTGGCATGGAAACGCCTTTACGCTATCGTTGATTG